>NW_006921747.1:5716180-5733606 GCF_000298275.1 Orycteropus afer afer
AGCCACCGTGCACAGTCATCCGTGCAGTCCCTGGCTAGCAGGGTGATTTTTAGGTTAATTTTTAGGTCCTACCACCACTCGGAAATCTCCAAGCTGTCTGTGATGTTAGGATTGCTGCCAGACTGCAGCTCCGTCTGTCTCCTTTCTTGGTATTTTCACACAAATGCTTCTGCTAGTTGGGGTTTAGTGCACTTCTATATCCTTTCCTTCAAGGCTCAGGGGTCCAGGATTATCTTCTGTGTCTGTGTTAACTGGTTTCCCTTTTCTTTGTTGAAGAGGGTCTGTGCAGTCTTTCCACCTAGTCTGCCATCTTGCCGGATCCCGCAGGACTTCCAATACAATGTTGAAAAGAAGTGGTGTTAGAGGGCATCCTTGTCTGGTTCCTCTTTGCAAAGGGAATGGTTTCAGTCTCTCTCCATTGAGAATAATGTTGGCTGTTCATTATGCATATATGCCCTTTATTATGTTGAGGAGTTTCCCTTCTATTCCTATTTTGCTGAGAGTTTTGATCAAGAACTGGTGTTGGATTTTATCAAATGCCTTTTCTGCATCAACTGATATGATCATGTGGTTCTTTTCCTTTGTTTTATTTATGTGATAGATGATGCTGATCGTTTTTCTAATGTTGAACCATTCTTGTATACCAGGTATGAATCCCATCTGGTCATAATGTATTATTTTTTTGATATGTTGTTGGAACCTATTGGCTAGGATTTTCTTGAAGATTTTTGCATCTCTATTCATGAGGGATATTGGTCTGTAGTTTTCCTTTTGAGTGATGTCTTTGCCTTGTTTTGGTATTAAGGTTATGCTTGCTTCATAAAATGAATTTGGGAGTATTCCATCCTTTTCTGTGTTCTGGAATAGTTTGATCAGGATTGGTGTCAGTTCTTCCCTCAACATTTGGTAGAATTCTCCAATGAAATCGTATGGGCCAGGACTTTTTTTGTTGGTAATTTTTTTTTATTACTTGTTCTATATCTTCTTCTCTTATTGGTCTGTTCAAATTTTGCACCTCAGACTGTGTTAGTTCAGGTAACTAGTATGTTTCTAGAAGTCTGTCCATTTCTTCTAGATTATCAAATTTGTTGAAGTACAGTTCTTCATAATATCCTGGTATTATCCTTTTATTTCAGTTGGTTCTGTTGCGATGTCGCCCAATTCATTTCTTATTTGTGTTATTTGTATTCTTTCCCTCTTTTCCTTTCAAATTTGCCAGTGGTTTATCAATTTTATTAATCTTTTCAAAAAACCAACTTCCAGTCTTGTTGATTTTTTTTCTGTTGTCTTTCTAGTTTCTGTTTCATTTATTTCTGCTTGAATCTTTATTATTTATTTTCTTCTGGTGACTGTAGACATTTTTGTTTGTTTGTTTCTCTTTTTGTAATTGTTGGAGATGTTGGGTTAAGGCGTTTCATTTGGCTCTTTTTTCTTTTTGTGATGTGCACACTTATTGCTATAAATTGACCTCTGCTGTTGTTGTTGTTATGTGCCATTGAGTTGGACCTGGCTCACAGTGACCCCTCCTTGGGTTTCTGAGGCAGTATCACTATGGGAGTAGATTGCCCAACCTTCCTTCCAGGGAGTGGCTGGTGGGTTTGAACCGCCAGCCCTCTGGTTAGCAGCCAAGTGCCTTAGGCATTACGCTACCAGAGCTCCTAAATTGGCCTCTGATGACTGCTTTTCTGTGTCCCAAAGATTTTGGTATGCTGTGTTTTCATTCTCGTTTGATTCAAGGAATTTTTTTAATTTCATTTTTTATTTCTTCTATTACCCAGTGGCTTTTAAGGAGGGTGTTATTCAGTTCCCATGTGTTTGTTTTCTTTCCATTAATCTTCCAATTGTTGATTTCTAATTTTATAGCATTGTGATCTGAGAAGATGCTTTGCAGTATTTCAATGCTTTTAAATTTATTAAGGCTTGCTTTGTGGCCTAACATATGGTCTATCCTGTAGAATGTTCCATGTGCACTGGAAAACAATGTATATTTTGCTGTTGTTGAGTGAAGGATTCTGTAGATGTCTATAAGGTCAAGTTGGTGGATTGTATTGTTTAGTTCTTCTGTGTATCTGCTGCGTTTCTTTCCAGTTGTTCTATCTGTAATAGAAAGTGGTGTATTAAAGTCTCTTACTATGACTGCGGAGTCTTTTCAATTCTGCTAAAATCTGATTTATGTATTTTGGAGCTCTTTCCTTGGGTGCATAGGTTATGTCCTCTTGTTCAGTCAATCCTTTAATCATTATTATAATGTTCTTCTTTGTCTCTTATGGTAGTTTTTGTCTTAAACTCAATTTTATCAGAAATTTATATTGGCACTCCTGTTCTTTTTTTGATTGCCATTTGCTTGATATATCTTTTTCCAGCCTTTGATTTTTAGTCTATTTTCATCTTTCTCTCTAAAGTGTATCTCTTGTAGACAGCGTATCAATGGGTTATGTTTTCTTATTCAGTCTGAAACTTGCTGTCTCTTGAGTGGTGCATTTATTCCATTGACATTCAGTGTCATTATTGACAAGTATGAATTGGTTGCTGCCATTTTGTTATTATTATTTTTTTTATGGTGTTGATGATTTCTTTGTTCCATATAATATCCTGTGCTGAGCTAATTTTGTTTATGAATCGTGTTATCATTTCCTTCATTGCTATTGTTTCAGTCTGAACTCAAAATTCACCACTGTTGAGTTGGACCTGACTCATAGCAACCCGTCCTTGGGTTTCTGAGGTGATATCACTATGGCACATAACAACAACAATAATATCACTATGGAAGTAGATTGCCCAACCTTCCTTCTGAGGAGTGGCTGGTGGATTTGAACCTCCAGCTTTCTGGTTAGCAGTCAAATGCCTTAGGCAGTATGCCACCAGAGCCCCTATTGTTTTAGTATTTTCTAAATATTTGTGTTTGTCCTCTTCTTTATTTTGATGTGAAGGTTTATCATTTTTCTTTGAGGTTACCCTGTGATTTATAGTTTTCTTCCCAAGTTTAAAACAACTCCTTCTATCCTGAATTGTCTTGACTTCCTCACCATTTAGAAGTTCTGTAACTACACATTTTTTCCCTCTTTTGGTTTGTAGTTGTCCTCATTTGCCAATTGATGTCTCCGGTTCCCTGTTTGCAATCTTGTAAACTTATTTTACTTTGAATACTTCCATAACTGGGTTGGCTTCTGGGTTATGTCATCATGGGTGTTAACAGTTGGCTGTTGTTTGCTATTGTTGGTTTTCTGTCCAAAGGACTCCCTTTAGCATCTCTAGTAAGGTTTGTCTTGTTTTAACAAATTCCCTTAATTTCTACTTATCTGGAAATGACCTAATTTCACCATCATATTAGAGGGACAATTTTGCTCAATATATCATATTCAGGTATTTGTCTTCAATCTCTCTAATTCTGTGTTCCATTGACTCAATTCTACTCCTTTGCCCATTCAATATGTTATCTGTTTCTAAGAGTTTAGTATTAATCTTCTGGATTTCTATCTGTAAATTTTGTATAACAAATCATGGTTGGAGATTTTTTTCTTTCAGAGTTTTATATATACCATCCCATTGACTTCTTGCCTGCATGATTTCTACTGAGAAATCAGAGCTTAGTCTTATTGGTTGCCCTTTGCAAGTAACTTTTCATTTTTCCTATGCTTGCAGGGTACTTTGTCTTTGTTTTTGGTGAGTTTGATGATGATATGTCTTGGTGATTTTCTTTTGGGGTCTATCCTGTTTGGGGTTCAACGGACTTCTTGGACGGATATGGCTTCATCTTTCATCATATCAGGGAAATTCTTTTCCAACAAATCTTTGACAATTTTCTCTGTGGTTTTAGTTGTCTCTTCCTGTTTTGGAATTCTGATTACATGAAGGTTATTCCTCCTGATGGTATCCCACATGAATCTTAGGCTTTCTTCATTTTGTTTTGATCTTTTTTCTGATTGCTCTCTTTCCAAAGAAATATTCAGCTATTTTTCTTCAATCTCTCTAATTCTGTGTTCCACTGAGTCAATTCTACTCCTTTGCCCATTCAATATGTTATCTGTTTCTAAGAGTTTAGTATTAATCTTCTGAATTTCTATCTGTAGATTTTCTATCATTTTGATTTTTCATTTAGTTCTTGTATTGTCTTCCGAAATTGTTCTTGGGTTTTGTCTGTGTTTTCCTTAATTTTATCAGTGTTTTCCTTGATCTGTCTCTCAATCCCCTGAAGGTGTCTGTTTTGGTTACCCAGTGCCACTCTGGCAGTATTATACCACAAATGGGATGGCTTCAATAAACAGCAGTTTATTCTCTTACAATGTGGGTGGTTGAAGTCCGAGTTCAAAGTGCCTGGCTCTAGGGGCTATGTGAAAGCCCCTCAACCTTGGGGTTCATGTCTGCCTCCTGCTCCTAGCCCACTGAAGCCAGAGGCTTTTCTTCACTCAGTCAGCTGCTGCCTGCTGAGGCTGACTAGCCCAATATTGACAAGTAAAAAGGTACAGTCCCGACGTTACCAAACCACACGGCAGGCCATTTATTCAAGTCCCTTGAAAGTCTCAAGGTCAGCAGAGCATAGCAGGCTGCTGAACAACAACATGACCACATGCAGGGTTCAAGCGTGTCATAAGCTAGAGACCATTCCCCAAGGCTTCTCCTTATATACAGGAAGCAGACCACAGCCCTAAGGTGGGTACTCAGCTGCTCACAGTAGATTTCACCATGCAGTTGATTACCAGTCTCATCACGGGGAATACTACATCCAGTTGCCCAGCCACTCAACCAGGCCCAGCCAAGTTGACACACAAACTTAACTACCACAATATCTAAATATTGTTGTTGTTGTTGTTAAGTGCCGTCAAGTCGTTTCCGACTCATAGTGACCCCATGCATGTTTATCTAAATATAATTATTTTGAATTCCTTATCAGGGAGTTCCAATGCTGCTTCTTCTTCAGGGCTGTGTCTGGGTCTGTATCCTAGTCCCTTATTTCTAGTGCTTTATCTTGCTTCTTTGTGTGGACTATGATGATCTGTTGTCTTTGAGACATCGTGATGTTGTTGTATTTATATTTAATTGTTGATTGTGTGCTGGAGTGATTCAGCCAAGATTTTTGTTTTCTTTGTATGTATCTGAGTAAGCAGGGAAGTGTGTTCCTCTATTTTCTCATTAGCAGCACTTATGCACTCATCTTGTCTCCTGGTGGGTGTGATAGAGAATGAGAACAGATCTCTGTTAACTGTTACACACAGGAACAATCACCAAAAAGAGAAAGAAAGAAAGAAAAAAAGGCAAAAGGTAATAAATGAGATGAAATATTTAACGAAATGCTTAAAATGACAAAAGAAATATAAAAAGTATAAATAGAAAAAGAAGGGGAAAAACCCCCACAATATCTGGAGAGGGGAAATAAGAGAAAGGAGCTAGAGTAAGAGAATAATGAACAAAATGGGAAAAAGGCAAAAAGAAAAACAAGGGATGGGAAGAACCACAAGAAAGAAAAAATGGGAACCAAGAAAAGGGAAGAGAGGAAAAAAAAAAAAGCCCCAAACTAGAACCTTTCCAGTCCTCAGCCTGGTATGTCCATGTTTTCCTTGGCAAGCGGAGCCTATTCCTAGTTCCTTGGAATCTGAACGAGAAAGCTGTCACTTTAAATATTCATATTGGCTACCCCTTGTAAGCATTCAAAATGGCTGCATCCTCTGGACAGCCACAAGTCCACAGCTCAGTTTGTCTTCTTTTTGCTGTTTCCCTTTTCAGTCATTAGCCACTAGTGAAGTCATTCATGCAGCCCTTGGCAAGCAGGGCCAATTTTTCGGTTAATTTGCAGGTGTTATCATCACTTGAGGAGCTCTGGTAGCATACTGGCTAAGGCACTTAACTGCTAACCAGAAGGCTGGCGGTTCAAACACACCAGCCACTCCTTGGAAGGAAGATGGGGCAATCTACTTCCGTAGTGATACTGCCTCGGAAACCCAAGAAGGGGTCGCTATGAGTTGGGTCCGACTCGATGGCACATAACAAAAACAACAACAACATCATCACTTGGAGCTCTGGTGGCGGAGTGCCTAAGGCATTTGACTGTTAACCAGAAGGTTGGCAGTTGAAACCCACCAGCCACTCCTTGGAAGGAAGGTTGGGCAATTTACTTCTGCAATGATATCGCCTCAGAAACCCAAGAAGGGGTTGGTATGAGTCAGATCCAACACAATGGTAGTGATTTTAGAGTTTAACGTCACTTGGAAATATTCAAACCGTCCATGGTATCAGCCCACAGCCCACAGCTCTTTTTGTCTCCTTATTCACTGTTTTCATTCAGGTTCTTCTACTAGTTGGTGTTTAATTCACTTCTGTATCCTTCCTTTCAAAGTCCAGGACTCCAGGATTATCTTCTATATCTGTGTCAATTGGTTTCTGTTTTCTTTGTTGAAGAAGGTCCGTGTAGCTTGTCTGCATATTCTACCATCTTATTAGAAGTTTTCTTGTTTTGTATTATTTTTTAGTTAAAGGAGAAATGCATACTCTCCTTGTAAAAATTTTTTTAAACACTGCAAATACAAGACTGGGCAAGGCTTATGCTGGCCATGACACTTGATTCTGGTTCACTTTCCTGTTTCACAGGTAACCACTGTTGGCAGTTAGTATATCCTTCTATGTCTTTTTCTATGTTTCTATACACATATCCATACGCATTGAAAACATAAAGTATTGGTTTTGTTTGTGTGTATGTACAATTAATAGTTTTGCACCTTGCTTTTTTTCCCACTTGGTATCTTAGAGCTCTGCTTATGTCATTTGGAGCCAGGGCATTCTTTTTAATAGCTGCATCATATTCCATATTAGGGATAGGTCATAGTTTCTTCCCTATTCCTCTACCGATGGACTTTTAGGTTGTTTCTAATTTTGTATTGTCCCTGTATGGTGCAAATGGTTAACACACTCAGCTACTAATGAAAGACTTAATGCTCAAGTCCACCAGAGGTACCTGGAAAGGTGAAGGTTTTTTCAGTTGGTAAGAAAACACTATGGAGCACAGTTCTACTTTGATACACATGAGGGCTCCAGGTCTGAATCGACTCAACAAAGAACCGTTTTTTCTTTTTTGATCGATTTTATATCATTATAAACAGTGCTACAGTGAGTATATATGCCTTATGCTATAGATAAGTAAATATTTCTCTAGGATAGACATCAACAAGTATAATTCTTGGGACACAGTATTATAGTATTAATTAATTAATTATTTTTTTTATAATTCCAAATTGTCCTCTGAAAGGGCTGTCCCAATTTTTAGTCTCATCTGTAGTTCCTGTTTAGAATGGTGAGAATCTTGGGAAGGGAGGTGGGATGTAGTGAGGTAAGAAGGTATATTTTAAACAGTATATTTGACATTACAAAATAATTTGTTATTTAGAAAATAAAACAATGTGCTGTTTCCATACTACAAAGTAGATAAAGTAAAGCTGAACAAAATCTTGGCTTAGGTGATATACAAAAGATTAGACTTTCAAAGAGGGTGCCATGTCCTGTCCTCCCAGAATCTCTGGCTGGTGGTGGGGAAAAGATAGGACTTGCAGGTTTTTTTATTAAAAGGATGCAAGTGTTAAAAAGAAGAGCTCTGGTAGCATAGTGCCTAAAGCACTTCACTGCTAACCAAAAGGCTGGTGGTTCAAACTCATCAGTCATTCCTCAGAAGGAAGGTTGGGCAATCTACTTCTGTGATGATACCGCCTCAGAAACCCAAGGAGGGGTTGCTATGAGTCGGATCCGACTTGACGGCAGTGAGTTTGGTGTTTGGTTTTGGTTAAAAAGAAAATAAATAACCTGTTAGGATTTGTGTTAGGGTCACTGAAATAAGGGCTGAGAAGAAGGGGACTAGATGAGAAGACTTCACTCTTTCCCTGAGTTTGCTATTGGTCCTTGGGATCACCTGTGTTTTGGGAGCCAAGTCTGGTCACCATCAGAACCATGGGGCTGGACATGAATTCCCCGGGGCCAGAGGCAGGACTGCTCTAATGAGCTCACTAATCTTTCCCGGGTCCAACACTCCTTTTTTAACCCAGATGGCCCAGAATGTCATGGACAAAATGTGGTTCTAGTGGTAAAAACCGCTTCTGTGGTTAGTGGTGGTTAGCAAGGAATGCTTAGCGTGGCTTTCAATGTGTTAATGGTGTATGAAGGAGGAGACAACCCTTCACTACAGAACCTCACTCCGTTCCAAAGTGTGCACCAATTAAGATGATTACTGGTTTCCTTACAACACAAATACTAATGGCCTGTCACATTCTGGCATATTTTTCTTGGTAACCTTCAACTCCGAATGATTAATAAGGCTCTTGTGGTAAGGCTCATATGCACACAGGCAGAAAACAGGGAAAAAAAAAAAAAAAAAAAGGGAAAAACAACAAAAAACACCCTGACTAATGTACATCCAAAGTGGCAGAGGTTTATGAGAACAAGTTCTGAAGGACTGTGTGAGGCTATGATCAATGAGGGGAAATGTCCCAGGAGTGCTCTGAGAATTAGCATTAGGACTAGCTAGGTGACCCCATAAAAGGCACTTTCCCTCTTTGGGTCTCAGTTTCTTGACTGTTATATGGGGACAGAAATCCCTTCCCTGCTTTCCTGGCAGAATATATAAGGATGTTTAAAGAGGCAGAGAGTAGGAACACTATTATTATCAGCAGTAGTAAAAATTAAAGATGGACATATAAGTGGACTGGGAGTAGAGCACAGTGGTTAAGAGCGAGACTCCAAAATCAGGTTGACTTAGGTCAAATGAAGGAGCTCTGATGATGTAGTGGTTAAAGCATTTGGCTGCTAACCAAAGGCCTGCCTGTTCGAACCTATCAGCTGCTTCTCAGGAGAAAGATGAGGCACTCTGCTTCTGTAAAGATTTATAGCTTTGGAAACCCTATGGGGCAGTTCTACTCCGTCTTAAAGGGTTACTATGAGTCGGAATCAGCTTGATGGCAGTGGATGGTAGGTGTGAGATCAAATGAATGCCTAGTTTTTCTAGAGACCAGCTCTGTCAAATTATTTTAATTTAGCTAAGTTTCCTTATCTGAAAAATGGAGATAATAGTAGACCCCCTCTCTCAGGGTTCATTATTATAAGGTTGTACTGATGAAGGAAGTTTGCAGACTGCCCTGCAAAGCCAGTGCCTGATACACACTGAGCATCAGTGTTAGCTGCAGCTGCTGTCATTGTTGTTGTTACACCAAGCCAAGAACAATGGCAGGAACCTTGAAGTCCCCAAGGACCTCTCATCCCCTGTCCCAATTTATATTTACTAAAGATATTCCTCATACAGAACAATTCCAATCCCATCTCTTCTTAATCAAGGCTAGAGAGCGCCTCTAAGTTCCCTAAATACATTCCCTCTCAGTATTCCATGAGTTTCATTTAGGGGGAAAAATGGTAAAGACTGTTTCCCATTTGAGCTTTTCAGAAATGTGAAGTGCTAGGTAGAGATATCAACACTTCACTTAGTTTTTCTTTTTTTTTTTTTTTAAATCTAGTACTTACTAATTAATGAGAATGTTGTCAGAGGAGGTGCTACCCATCATCTCTGTTGTTTGTTTTTTCCAATCATCTTATGTAGAATGCCATGCAGTGTCAAAACTTTCTCTTCCAATACAACTGTTACTCCTAAATCCTTCCCATGAAGAAACTGTGAAGCATGCTGAGCCTGTTATTGTGGGCTGTCAACAAGTCCAAATCCCCATCATAGCTCACAGGGGAGCAGCCCCTATGGGCTGCTTAAAGGGCTTCAGGTGGGAATCCACACCTAAGGGGTATGAGTGAAATGCGCTAGATGGAAACCCAGCAAATCCAACTGGGCCCAGTGGGGATGGGAGCATAGAGATATGGGAGGAACCCAGGGAACCAGATTCTTCAGGGAATTTTCCCATCTTCTAAATTGCCAATTTCTTTGCAATTCAATTAGATTTAAAGAAATATTTTGAAGGCCAAATAAGCAGATCTGTGGGGCTGAATCCAGCACCTTAAAAGGAACATAAACTCTTTAAAGCCAGAAGTTTATGACCTATAGCAAAGAGGAGTATTTCAGTAAATGGAGTTCTGTAAGATCAAGGAATTTTATGGATTGAAAAAAGATAATAAAAACCACCTGTAATCCCACCATTTCAATCACTATCGATAGTATACACTTCCTGGTATTATATATACATGTATGTAATGTGTGTATGTGTATGTGTAGGTAAGCTATTTTGCTTGTTTTTTATATTTAGCAGGAACAGGCTCAGGGGTACATACCAATATGTGCTTTGTTCTTCTGCACATCTGTGATCACCTTTGCCCACTTAGTTCTGTCCTTTTTAGGCAATTCTCTCACACCAAACCCTCTTGCCTATAAACATGTATTCACTTAGCACTTCCACTGGGATAGGCTAAGTCACTGTGGTGGTTATGTTTGTACGTCAACTTGGCTAGGCCTGGTTGAGTGGCTGGGTAGGTGGTGGTAGTCATTCCCCATGAAGAGACTGGCAATCAATTCCATGGTGGGATCTACCAAAGCAGCTGAGTAGCTGCCTTTGGGATATGGTCTGCTTCCTGTATATAAGGAGAAGCCTTGGGAATGGTCTCTAGCTTGTGGCACACTTGGACCCTGCATGTAGCCATGTCATTGCTCAGCAGCCTGCCATGCTCTGCCGACCTTGGAACTTACAATGAACTTGAATGACTGGCCTGCTGTGTGGTTTGGTAACATCAGGACTGTGCCTTTTTACTTGTCAACCTTGGGTTTTTCAGCCTCAGCAGCCAGCAGCTGCCTGAGTGAAGAAACGCCTCTAGCTCAGTGGGCCAGGAACAGGAGGCAGAGCTGGACCCCAAGGCTGAGGGGATTTCACCTAGCCCCTGGAGCCTGGCACTTTGAACTTGGAATTAAAGCCTCCAAACTGTAAGAGACTAAACTCCTATTTGTTAAGACCATCCCATTTGTGGTATATTCCTGTCAGAGTGGCACTAGGTAACCACAACAGTCAGTGATTCTGAAATTAAAGTAGTGAGCAGTCCCCTTTAAAAGAAGAAAATTACTGAGGCTTCTTCCAAAAGCACACCCAGAGATTTATCTAACAAATACTAAACAAATAAATCATGGTTTCTGCCTTTCTTTTGTGAGTTTTTGCTGCAAATTATCTTTATAATTAGTAAAATAAATTTTTTAAAACATTAAAAATGAAAAAAAAAAAAAAGATAAAATTTAAAAATTCCTGGCTAAATCTTGAATCCACTGAATCCAAGTATGAGAAATGCTGGTCTGAGGCACAGTACAGGTCTCTGGGAATCCAAGGTCCTTGTTAGTTCAGCCTCTGCTGCTCCTTGTTATCTGGGGTTATTCTTGCTGGTACTTCCTTCCTAAGACTCCTGGGCTTAGCTCACTTTAGTCAGAGTTGTAGGCCCAGGGGAGACCTCAGAATCTACTGAGGTTATAGGTCTTCACCAGTGCACCCTGGAGTTTAGAAAAGTTCTCCTCCCATCTTGAGGACAAGTCATCCTTTAACTTCTTTCTACATCAAGCTCTTAGATAAGACAGCTTTTGAAAAAAAAAAAAACAAAAAACTTTTCCCTATCGAAAAAAGAAAATAAGCTGGAAAACTTCGGCCATAAGCCATTCTTCTCATATCAGATGGTGAAACTGTGGTGCTGAGAGGGTAGGGGCTTGCTGGGTTGCTATCTAGTCTATGGTCAACAGGCTTGAGGACTCAGGTTTTCCAATTAGCTGATGCTCCCTACTTCAGCTCCCTGCCTTCAATTCCTTCCCAGACTACCCCTCTCCAACAATGACCCTGTCCACCTGTCCCCTTGCTCTCCCTGAAATAAGGATTAGCTTTTTCAGTTTCAAAGGTGTCTTGAAAAATTTCCTCTCATATGCAGATAAACAAGACAGGAAAATGAAAAAAATTTAAAGGGTGCTCTGTCAAAAGGTGGGAGAAATTGACTAGGGCATCTTCACAGAGGTGTGCATGCCCTAAAGGTCTATATATACATATATATACACAAGGGGGCTGGGGTTCATGCAGTCAGCAGTCTATAAATGCAGGCATAATCTTCTTAGGTGGCTAAACACACATGATTCCTTTGAAAGATTAAATGAATTCAACTTTAAAATTCATTCCCATTCTAAATATCAGAAAGAGGTTTTCAGGAAATGAAGGCTCCCTGAGTCCCAGAATCAAACATCTGATGACAGGCACCCAGGCTCTGTGCCTATGACTGGGAGGAGAGAAGACCTACGAGGTGGTAGTGGTCTTTGGTGTGCCAGAGACAGCTGGGTGCAAAGTCAGGAAATCTGGACTCTAGGTCTGAGTGTGCCTCAAACTTGCTGTGTGACCTCAGGTGAATAAATTACTTGTTCTTTCTGGAGGAGCTCTGGTGGTAGAGCAGTCAAAGCATTTGGCTGCTAACCAAAAGGTCAGTGATTCAAAACCACCAGCTGCTCCATGGGAGACAGATGAGGCAGTCTGCTTCTGTAAGGATTTACAGCCATGGAAACCCTCTGGGGCAGTTCTAGTCTGTCCTGTAAAGGGTTGCTAGGAGTCAGAATGGACTAGATGGCACTGGATTTGGGTTTTGATCTTTTCTGGGTCTCAACTTCTCATCTCTAAAATGTAGCTAGGATCACTGGTGGTGCAGTGGTTAAACATTTGGTGGCTAACTGAAAGGTCACTGGTTTGAACCCACCAGCCACTCAGGAGAAAGATGTGGCCATCTGTTTTCATAAAGATTACAGCCTTGGAAACCCTATGGGGTAGTTCTACCATGTCTTACATAGAGTCGCTATGAGTTGGAATTGGCTGGACAGCAATGGGTTTTAAAATGTAGCTACTATAGTTGACTTCATGAGACTGTAGCAAGAAATAGAAGTGAGGGGTGGTGTGTGCAGTCAGCCTGATGTGTTTTGTGACTTATTCTCTACATTTCAGTTATCTTATCTGCAAAATGAGAGTAAACCAACTTCTTAATGCTAGTAAGGGAATTAGAGATTCTTACTGAGAAAGTTAGGATATAAACAAAGTTACTTCTTTCTTTTGACCACAATGGGAGTTGGTGCCTCAAACACAAAACTTAGTAAATGTTCAATTAGCTAATAAACTTTTAAGGCAGCCCATTTCTATTGTGGCATGCCACCTGCCCTTGAACTGCTTACTTTCCAGCCAGTAAAGCAGGACATCAGGCCTGCAAGTTTGGCACTCACACTTGAGCACCTTCAGAAGAGAGTAACCAGCATGGGCTGGAGCATCAGAGAAGGCTTTCTGGAGGTGGGAGGACCTGACCCACTTGGGTCCTGAAAGGTGGAGAGGAAGATGAAGGGATAAAACAGAAGGGCATCTGGCTGAAAAGGCAGATGTGATGAGGAACAAGGGTAATATTGGGTCAGGGGTGAGGTTGGACAGGCACTGGGCTCTGTGCCCAGTCATATTTTTCCTCATGGCCACATCAAGTCTTGTCCTTGAGATAGACGCTTGACCTTGTCCTGTCCTGGAACAGCATCCATATCTGTTGCACCTTGATTACAGCCTTATAGAATGTAAGATATACAGTACGTGCTCAATGAATTTGAATCACATATCCTACATCTATCATGCAAGTGTCACAATTCAGCCCCACAAGTAATAGCCACATGCTGGACTGACTTAACTAATGACTAAATGTGAAACATTTGCACAACTCACTAACAGTATCATAATAACTTGGCAATCTGGTTGAGGAGATGAGTATTAGACAAGCAAAACAATACTCAATGTGTCAGCTGGACCTGGAGTTGGGATAATAACACACATGACTGATGATAGCCATAAAATGCCAGGAGCATGTGGGTGTACCCACGGTCATGCAATTACCATGCTTTGGGCTCTAATAGCTGTAATGGCATCATTTTTTTCTCCTACCCAGCAAAGTACAGGGCACAGCAAATGTGTGAATTCATTAGTATAATGAACATGTACCTTTCTCACATGTCCTTGTCTCTCTCTCTCTCAGGACCCTACCTGTATCAGGTCACATGGGGATGTAGATGAAACATCACACTACAGGACATGGAATTTGGCTTTCTGAGTGGCCCCTAAGTGGCTGGAAGTGAGAGATTTAATCCGAACTTTGATCAATGGGAAATAGGAGATGAGAGGGAATCAGGTAGAAATATTTCCCATCCTTTCTTGCTTCCATGAGTCTAACTCCCAGACACAGTATTTCCTAACAGCCTCTGGGAAAAGTCCTTCCTGCTGAGAGGACACACCAATTGCCTATCACACTTTCTTGCCTCACTTTCACATTTTATCCTCACCCATCCTGCCTTGGGCTTGCACCTCCCAAATAAGGTATCAATGCTTTAATCATTGCTTAAGCTATGTTTCCTAGAGGGCATGGGCTAAGCAAAACTAAGAATAACCATGTGTTTGTTCTAATTTGTAAAATAAAAGTAAGTCATTCACAAACATTGGTACTTTAAGAGTTAACAGTAACAAAAATTACTTCCAATACACTGCTAACCAGAAGGCTGGTGGTTCAAACCTTGGAAGGAAGGTTGGACAATCTATTTCCATAGTGGTACTGCCTCGGAAACCCAAGGAGGGGTCGCTATGAGTTGGATCCGACTCGACAACAGCGAGTTTTTTTTTTTTTTAAGTGGTCCAATAGGAGGTCTGGATGGTGTAGTACCTAAGGCATGTGACTGCTAACCAAAAGGCTGGCAGTTCAAATCCACCAGCCACTCCTTGGAAGGAAGACTGGGCAATCTACTTCCATAGAGACACTGCCTTGGAAACCAAAGGAGGGGTTGCTGTGAGTTGGAAATGACTTGCCGGTAGTGAGTTTTAGTTTGAGTTAGTGTCCCAATGCTATAATAGAGAAGGATAGATTAAAATACATTAGAGATGAAGGGGAGAATATTGGTGGGTTTGAATGATTCAAATGCTCAAAAGTGCTCTTGTATCTGTTAATTCAACAAACATTTAATGTCACTTATGTGTCTGGTATTGTGCTGGGTATTGGGGACACAGAGGTGACTAAGATATGGTCCATGTCCCCCCAAGGAGCTTAGAGTTGATTAGGAGAGTCAACAAATAAACATTGGATAAGTGTTATATGAGAGCTGGGTAATTTAGAAGGTGGGTATGAGGTAGGTAGGGATGTGCTCTGCCTGAGGACAGAAGATCTGGCAAGGCTTCATAGAGGAGGAGACACTTGAGCTTCACCCAAAAGGATGCACAGGAGTTTGCCAGGAGATAAAAGTGAATGGGAACAAATCACTCTCAACTCTAACTTCCCTTACCTATTGATCATTCTTCTCTTGCAGCAAAGACTTCATTTCCCTATAGAATTCCTGTCTCTTGAGGGCAGGGACCGTCTTGTTATTTTCATTACAGTCTTTCACTCTGAAGTCTAATACAACAGGGGCTCAGTAGAAATTTCTGGAGGCATGGAAAAGGGCTTGCTAATCCATTCTCTCTTCTACCCAACAGGCCTGAGGGCACTGATCACTCCCTCCCTTCAGCTCCTGTGACTATTGGAAGCCAGGTTCTGTCTGGAAAAGGGTAGATGGTGAGGAGAGAGAACAAGCCCTCTTTGCAATTCTGTTCTACTCCTCTGGGTGGGGTGTTCCTCTGGGAGAACCTTGGCCAAGGATTTTGTTCATTATTAAATCAAAAGAATGTGTGTGATAATATTTAAGAGTTTTATTTTTGGGGAGTCATTCAAATTGCTTTTATTCATGGATTACTGCTTCACCTCCCCCTCATACACCAAAGAATAGAGAAAACTCCCCAAACACCTTGTTCTCCATGGGCTCTGGAGGTAGAAGTCACAGCCAAGATTAGAAAATAAAAATAAACATTCTTAGCTTCCAAACTTCAAAAGTCAAGTTTCTGATAAACCATACACTTGGAATAATATCTGCTTAGTTGGTCTCCAGTACCCTCTGCCCTCACTGCCTGTCAGAGATAAAAAAGCATTCCTGGGCTTTCAGAGGCGACAATTATCAGAGAGGAGAGGAGAAGGGTCCAGATCTGGTGGGGGTTCTTCGGTCCAGTTTCACCTGTAGATAACATAGAGCTTAAGACAGAAAGAAATGCCTTTACTTTTAAAGTTTACATTTTTGCCCATCTGAGTTGGAGGCGCTGTGGAATTTTTTCCCTGCTATACCAAAAATAACCAAACCAACTGCCACCGAGTCAATTCTGACTCATAGCGACCCTATAGGACAGAGTAGAACTGCCCCGTAGGGTTTCCAAGGCTGTAAATCTTTCATGCAAGCCGACTGCCTTATCTTTCTCTGAGGAACAGCTAATGAATTCAAACTGCCAACCTTTTGGTTAGCAGCCGAAAGCTTAAACCATCATGCTACCAGAGCTCCTTGTAGCCATGTCCTAATGGGAGACTTTGATGTAATCAAATGTTCCTTCAACCAATAAAGTGAATAAAATTTCCTAAGCAGCTGCTATGATATTTTGGCCCCTTGAATAATAAAGAAAATATGAAATAAAAGGGCAGCTGTCATGTGGTGGCTGAATTAAAGTGCTTAGGCACTTTCATCACCTTGCTTAATTTGGTCAAACCACCATTCACACACCTGTCAACATCTCTGCCACTCAACACAGGCTTTACCCAATTAACACTAACAATTTAAAAGGCTTGTATTATTAAGTGTAGTTAAACAGGTTTTTTCACAAACCGGTGTGTAATTGGGAAAATTGAAAAAAAAAAAAAGGTATGTGACAGTGACTGATTCAAGGCCAATTCCCTTCCACCTTCTCTGATTGACAGGCAAAGCCTCTGTGACAAACAGTGAAATGGTATAAATTGTTGTTTAAAGCCAGAGCCTTGGGGCTCCCCATCCCAGGGAATCTAACTACTGTGTGATCTTGTTGTTAGCTGCCATCGAGTTGGCCCTCCGAACTCATGACCCCATGAGCAACAGAACAAAATGCTACCTGGTCCTATACTATCCCCACGATCAGCTTTGGAAAGCATTGCTGTGATTCACAGGGTATTTGTTGGTTGATTATTGTAAGCAGATTTCCAGGCCTTTCTTCCTAGTCTGTTTTAGTCTAGAAACACCACTAAAACCTGCAACACCATAGCAACACATAAGTTTCCCCTGATGGTGATGACTGTTCTAAAGGTGCAGTGGTTGCACTTGATGTCCTATAGCGTCCCTCCTGGAAGGTGAGAATTCTACCACTGAATCACCAATGTCCTGTTTGTGTAGTTGTAGGCAGTCACTTAACCTCTCCTAGCCTCAGGGTTTTCATACACAAAATGAGGCTATTGTTGTTGTTAGGAGCCATCGAGTCGTTTCCGACTCAAAGCGACCCCATGCACAGCAGAATGAAACACTGCCCAATCCCACACCAGCTCCATGATCCCTGCTATAGTTGAGCCCATCATCGCAGCCACCATGTCAATCCATCTCATTGAAGGCCTTCCCCTCTTTTGTCGACCCT
>NW_006921747.1:5736361-5737137 GCF_000298275.1 Orycteropus afer afer
TGATACCTGTGCACCATGTGCATCCCACTGGGTTTAAAACACCAGTGGCTCAGCCTCAAAACTCACATCGACACGTCACCACAGCAGGACAAACTGACAGACTAGAACTAAAATGAGGTTAGAACTATCCATACCTCTTAGGGTTACTATGAAGAATTACATGAGAAAGGAGGGTAAACCAATTACCCTGTGCCTAGCATCCAGTAAGCACTCATTCAAATGCCAGGCTCCTGGGGTGAAAACCCAAATGATATTGATGAGCTATAATGTCCACTTGGGAAGGAGTGGTCAACATGCAGAGTTACCCCTGTCAGAATGGGAAATTTTGAGCTCAGGGTGCCTAAGAGGGGTCTGAGCCAGTAAAGGCAGAGCAGCCTTCCACGGCAAGCCCTGCTCAGTAACAGGATACTAGTTGTAGAATCAGGTCCTGGATGGCTGCTGTCAGAAATTCAGATATGTTCCCAGAATGAATGGTGCACTTTGGAATCTTAATACTGGCTATGTATTAATCCCAGCATAGGCCTCCCATAGTGTCTTCCTTTCAGGGTTGCTGTGAGGTTAAAGTGAAGCAATGAAAGCAGAATATCTAGTGCAAAATAAGTGTTCATCAGTCCTAGTGACTGGTACACCATCTGATCTGCAACCTATACAACTATGAGACAAGAAGAACTAGATATGCCCAGCTACCACTGTCATCCACTTGGAAGGGATGTAGGAGATCCTGGATAGAGAGGGTGAACAATGTGGAACAAAACTCAAAATCATTTGGAGGGAAA
>NW_006921747.1:5737357-5741404 GCF_000298275.1 Orycteropus afer afer
ATGCACAGGGAGACAGCTCAGGGGGCAGGAGAATATGGAAGGATGGACACTGGGAAGAGGTAACTATGGGGAGGAAGTGGGAAGGGAGCTGTTGCATTGTGGTAAACTGTGGTCAATGACATGCGACAAAGTATATGTGAACTGCTGTATGGAAAGCAAATTTGTTCTGTAAATTTTCACCCAAATCACAATAATAATAATAAAAAAGTGTTCAATAATCTGTCTTGGGGAAGTCACAGCCAGAATGTTCCTTAAAAGCGAGAATGGGCAGACTTTGTCTCTTGTACTTTCGTCATGTTGTCAGAAGGGATTAATCCCTGGATAAGAATATCATGCATGCTAGAGAGTCAGTGAAAAAGGGGAAGATCCTCAGTGAGATGGATTGACACAGTGGCTGTGATAATGGGCTCAAGAATTGCAGCTGTTGTGAGGATGGCACAGGACCTGGCAATGTCTTGTTTCACTGCACATAGGTCACTGTGAGTCAAAACCAACTCCATAGCACCTAACGGTAACAAATGAATCACACTGAATCAGAAACAAGAGACAGAAGATAAATGAGTCAATGAGTGAATACCTAAAGGGAAAACCACTCAGTCGCGTAACTTTGGGCAAGTCATATAAAATGAAAGAAGTTACATGACCTAATCCATAGAACTGCTATGAGGATCAAATTACCAAAAGTGCAAACTTGGTAAACTTTGAAGTGGTGCAGGGCCAAGAACTGAGTCAAGCTGGACTTTTGATTACAGAATATGGGATCCTTCCAAACCAAGGATGCCAAGGGCAAGGTGTGCAGATGGGGAACTAAGGGTACAATGGCCTTTCTTATTTACAATGGTTATTATGTTAGATTTTTTTTCCTGATTACAAAAATATTGCACTGAAGAAAAGCTAGAAAACACAAGAAGACAGAAAAACACATCTCCTATCATCCATCAATTAAAATAATCATGGGTAACAGGTTGTGTTTCAATGTTGTACTGGCACAGGTAAGTGCTGTCACAGATGAGTGCTGTCACAAGTGAGTGCTGACACAGGTGAGAGCTGTCACAGGTGAGTGCATGTTGGAGTGGTTCTAAGGCTAGGCCCTGAGGGGAGTGGCCAAGCTCAAAGTCCAGTCCTACCGTGCACCAGATGTGTGATCCTGGAGAATATTCTTCACTTTTTAAGCCTCATTTTCTTTGTATGTAAAATAAAGATAATATTACATTATTCGTAGACTCTCTGTATTAAAGAAGATAATGCATGTTAAATGTTCAGCACAGTATCTTGTCACATTGGTGTTGCTAGGTACCACTGAGTTGATTCCAACTCATACTGAACCCACGCAACAGAACAGAACTGCCCCATAGGGTTTTCTAGGCTGTAATCTTTATGGGAGCACACTGACAGACCTTTCTCCCATGGAGCCACTGGGTGGGTTCAAATTGCCAATGTTTCCTGGATAGGAGCTGAGCACTTAACCATATGCCACCAGGGCTACTCTTGGTCACATCAGAAGAACTTAATAAAATGTAGCTGTTGCTATTATTATTATTCATATAAAAAATTTTTATTTACAAAAATGGGATCTTTCTGTGGTAAAAAATCATGCCATCAAGTTTTCCTCTACATCAGTGACTCTTAAAGTGTGGAACTAGGACCAGCAACATGAGGACCTACTGGGAACTTGTTACAGATGTGAATTTTCTCAGGCAGCAACCTGATCCACTGAATCAGAAACTCTAAGGGTGAAGACCAGGAAACTAGATTGTAAAAAGCCATCTAGATAGATCTGATGTATACTTAAGTTTGGAACCACTGGTCTACAACATCTAGTTAATGATTTTACAGCATTTTCAACTGTAGTTTATTTAAATAGTCTCCTTTTCTCAGGTATTAAGGCTATTTGCTAGTGATGTGCTGGAGCTGGCTCACAGAGGCTAGAAAGAGCTGGCTGTGAACATCTCTTCACACCTGTGTGTAACACTGGTAGCCTGAAGTCAGTCAAGGTGGGAGTTTCACACCACAGAAATCGGCACATGCTGCAACTCAGGGCTCCTTGCCATCCACCTGAAGTCGTTTTGTTACACTTTTACCAGCACACTGCTGACTACAGCCATTGGTTTTCGCTAATATAAGCAATACTCTGATGAACATCCATCTATTTATTCATCTTTGATCAATTGCTAGATCAAAGGATAAGTTCATTTTTAAGGAACATATTGCCAAATTGGCCTTCAGAAAAGTTGTGTCAATTTACATTCCCACCAGCAGGGTGCAGTGGACTCTGAGCTACGGGCTGTGGACCCAGGATCATGCCTCAGTAGTGATGAAGAATAGGACAAGTGTTCTAGCTAAAGTGTCTCCAGCTCTGAAGAGACTAAAGGTTAACTGCTGCTTCATGAGTTTTACCCATGTTTGTCCAGAGCAGTGCTGTGCAATAGAACTTTTCTGCATTGTTCTATATCTGAGCTGTTGAATATGGAAGCTATTGAGCACATGAAACGTGGCTTGAGTGACTGGGGAACTGAATTTTTAATTTTATTAAATTTTATTGTTGTTAGGTGCTGCTGAGTTATCTCTGACTCATAATGACCCCATGCACAGCAGAAGAAACACCGCCTGGTCCCATGCCAGCTCCATGATCCTTGATATACTTGAGCCCATCACTGGAGCCACTGTGTCAATTCATCTTGTTGAAGGCCTTCCTCTCTTTCATCGACCCTCCACCTTACCAAGCATGACATCCTTCTCCAGAGAGTGGTCCCTTCTGACAAAGTACGTGAGACGAAGTCTGGCCATTCTCGCTTCCAAGGAGCATTCTGGCCACACTTCTTCCAGGACATATTTGTTCGTTCTTTTAGCAGTCCATGGTACTTTCAGCATTCTTCGCCAGCACCACAACACAAAAGCATCAACTTTTCTTTGATCTTCCTTATTTATTGTCCAGTTCTCACATGCTTACGAGGCGACTGAAAACATCCTGGGTTTTGTCAGGCACATCTTAGTCCTCAAGGAGACATCTTTGCTCTTCAGGACTGGAAAGAGGTCCTTTGCAGCTGACTTGCCCAATGCTATACGTCATCTGATCTCCTGACTGCTGCTTCCATTGGTGTCGATTGCAGAACCAAGCAATATGAAGTCTTTGACAACTTCAATCTTTTCTCCATTTATTGTGATGCTGCTTATTGGTCCAGTTGTGAGGATTTGTTTTCTTTATATTGAGATGTAATCCATACTGTAGACTGTATTCTTCAGTCTTCATCAGTAAGTGCTTCAATTTATCATCACTTTCAGTAAGCAAAGTTGTGTCATCAGTGTATCGCATGTTGTTAATGATTCTTCCTCCAATCCTGATGCCACATTCTTCTTCATATAGTCCAGCTTCTCTGATTATTTGCTCAGAATACAGATTGAACAAGTATGGTGAACAGATACAACCTTGACACACTCCCGTCTTGATTTTAAACCATGCAGTCTCCCCTTGTTCTGTTCGAACAACAGCCTCTTGGTCTACGTACAAGTTCCTCATGAGCACAATCAAATGCTCTGGAATTCCATTCTTCTCAAAGTTACCCATAATTTGTTATGACCCATATGATCAAATGCTTTTGCATAGTCAGAAAAACACAAGTAAACATCTTTCTGGTATTTTTTGCTTTGAGCCAAGATCCATCTGACATCAGCAATGATATCCCTCATTCCACATCCTCTTGTGGAATCCAGCTTGCACTTCTGGAAGTTCTCTGTCAATATACTGCTGCAAGCGTTCTTGAATTACCTTTAGTAAGATTTTATTTGCATGCGATATTAATGATATTGTTTGATAATTTCCACATTCTTTAGGATCTTCTTTGTTTGGAATGGGTAAAAATAATGGATCTCTTTGACCCAGCCATCCCATTACTAGGTATATACCCTAAAGAAGTGAGAGCCATAACAAGAACAGATATATGCACGCTGATGTTCATCGCAGCACTATTTACAATAGCCAAAACTTGGAAACAACCTAGATGTCCAACAACTGAGGAATGGATAACCAAACTTTGGTACATTCACACA
>NW_006921747.1:5742969-5771794 GCF_000298275.1 Orycteropus afer afer
AGAAAAAAATTACAATTGAATAACCATCAAAAAACTAAAAGCACATGGACAAAAAATACACCATGAAATCACACAGGAACAGTAATCCAAAAAAAAAAAAAGAAAAAGAAAAATGGGAGAAAAGAAGAAGAAAACAGGACCTGGAATATCTGGGGATAGGGTACTAAGAGAAAAAAGGTAGAGGGGAATAATGAAGAAAAAAAATAGGAAATATGTTAAAAAAACAAAAATAAAAACAAAAAAACTAACCAACAAAGAACGGGGTTAACCAAAAGAAAAAAAGGGGGGGAAAGAAAGACTAAATAAATAAATAAATAAAAATTTAATCAGGAATGGGAAAAGAAAGAAAAAAAATAAAATAAAAAGTGTAAACTAGGACCTTTTCAGTCATGAAGGTCCGAAGATTTCTTGGGATTACTGGAAAGCGGAACCTCTTTTTAAGCCCCTGGAATATGGTAGAGTGCTGACTCTTTAGGTTGTCTCTAGCTGCTGGTTACATGTTGATTTGTTTTGTCTTGTTTTTATGGTTTATTATTTTGAAAGGGTGAAGCTGGTGTATTTTATTTTATTATTGATTCAGGTATGTTGGGTCGCTCTGCTGTTTTCTTTGTGATGGTGGAATCACTGTGTGGAATGTGGATATGTGTTTTTGTTTGTCGTAAAGAAGGTTTAGAGTTTGAAGCAAGAGGTTTTATGGTAACTGGCTGAATATGGTTTCTTCTATTGAATGAGTGAAGTTATTGGCAGAGAAAGGTGAGAGCAAAAGAAGGAAAGCTTGGTGTTGCTAAGGTCGGTTTCTAGGGCTTTGAGCAGGCTATTATTGATGACGTAGTTATTTACAAGACTGCGGCTCAATCTCAGGGAAGATTCCTATTGTTGGGAATCTTGAGGGACAATTTTCACACGTCTCCTCCAGGTTGAGGCACTCTTAAAGATCCTGCTTCCAAGCCCTCTCAGTGCCAATGAGCCGATCCAAGGAAAATTCCTGGGACCACACTCAGCCCCGGCTTTTTCTTTCTCCCCGCCCCTTCCACCCGTGGCTCTGGTGCAATTCCGCCAGACTGCTAATGGCTCTGGAGTTTGTCTGTGATACCGCCCACCTGCAGCGCCAAAGATGCATGCGATTTCAGCTTCAGGACAGATCTTGAAACATCCTTTGTGATGGTGAATGCCATGCCATTCCTCTTCAAATTGTCATTCTCAGGATAGTAGATCATATGGTTGTTGGATTGAAAATGGTCAAAACCAGTCCATTTCAGCTCACTAATGCCTAGGATATCAATCTTTATGTGTTCCATTTCATTTTTGACAGCTTCCAATTTTCCTAGATTCATACTTCGTCCATTCCACGTTCCAATTATTAATGGATGTTTCCAGCTGTTTCTCCTCAGTTTGTGTCATGCCACATCAGCAAATGGAGGACCCGAAAGCTTTACTTTATCCATATCATGTTAAGTAAGGTAGGTTCTACTCTGATGAGGCAGCTCTTTCTTAGTTGTATGTTGAGTACCTTCCAACCTAAGGGGCTCATCTTCCAGCACTGTATCATACAACGTTTCCAGGCTATTCATTAAGTTGTTCAATAATGTATCAGACAGTGTTTCTCTGCTATTCGTAACATTTTCCCTGGCCAATTCTTTGAGAAGGGGATGGCCTCTTCTTTCTTCTGAGTCTGTCTCAGTCTGTAAGCTGTGTTGAAACCTGTGCACCATGTGCAACCCTGCTGGTGTTTGAAACACTGGTGGCACAGCTTCCAGCCTCACAGCAACACACAAGCCACCACAGTACAACAAGCTGACAGACAAGTTCTTCTCGCTTAGCTGTTTGAAACCTCTCTGCTCTCCCCTTACCTGGATGTTGCGGCCATCAGCCCTGGCTTCCCTCCTTCCTGCCTTTGGTGGGGGCTGTCTTCCTCCCCTTATCTGGATCCTGCAGCCATCAGCCCTGGCTTTCCCTCCATCCTGCCTTTGGGTGGGGACTGTCTACCTCCCCTTATGTTGATCCTACTGCCATCAGTCCTGGCTTTAATTTTAATTAACTTTAAATAGCCACATGTGAATAGGGGAGACTGGATTGGACAGCACATTTCTGGATATTCTATAGGGACCATGTTTTAAGGTTCTTCAATAATTGACAACTGTTGTGACCAGGGACCTTGCATTATATACATCAGTTCTGATCAAAACATTCAGTTCTTCTGGCCCATAAGTATTGAAATTCTAGAACTTCTGCAATATCTGGTATTTCAGAATTTCCTACCTGAAGTCCTTTGCCAGATTATGTATTCCCTTAGGGGTTGGGAACTTTTGAGCTCCTAGTTCAGTATGGCAGCACAAAGGTTGGTCACGCCTGGGGAACACATTCTCCAACAATTACATTAGGGATCACTGATCAACTACCTTGCCTCAGTGCTTTTGCTTAAACTGTTCCTTCAGCCCAAGGAACCCCCTTCCTAGCCAAAGACATCTCATCTAGGAATCTCTTCTTGATTACTTCCAGTTAAAATGAAAAGCTTCATTCTTTGTGTGGCCACTAAACTTGGCACATGACATTTAATCACAAGCGAGACCACTGAGTCACCCACTCAGGACCTGTTTAATCTCAATTTTCAACAAAATTCTAGTAACTATGATAACTAGATTTCCTGTTCTAAAGCTGATTTCAAATAACAAATTAAAAAGGGAAAAAGCTCTGAGAGAAACACAATGTAGTGACAAGAATATCATCTAAGAGTCATGCAGTGAGGGAGAAGATTTAGAAAAAAATATAAATACCAAATTTGGGCTTCTGAAACCAGAGTCACTGTGTCATTTAGTGTGGGGCAAATACTTTTCCAGAACTCAATAGTTCTTGGGGGTAGTGCTGTATTAAATAACTGATTATGACAACTATAAAGCATCAAGTTATAACTTTAAACTCTGGGGAGGTAGTCAGGAAAGCTGCCCTAAAGTTCTAGAATTTAACCTTGATGGGATCTTAAAGTCATCTGTACTTTATAGCTGCGAGACACTAAAGCACAAAAGGTGATGTAATTTGCATAAGATCACAGAGCTATTTACTGACAGGGCTGGGACCAGAGCTGTCGACTTGCTCTCATACCAACACCTGGAAAAGTTACTTGGTGAACTTCTATCCCTCAATGCCACTGAACTGATGAGGCATTTACACAGGGAAAAATAATATTATCTCCCCATGCCACTTTTCACAAAGATATTTTCTCTTTTCACTCATGATAAATAAATACTGAGAAAGGATACATCTCTGTATAGAAACAAAACGAAGAATGCAACAGGAGTTGGCATTCATATCTTTATGATGAACACAGTGTGAATATCATGACTTGGGGGTGATGTAATATTTGAAAGGACATTCTCTAATTGAGGTGATTAATATCCAACTTGGTATCAAATGTAGGCAATGTGAGCAAAGGCTATAATAATAATAATAATAATAAAAAGAAATTCCCTAAACACATGGCTGTCCATCAAAATGCAAATGACAGAACAGAAATAAATGGTTGATGATACATAAATGATTTCAATGCTCTGTGCATCACTAGCCATTTATTTTGGGGCTTGGGCTGTGGAAGAAGAATAATAGGATTCATCTAAGGCAGTTATAAAGCACCACTGATAAATAAATATACATCTTCCTGCTCTATGCAGGAGCAGATATTCAGAACAAGGTGGTTCACACAGACAGACAGCTCTTTAAATGATACTCTGCAATTACATTACAGCCTTACAGCAGATAATAAACCTTCAATGTCTTGAATAATTTAAAATTTTCCAGTGGCATGAAGGTTGAAGGGAAAGAAAATCACACTTTGCATTAAAGGAAGGAAAAATTCTCAGCAAATCAACCGAGGGAATTCTGGCAGAAAAATGTTCAGATTTCCATTCTTTCTTGTGATAGGTAGATATTGTGCCCTGGTTCAACCTGGCCCCTATTTTCAAAGTCAAGGAGCCATGAGTGAATGGACCTATGACAAATAAATGAGAGAATTACAAGGCGTGAAATCTTTGTAAAGGAGCTTTGGTAGCACAGTGCCTGAGGCATCAGATTGCTAACTAGAAGGTTGGTGATTCAAATCTACCAGCCACTCTGTGGAAGCAAGACTGGGCAATCTACTTCCATAAAGATTTACGACCTTGGAAACCCACTGAGCTGCTATTAAGCAATAGTGTATTACTCAGGATGCAAATAAACTTGAGTTTGGATACTAACTCTACCACTTGCTTGCTGTGTGAACTAATTCTCAGTTTTATCAACTGTAATATAAGGATAATACCAATCTCATAGATTCCAATGAGATCATGAATTAACTGTTCCTGACACATATTAAGCAGTTCATTGTTGTTGTTATCAGTTGCCATCAAGTCAATTCCAATTCAGGGTGACCCAATGTGTTACAGAGTAGAATTAATTGCTCCATACAGTTTTATTAGCTTTAATCTTAAAGTCAAGGATTTTATTTTACTTGGATCCACAATCAATGCCCATAGAAGCAGCAGTCAAGAAATCAAAGGATAGAAGGAGTTCCGGTAAGATGGCAGACTAGGCAGAAAGACTGCACAGACTCTCTTCAACAAAGAAAAGGGAAACCAATTAACACAGACACAGAAGATAATCTTGGACCCCTGAGCCTTGAAGGGAAGGATGTAGAAGTGGACTAAACCCTAACTAGCAGAAGAATTTGCATGAAAACACCAAAAAAGGAGAATTACGGAGTTGCGGTCTGGCAGCGATCCTGACGGCACGGCACAGACAGCTTGGAGATTCCTGAGTGGTGGTAGGACCTAAGAATTAACCTAAAAATCATTCCTGCTAGCCAGGGACTGCACAGAGGACTGCTCTGGTGGCTGGGGAATAAACGGAGAAGATGAACAGAAAGGCAGGCTGAGCTGTGGACTTTTGCTGATCTGGAGGGCACCGCCATTTTGAATGTTTAAAAGCAGTTTGACTATTTTGGATATTTAAAGAGACAACACTCTCGCAGATTCCTTGGGCTTAAGAACATGTTCTGCTTTCCAGCAACACCAAGGACACTCTGGACCTGCAAGACTGAAAAGGAGACAGCAACAGTCCCCATAGGACACAACTACACCCACACCTCCTGCAACTTCACTTACTGAGTGAGAGCCACCACCTCCTTCTCCACCAATGGGCCAATGATAAAAAACCACCAAGAATAGCCTGAATCGCACTTGGCTGCTCTTCACAAACAGTTAACAGAGATCTAATACAACAACGCCCAATGTCTTGGAGACAACAGACCATCATAGTCCATACAAAAAAGCAGGATAAAGTAGTAGAAACAACGGAGCAGGATACAGACCCAGAACACATCCCTGAGGAAGAAGCAACATTGGAACTCTCTGATAAGGAATTCAAAAGAATTATATTTAGATATCTTCAAAGGATTGAGAGACAGACCAAAGAAAACACAGAAAAAAAACCTTAGAAGAATTTTGGAAGAAAATACAAGAACAAAATGACAAAATAAATGAAAAATTAGAAATGATTCTAAAACTACAGATAGAAATCCAGAAGATTAATACTAAATTGTCAGAAATAGATAACACATTGGAAGGGCAAAGGAGTAGAACTGATGCAATGGAAGACAGGAATAATGAGATTGAAGACAAATATCTGAATACTTCTTTGGAAATGGATCAATCAGAAAAAAAAGCAAAACAAAATGAAGAAAGCCTAAGGTTCATGTGGGATACCATCAAAAGGGATAACTTACATGTCATTGGAATTCCAGAACAGGAAGAGAAAAACAAAACCACTGAGAAAATTGTCCAAGATTTGCTGGAGGAGAACTTCCCTGATATGATGAAAGATGAGAATATATCCATTCAGGAAGTCCAATGAACCCCAAACAGGATAGACCCCAAAAGAAAATCACCAAGACACATCATCATCAAACTCATGAAAACTAAAGACAAAGACAGAATCCTGAAAGCAGCATGGGAAAAACAAGTTACCTACAAAGGACAGCCAGTAAGAATAAGCACTGATTTCTCAGCAGAAACCATGCAAGCGAGAAGGCAAAGGGATGGTATATATAAAACCTGAAAGAGAAAAATTTTCAACCAAGAATTATATACCCAGCAAAATTGTCCCTCAAACATGATGGTGAAATTAGGAGATTTCCAGATAAGCAGAAACTAAGGGAATTTGTTAAAACCAGACCAACCTTACAAGACATGCTAAAGGGAGTCCTTTGAACAGAGAACCAACAATAGCAAACAACAACTGACCATTAATACACAAGATGACATAATCCAGAAACCACAGCTATGGACATATCCAAAGTAAAATAAGCTTACAAGATTGTAAACAGGGAACCAGAGACATCAATTGTCAAGTGAGGACAACTACAAACAAAAAGAGGGAAAAGACTGTGTAGTTACAGAACTTCTAAATGGTGAGGAAGTTAAGAGAGTTGCAAGATAGAATGGACTGTTCTAAACTCAGGGAGAAAATTATCCACGACAAGAATAGATATATGCACACCCATGTTCATTGCAGCACTATTTACAATAGCTAAAAAATGGAAACAACCTAGGTTTCCATCAACTGAGGAATGGATAACCAACTATGGTATATACACACAATCGAGTACTATGGAATGCTAAAGAATAATGTAGAATCTGCAAAACACCACATAACATGGATGAACTTGGAGGACATTATGCTGAGTGAAATAAGTCAATCACAAAAGGACAAATATTGTATTAGTCCATTAATGTAAAAGTTAAGGAAAGGATTATCTATGGAAGGACATTTTCTTTGTTGGTTACCAGGGGTGGGAGGGGAG
Organism: Orycteropus afer afer; assembly: GCF_000298275.1. NCBI lineage: Eukaryota > Metazoa > Chordata > Mammalia > Tubulidentata > Orycteropodidae > Orycteropus > Orycteropus afer. The sequence goes on from NW_006921747.1 coordinate 5,749,799, forward strand.
GGGAGGGAACACTGTTAGATAGATAGAGGTAAGAATTGATTTGGGTGAAGAGAAGGAGAATGTACCAAATGTGAGTGACCAATATGGTGACACTGAGGATGAGAAAGACATAGAGAGGTACATGGGAGGTACAGACAACAAAGATGAACCCTTTTGCACATATAGTACTGTGTTGTCAATGAAGGCAAACATGGGTATATGGGTGGATAGATAGGTGGACAGGCTGAACAATTAGGTATGTGTATGAAATGGGGAGTGTATCTAAGAACATGTATAAGGCTGGCAGACAATGGTCCTATAAGTTTATGTGAATGATCAGAATTCCCAGGTGTATAGTAGAGCTGACAAGGGGCAAGGTTGTGGTCACTGCTTGGTCACAGCCAGCTACCCAGAGGGACCGAGTAGGGAACCTGTGGGCTTGGGACCATAGTTGCAGGGGACATCAAGCTCAACTTGCATAACATACTATATAAAACATTGTTCCACCTCCTACTTTGGTGAGTAGCGACGGATCTTAAAAGCTAGCAAGATGCCATCTAGATGCAACGATGTGTCTCTCCTCGTCCAGAGCAAAGAAGAATGAAGAAAACCAAAATTCATGGAAACAATTAGTCCTAGCGACTGGTACACCATCCGATCTGCATCCTATACAACTATGAGACCAGAAGAACTAAATGGTGCCCAGCTACCACTGTCATCCATTTGGAAGGAGATCTACGTAGGAGATCCTTGATAGAGAGGGGGAACAATGTGGAACAAAACTCAAAATCATTTGGAGGGAAAAAAAAGGGGTGCGGGACCAGGTTTGCTGGTTCGATAGAGCCTGGTGGAACCACTGAGACTATGGCCTATAGCTGCCCTTCAGATCTGGAATTGAACCCACACCTGTGGCTTCCAGCCAAACAAAAGACAGGCATATGAGTTGAACATTTACTTCATGTAGATATACTCCTTGGAGAGAACAATCATGGGAGAAAGAAAGGCTGCTTATGCACAGGGAGACAGCTCAGGGGGCAGGAGTACATGGAGGGATGGACACAGGGAAGGAAGTGGGAGGGGAGCTGTTGCATTGTGGTAAACTGTGGTCAATGTCATGAGACAAAGTGTATGTGAACTGCTGTATGGAGAGTGAATTTGCTTTGTAAATCTTCGCCCAAATCACAATAAAGAAAAAAAAAAAAAAGAAATCAAAGGATATATTGCATAGCAAGATCTCTTTAAAGTGCTTAAGAGCAAACATGTCACTTTGAAGACTGAAGTACGCGATCCAAGCCATGGTATTTTCAGTTACTCCATATGCATATGAAAGCTGGACAATACATAAGGACAATACATAAGGAAGACCAAAGAAGATTTGATGCCTTTGAATTGTGTTGGGAAGAATACTGAAGATACCATGGACTGCCAGTAGAAGGAATACATCTGTCCTGGAAGAAGTATAGCCAGATGCTCCTTGGAAGCAAGAATGGCCAGACTTCATCTCACCTACTTTGATCATGTTGTCAGAGGGGACCATTCCCTGGAGAAGGATATCATACTTGTAGAGGGTCAGCAAGAAAGGGGAAGACCCTAAACAAGATGGATTGGCACAGTGACTGCAATGATGGGCTCAAGTATAACAAAGATTGTGAGGATGGCAGAAGACCAGCCAGTGTTTTGTTCTGTTGTACATAGGGTTGCTATGAGTTGGAGTTGACTCGATGGCACCTAACAAGATAACAACAATCTTAATGGAAGCAGATTGCCAGCCTCTCCTTCTGCGATACCACTGGAGAGTTCAAACTGTCAATGTTTAGTAGCAGATCTTTTAAGCAATTAATAAAAGGTAGTGCTTACTATTATTATTTTCATAAATTATTAATGATAAGTTAATTCATTGAGTCTTCAAGGTATAGCTAGAAAGGCGAATGGAGGAAGGAGATGGAACAAATGGACACAGAGTTCTGTATCAGGGAATATTATGGGGTGGAGGACCTCAAAGCATCAAGATCTAATCCTCATTTTCCAGATTGGTAAACTGAGACCCAGAGAGGATGAGGATTTGCCCAAGGTGACCTGGCACAGACAAATAAGAAAAGCTAACCATAATGGTGTGTTTGCTCTCAGCCAGGCATTGTCCTAAGCCCTCTATCCACAATATCTCAATTAATTCGCACAACTCCTTGAAGAAGTAGCCTAATTTTACTTATTGAGGCACAGAGACTGAGAACTAGCTCATGGTCATTCTATCATCTACCACTAAAGTTTGGGTCCTTAAGACCCAACTGTCCTGACTCAAAGCCCAAACAACTCAAAACGTTGTTTTGTTGTTTTATGAGGGATTCCTTGGAAGGGGTAACTTGAGATAAATGGCTAAGGTAATAAAGATATAAATAAAATTTAGCTGAAATAAAGATATCTAATTTTTTTTTAAAAAATAATGTATACAAATATAATATTACACTGTGATAAAAAGCAATATTATCTATAGCTGGTGGTCATAAGACATGGTTCCCAGTAATTCCAAGGTGGGTTTTCATAATTCAGTTACAGACACACACATTGGGAAGACCCAAAGAAGCTGTCATCAGAGAAAATGCCTTTGTTAGATGACTAAAAATGTTGTTCAGTCCTGTTGCAATTAGCTAAAATGTTAAATGGGGTTGATACTTGGCTGCACTTGTATTCAAGAATGGGTCAGATTAAAGCCAAATATAAAGTCAGCAAGGGGGGGGGGAAGATCATAACCAAGGTGTCCATATCTGTTGCTGGAGTCTCCCTTGTGCACAATGACACTTGGTCTTGCTAGGAGCAGCCTACCCACTGGGGACAGGTTGGACCCAGAGATGTTACTCCTTACCTAACTTCTAGAGGGGGCTGACAGTTTATGGGGGCTATACTTAGCAACTGAATCCCTGAATGAGGAGCAGGACTCTGTCATTAAACAGCTACAGGAAGTCAGACAAGTTCCTTGCCCTGTGTGCCTCTGTTTCTCACATCTAAAATGTGGAGGTGGGGTAAAAATCCCTGAAAGCAGGGCTGACATTGTCTGAACCGCAAAGTCGTGCTGCCTGGGAACACTAGGCAGCATCAGAGGAAAGCCTTGATTTCTTCCAGATTTAAAAATAGACTGTGTGTGTGGGTAACTTGCAAATGCCTGAACTTGAGGTTTTTCATGTGGAGAGCTTGCTAAGAGATGGGATCCGTGGGAGTGTGGAAGAAATATTTAAAAATAAAGGTTGAAATGTGAATAGAAACGGATTGTCTATTCCTGAACTCATTCTACCACCACATTTTTTAAAGAAATTTTGCTGTTGAAGGAACTTGGAGGATATTAACACTGCTTTCCAAAACCTGGAGAGAGTCATAGGAAACTCAGGGCAGAATCAGACCCCACTGATGGACATTACAGGGAGCATAAACCCAATACAACAGGAGGAAACACCTTCTAAAGAACTGTCCAGTTAATCGTGATGCAGTAGGAAAAACACTGCATAGATGCACCGAGGTTGCCATTGGGATTAGCGACTTCATCTCAAGCAGGGTTCACTTGCAGCAAACCTAAGAAAGCTGAGAGAACCAACACCTGTGGTGCCTTGATTTGAGCCTATTTCTGAAGCCATGAAGGTAGTGAGAAGAGGGCTCATAAAGAGGGAGAACTTTTGGGGAAAAATACTCATAGTGAGTTTTAAATGTCCCAGGAAAAGGCAGAAAGCCATGTGCTGGAAAGCATGAACGTTAAATGAGGTGCCTTGAGTTTGGAGGAGATATGACAAATCACAGAATAGATGGGACCAGGCAGGGAGCTTGTGATGTAGGACCAGGAAGGGCCCCAAGCACATTTTCACAGCAAAAAAAAAAAAAAAAAGAAAAGAAAAAGATAAGGCTGTATTAGATGTTTCAAGAGGAATTTATATGGTGCCTGGTGAATTTAGAGTTATAGGCATGGTTGGGGACTCATACAGGTGATTATGGTAATTTAGAGAGAAAGTACCAAGCCATTTCTGTCACTAGCCCATTCCAGCTTGAAAATATTAGTGCCTCCTTGTATTTATAGAGTGCTGAACACTTTCCAAAGTGCTTTGCCATGTATTATCTCGTTTGATCCTCACAACAGGCCAGAGTTGTGGCTTGGGCTCTGCCATGGGGTTCTGAAGAAGAGCTTTCCCCTCTGTTCTGGTTACCTAGTGCCACTCTGACAGGAATATACCACAAATGAGATGAGTTGAACAAACAAGAGTTTATTCTCTCACAGTTTAGAGGCTTTAGGAGCTCTAGTGGTGTAGTGCCTAAGGCATGTGATTGCTAACCAGAAGGCTGGTGGTTCAAACCCACCAGCCACTCCTCGGAAGGAAGGTTGGGCAATCTACTTCTGTAATGATACTGCCTCAGAAACCCAAGGAGGGTTGCTATGAGTAGGATCTGACTCCATGGCACTGTTTTGTTTTTGTTTTTTTTTTCCAGTTTGGAGGCTTTAAGTCCAAGTTCAAAGTGCCAGGCTCTGGGGGCTGGGTAAAAGCTCCTCTACCTTGAGCTTCAGCTCTGCCTCCTGCTCCCAGCTCAATGAAGCTAGAGGCTTTTCTTCACTCATTTGCTGGCTGCTGAGGCTGACAAGACCAGGGTTGACAAGTAAAAAGGCACAGTACCGATGTTACCAAACCACATGGTGGGCCATTCATTCAAGTCCATTGAAAGTCCCAAGGATGGCAGAACATGGCAGGCTATTGAACAATGACATGGCTATATGCAGGGTTCAAGTGTGCAATAAGCTAGAGACCATTCCCAAAGCTGCTGCTTATATATGGGAAGCAGATCACATCCCTAAGGCAGCTACTCAGCTGCTCCAATAGATTCTACCATGGAGTTAATAACCAATCTTACCATGGGGAATAACTACATCCAGCTGCCCAGCCACTCAACCAGGCCCAGCCAAGTTGACACACAAATTTAACTACCACACACTCTCTGGGCTTCAGAAAATGTGGGGACTGTACTCATAGCTACTCTTCAAGAACTCCTTCCAGTGCTCTCATCTGAAGGCAGAGTTTCTCAGCCCGAGTTGCTGGGGCCTCCTCCTACATTAGAGTTCCCAGAGAGCTGGTTACATGCAGATTCCTGGGTTCCACCCACACCACATACCTGGACCTTGATAGTTTGGGTCAGGGAACCTGCATTTTAAACATCCTTCCCAAGTGATTCTTATGTGCACCAAAATTTGAGAAACCTTGCCGTGTTATTTCATATAACTCCTCAGCTCTGAGATTTTGTCACATGAAATGCACACATTCAGCAACTGAAAAAAAATCCTGAAAAAGTGTAAAATTCTGATGAGTGAGGAGAAAACATTCTAGTGTTGGCTGAGTGTATGCGATCATCCAGATAATAACAGCCTCTCAAGGATATAATTAGTGCCCTCGAAATTGGAATATGACTGTTTAATAATTTAAGTGAGATCATCAGGATTAATGAATAGCGGTTGAAATTAAATGTGAGCCCATAAATCCACACAGGCCTGTTACAGCGAGGCAATTATTTATGATAAGGTGTCCTGGCAAACAGGGGTCTGGCCGAGGCTGAAGGCGTCTTAACTTATCTCCTCCCATGAGGGTGATGTGTTTTTGCATTTAGAGTTTACATTCAAAGAAATCACCATGCAAATATATGATAAAGCACACCTAGTGGCCTGCCATTTCTGTAATCCTGTGTTTCCAAAACTTTGGTCATCATTTCACCTCTCTCCAAATAATCTGAAGTGCCTGTTAAGAATGCAGATTACCAGGGCCCACTCCAGAACCACTGAAGCAGAATCTCTATGGGTGACCCCGAGTAACCTGCATTTTAACAGGCTCCTCAGGAAATGCTGAATTATGGATAAAAGTTAAGGAGCACTGCTTGAATCCAACTGGAACCAGAGACTACTGGGACTTCAGGTTTTGGCTGTTTGCCTTTTAAGTCAGTTTCTTCTCAGCCATCGACCTGGAGGGTTCTCCCCAGGGTTCTTTCCTTCCAAGGAAATCAGCATCCTCTTCCAAGCCCTTATTGAACTTTTTAGCTTATTAAGCACTTTTGCATTTCTAATGCCACCTAATCCCTATAACAAGACTTTCAAGTCGATGGGGTGGCTCAGCTCTCATCAGCCTGTGTTTCAGTGAATGCTAACAATAATCACCATCACCTAATGACAGTATCCAGTAATGACTGCTGCCTCAATGTTTACTAGGTGCCAGGCTCTATTGCAGTGCATTATCTCATTTAATTCTTACTCAACCCATAAAAGGGAGGACGGCAGTTAGAGCTTTTGGTTGAGAATAACAGAAACTGAACTCAAACCGATTTAAACAAAAAGGGAAAAAGCACTGGCTCATGGGATGGAGAAAGGACAGGTTTAGATGAGTGTAGCTGCCATCACAGGCTGAGCCCCCGGAAGAACATCATGCCACGGGGATGGGATACCACCAACTGCTGCTGGCTCCATGGCTGGGTGCTCTTACTGACTAGTGGCCACTCCAGAATCACAAGGGATGGGTAGTAGGCAAGGAGCAGTTCGCCAAGTTTCCGAGGCAGTATCACTACGGAAGTAGGATTGCCCAACCTTCCTTCTGAGGAGTGGCTGGTGGGTTTGAACCGCCAACCGTCTGGTTAGCAGGCAAGTGTCTTAGCCACTATGCTATCAGAGCTCCCTGATGTGGAGAGGGAGAAAAGGTATGTGTCTACTACAAAGAGCAGTTAGAGTCCACTCTGCTCAGGAAGAAGGCCTATTTATAGGTCATTTAATTCATTAGTGAGTGAAAGCACTGCCTCTTCCGCCATATTGCAGCAGGGCAATGTTTGCTGAGGAAAGGCAGGGCTGCTCTTTTCTCCTGCCTGGTTAAACAAATCTGGCTTTTCTGGAGGCTCAGGAAGGTAATGGGTTTTCCATTAACAGAAACTGGAGTGCAATTATTATTTAGAACATTCTGGGCCATATATTCTGACAGCATATGTTGCTGTTGTTGTGTGCCATCAAGTCAAACCCCTCCTTGGATTTCCGAGGCGGTATCACTAGGAAGTAGATTGCCTAACCTTCCTTCTGAGGGGTGGCTGCTGGGTTTGACCTGCCAGCCTTCTGGTTAGCAGTCAAGTGCCTTAGGCACTATGCTACCAGAGCATATAGAGGGAAAAAGCACCTTCTGAAAAGACTGGGCAGAAAGCACAGTGTTTTAGCCTTATAATTCCACCCGTTTTCACCCTCACTGCAGTTTATTAGCGATGCCCAATAAATCCCATTCATTAACAGGCACAGCAGTGGAGGACAAACAATAGACAGTGGGAAGTTATTGTGATTTTGAAGTTCCTGGTTGCTTATAAATAATTTGTGCATCTCTTAAGAGGTCTGCGTTTATGAAGCGAAAAATAAATTAAACATTGCTCAAATCATTCTAAAGAAAACAAGCGTTTTGATCTTTCAGGAGAAGGAACAGAGTGGAGGTGAGGATCCCCAAAGGTTGGAAAAGGCAGCTCACCTCTGCTGATACTTTACAGGAACCAGTGTCACCAAATCACATAAAAGGAAAGGATGTTACCATGACCTGGACATGGATATAGAATATTCTTTATTCTAAAATTATGTTACCATGAGATTTCTCTATTTGAAACAATAAAACAGAAAAATTAAACTTTCAATGCACATGACCACAATATTTATTCACAGTACTGTAATTTTCTCCTGAATCCCCCCCTCCCCCGGGAAGGGGTATAAATAAATGATGGGTAAATTTGTGGACTTGGCCTTCTTCATCTTCAAAACTGTCAAGCATTGACTATTTTGGGTTATGAAAACCTGTAACATTTTAAGCCTCTGATGTTAATAGCTCTGAAGGTGCCTTGGGATTCAAATCAAGCCAAACTTGGCTCCAAAGTTGTGACTGCCTGAGAAAGACATATTTCAACCTTTCAGGGGCTAGAAGTTCTGGAAGAAAATTGAGAAGAACCCCTCACTTATCTGTTTGTGATATGACAGGCTCATTTTGAGGCTTCTGAGCATCAGGGTGTTGGGCTATACCAGAAAAATCCACTGCCATCGAGTCGATTCCAGCTCATAGAGACCCCCATTGGGTTTCCAAAGCAGTAAATCTTTATGGAAGTAGATCACCCAGTCTTGCTTCTGTGGAGTGGCTGGTGGGTTTGAACCACCAACCTTCTGGTTAGCAGTCAGATGCCTTAGTCATTGTGTTACCAGAGCTACTTGGGTTGAGCAAATGACCCCCTTTTGGCCAACATCCTCCATCAACCTGAGAGAATCTACATTTTTTGGAGGGTGTGTCAAATATTCATTATTAGTGAAAACATCAGAACATGTCTAATTAGATGTGTACTAAATGTCACAATTGAGCATAACTGGGCATTGCATGTCTTTACATGAAAGTTTTTTGTTGGTCTTATTGCTGTTGTTTTATTTAGAAGGTGAGGGTGTAGAGAGGAGGTGAATTTCTTATACTTTCACTTAAACTCTCTACTAAATGAATTTTCCCTTTAGGAAAAAGTTGGCTACTATGAGGCTTTTAGATATGTTTAAATTGCTTACAGCTGTGTCTGGCACATAGTAAGTGCTATACAGACACTACCTTGCATTATTACTATTACTGCTATTATTGCCTGTTCCCCTCTGAAATGCAGACAGAATCAGCCCATTCAGTTTCCTACTTATTGAGCTAAATGAGATGATGTGAATAGGACTCGGCTGGTTTGTGCTTTACCAGGTGAGGTATCTAAGGAATCTCTTACTTTTATTTCAGCTTCAAATCTCATCTCCCTCTAGACTCTGGATAAAAATTTACATCAGACTAAGCTGGCAGAAAGGCTCAGGAGCTTTCTAAAGACAAACTGTGACAGAAAGAGCCAGTTCTGTGGTCCTCTCCTTAGGGACCTTATTCAAAGGACCTCCAATAACATGCTCCATTGAGTTTTGCTCCTCCTCATTATATTTTTAAGGAAACACTAAAACAGTGGAAAAGGTTAGACTTTAATCCTGACTAGAAAATCAGAAGGATATCAGCAATTCAGCACAGTCTTGGTGCACCAAGTTTTTAAAATGTAGATGGCTTACCCATCTCAATAGAAGCATCATCTTTCTGGAAATATAATACAGCTATTTTCCACTACAGAAACGATTCTTTCCCAAACACTAGAGCTTTTGATGCTTCAGATGCAATCTGAGCAATTTATTTGATTTTTGTTTCTTGCTATTCCAGTAAATCATTTATAGAATACTTGATTCACAAAAATCCTGTTTTATTTTTTTGTAAAGATGCACAAAATATCCCATAAATATATTGACTCCTGCATCCTGCGTTCCTACCAGATACCCACCAAAAGGTTTATAGATTTCCTTCATTATAAACTAATTGATATTCTGTAACAGTCTTAATCTTCTTAGCAGTTGTCTCCTTTGGAGTCTGAGAGAGAAGTGTTTAGGATGTTAAAGCTATTAAAGGAGAAGAGAACCAAGAAAGCCTGTGGATTTTCTTAGTGGCAAGACACCCTAGAGACTGATACTTAAGATCTGGAGTCCTTAAAATGACAGAACTCATCCTGGGAAGATCAATCCCTGCTGTCAAATGTGATTATCAACCAAACCAGAAAGCCAAACTCACTGCCATCAAGTCAATTCTGACTCATAGCAACCCCCTTGGGTTTCTAAGGCTATAAATCTTTAGGTAGCAGATTGCCTCATCTCTCTTCTACAAAACTGCTGGGGGTTTGAACCACTGGCCTTTTGGTTAGCAGTCAAATGCCTTAACAACTATACCATTACAACTCCTTGATTATCAAGCAGGGAGAGTGGCTAGTCTAAGGGCAGGTAATCAGTTTAGATCACTAACCACCAGTCTTTCTGAGCTTCAGTTTTATCACCTATAAGGCAGAACCACTCTCACCCCATATTTCCACATTGCTGTTGCTGGGGGCTGTCAAGTAATTCTGACTGATAGCAACCCTATGTGACAGAATAGAACTGCCACAAAGAGTAATATTTACGGGAGCAGATCACCAGGTCTTTCTTGTTCAGAGCTGCTGGGTCAGTTTGAATTGCCAGCCTTTTAGTTAGCAGCCAAGCACTTAACCATTGTGCCATGAAAGAAATCAAAACTGTTGTTACCGAATCAATTCCAACTCATAGCAACCCTATAGGACAGAGTAGAACTGCCCCATAGGGTTTCTAAGGCTCAATCTCAATGGAGGAGCCCTGGTGACAGAGTGGTTAAGCACTTAGCTGTTAATTGAAAGGTCAGTCATTTGAACCACCAGTTGGTCTGTGGCAGAAAGTGTGGTAGTCTGCTTCTATAAAGATTACAGCCTTGGAAATCCTATGGGATAGTTCTACTGACCTCCAGGGTCACTGTGAATCAGAATTGACTTGCCATCAGTTGGAATCTTTATAGAAGCAGACTGCCACTTCTTCCCCCCCGCCCCCCGCCCCTACCTCCTCGGAGCAGATGGTGGAGTCACACTGCCAACCTTTTGATTAACAGCAGAGTGGTTTAACCACTGTGCCACCAGGGCCCCTTATCTCCATTGAGGAGACAATATATCACTTTGGGGTGTCTGGGGAGGTGAGCTGGGAAGCCCATAATAAGAGCAGCCACTGTCTTCTCCTTGTGGTGTACTCATCAGCACAACACTGACCTCAGCCCCTAAGCCTGTGCCTGGGTCAGTCACTTCAGGAAGCAAGTGGAAGAAAGCTTGTTTTCAGAAAGAGATCTGTGTTGTGTTCCCTGAATCAGCCTTGCCAACAACACTGCCTTTGATTCCTGTTCCCATGTCACAAATGACCAAGAGGAGAAGAGACATGCTAGTCATTTCACAATGGACAAGGGGAAATGATTGAAGAAAGTTAAATGGAAAAACAAGTTACCTTTGATTGGATGTCCACTACATAAAGAATAAAATGCAACACAAAGGGACTAAATGTAGATTTCAGTTATGGAATATTATCTAACTATTAAGAAAGAAATTAGTTAGCTCTGTATTGACCTGAGGGATGTCTATGATGCATTAACTGGAAAAAAAAAGTAATAATGTGTAAGTATGATTTCATTAAAAGGAAAAAATATAGGTAAAGATTATGAGTAAAGGTGATTTTAAATCAAAGCTCTACCTTTTTGAGCTGAGTACACATGGGCAACTTAGCTTCTCTGTGTTTCAGTATTATCATCTGTAAATTCAAAATAAACATATTACCTATATTAAATAGAAAAAAAGTGGTTTGAAATCAAGTCCAACAGATTTCATATTATGCATATCAGAACCCATGAAAAGAGTTCTAGTGGCACAGTGGTTAAAGCATTTGGCTACTAACCAAAAGGTTGGTGGTTCGAGCTCACCAGTTGCTCTGCGGGAAAAAGATGAGGCAGTCTGCTTCTGTAAAGATTTACAGCCTTGGAAACACTATGGGGGCAGTTCTATTCTGTCTTACAGGGTTGCTATGAGTCAGAACTGACTACGAGATGGCAGTGAGTTTTGTTTGCTTTGGTTTTAAAACCCATGAGTGTCTGATGATGGATAAGTGAACACAGACAGCACATAGTAAACCTTTAAGAAACACTGTTATTGCGAGGTGCTGCAGAGTCCATTTCAACTCATAGGAACCCTATGTGATAGAGTAGAACTATTCCATAGGGTTTTCTTGGTTGTAGTCTTTATGGAAGCATGTCACCAGGTCTTTCTTTCTACCATGGAGCCACTAGGTGGGTCTGAATGGCCAAACTCTCAGTGAGCAGCTGAATGCTTAACTGTTGTACTATCTGGGCTCCTCCTTTCACCACTAACTAGCTGTCTAATTTAGGGAAGTTTTTTTTTTTTTTTTTTTAAAATAACATGAAGCTTTTGTTATTACATGTTTATACAATTAGTACAAATGGTCTGGAACAATACACACTAGACTGTTAACACTAGTTTCTTCAGTGAAGATAGAACTGGAAAGGAAGTGAGAGGGTACTAAAAAGGCCTAAAGCACTTGACTGCTAACCAGAAGGCTGGTGGTTCTAACCCACCAGCCACTCCTTGGAAGGAAGACTACTTCCGTAGAGATACCACCTCGGAAATCCAAGGAGAGGTCACTATGCGTTGTATTTTACTCAATGGCAGTGAGAAGAAGAAAAAGAAGAAAAAAAGCCAAAATATTAGTAGTAATTGTCTCGATGTGATGAGACTACCAGTAGCTCTTTTCACATTTTCTCCTCAACTTCCCACCTGTGCTCATACTGTTCCCTCTGCCTAGATCATTCTTCCCCCCTCCCACAACATCAGGAATAAATTAGCTGGAATTTTCTCCAGGAAGTCTTCCCTGCTCTCTGCTATGCTCCACAGTGCCTGGACCACCACCAGCCTATATTCCTTGGTCATAGGATTGTCTCTTACCTATCTGTTCCCCCGACTTGACGTGAGCCTCAAAGGTAGTCTATGTTATTTCCAGTATATCCCTAGCACCTGGTCTAGCATCCAGCAGAATCATTTCATGAATATTGTTGAATAAATGAAAAAAAAAGCAGCTCAAACCCCAGAGAGATGAAAGAACTCGAGCAATAAATCAAAACTGGAAATGGTCCCCCCAAAAATGTGGTAGTATAGGAAGCAAACTAATGCTGTGGGGGAAATGATAAGAAAGGAGGGCAGATAGATAAATAGGTAAGTGCTGTCAACTCAACTCTGACTCATGGTCACTTTACGTACAACAGAGTGAAACACTGCCCAGTCCTGCAGTGTCCTTACAATCACTGACATGTTCACATCCATCATTGCAACTATTGCACTAATTCATTTCACCAAAGGTCTCCTTCTCCAAACATGATGGTGTCCTCCAGGAATTGTTCCCTCCCGATGATATATGCAAAGCAACCAAGCTGGACAATGTTCATTTGTGATCCACAGGTTTTCACTGCCTGATTTTCAGAATTAGATTGCCAGGCCTTTCTTCCTAGTCTGTATAGATATATCCTGCTGGTATCTGAAATACTGGTGGCACAGCTTCCAGCATCACAGCAACGTGCAAGCAACTACAGTACAACAAACTGAGACAAGTGGAAGAAGAGAGGAGAAGTTGATGTCTACTGGGCAGTGTCAAGAGTGGTCTGTTGGAATGCAAGGTGGGACAGGGCAAACTGGATTTCCTTGATATCAGTAATCATCACAAACCCACCAGCCACTCCTCAGAAGGAAGGTTGGGCAATCTACTTCTATAGTGATACCATCTCAGAAACCCAAGGAGGGGTCACTGCGAGTCAGATCTGACTTGATGGCAGTGCTTTGCGTTTTAGTGATCATCAGGACTGGTAGGGTAAGAGAGCAGGTCAGAGTTAATAAGCCCACAATGGAGAGAGAAGCTCTGATCCTGGCCTCACTCGTGAAGGTCTGTACCGCGTGAGCTAAAGGGCCCAGCAATATCCATACTCCTCCGAGTGCCAATCACTGCAACAACATATCAACAGCTCTGTGAAAATCTGCTTAAGAAGTTCCTGTTGGAAGCAATCCCCTATGTAGGTTTTTGTTTGCTTGGTGGTAGAGTTGAGTTGGGGAAAGTGCTGTTAAGGAAACCATATGAAGCCTTTCTGTTCTGTTTCTCATCATTCCAGGCAGCTCATGGGTCACCCAAAGACAATAACCCTTTCCATATGCAGTTTTTCTGGAAAATGAACACTGCTTGAAAATGGGGAAGGGAATGGGAGGGAATTAATGAAGAAAGGGCTCTCCTGTATTTTCTATTAAAGATATTGTATCCAGGCAGTGCGACCTAGAATCAGGTTTGCCGTCCTCTGCCTTCGGCTCTCCCTCCCACAAGTGCCAAGCACCTCCAAGCACCTCCATGTCCACCTAATCCTCAGGCAAAGCTCACACATTTAAAGAGCTTTTGGAGGCTCCTAGAAAACTCTGTGGTGTTCTATTTGTAACAGCCAGGATTGCTCCAGTGTCAGCGTCTGCCTTCACTCTAGTTCCTGATGCTGCTTGCACAGGGCTCTGGATCTTATTTCAAGAATTCATCTGCTCCAATTTTGTCTCCTATCCAGGCTTGACCCTTAGCTGAATTAAAATTAGTTGCCCTGAGGATCCTGGAGGGGACTCATTTCAGGGGAAAATGCCTTCTGCTAAGCAGTGCCAATCTAGCCTGTAGTTAGCATCTATGAATTTCAACTTGGTGAGCTGCCTCTGCTAACATGACCCAGAGAAATCAGTCTTCTAAGATGGCCCATATTTGCCATACTATAGACAGGTCTCTCCATAATTCTGAAATTGTTTCTCCCAAATCTCATTTTTTAAAAAATCACTGCTGAGTAAGTTTTTTTCCAGAGCCGCCTTGAGAATTTCTTCTTGAAAGAAGAATAATGATTACTTTTCTGAAGAAAAAAAAAAAAATCCTGCTGGTTGCAAAATCTGACAGCTAGGTTGCAACTTGAGGGGCAAGAGGTAAGAATTCTCTGGGTTCCATGCTTTATTAGTAAAGAAAACGGGGCAGCAATCACTGAGGTCATTCTCTTCTGTGGAATGGGACAGTGTTTGTTCTCTTTTCTATTTTATTAGGACTCAGAGATGTGACTGCATTGGATTAATATTTTTGCTCTCTGGAGAAGTGGATGCAGTTGGAGAATGCCATTCTTGTAAAATTGATCTTTTTCTTTGTCAAGATTATTGTACTACTTTTTTCCTTTTTGGGGGAAGGCTCATGTTTTTATCTTTGTCACTGAATACAATATTGAAGAAACTGGAATAGAAGAGGTGCAAACCATTGTAGTCTAGGCCTGGCTATGTTTGATAATGAGCTCTTTTTAACAAGACGTTTGCTTTTAAATACAATAGAAAAGTAATTTATTGAGAGGTGCCCTTGGGGACGGAAAGGAGGGATACACACTGCAGATGGTACACTCAGCAGCTGAGGCATGAAGGAACACTTACAGTGGAAGCCCAGAGACAAGGTACTGACCCTCCTCAACAACCAGCTAGCTTTGGGTCTAGGCCTCGGGCTTCCTATCTGTAAACTGAATCGGCTGAGTTATGTCTATGGTTGGCATACATTGTTAAGCAGTGAAGCTCCTTCTAGTAAACAACGTTCAGAAACCAAAAACCATGAGAGACGCCAACCCTGACTGCTGAGCCTATGTACAAAGGTCCCTCTGCCCCTCACAGAGCTCTCCGAGGCACTGCCTGGGGGCTCTGCCACTCTTAGGTGCAAGGTGAAAACAGCTGGCCTAGAGGATCTCAAAATTCTTTTCAAAACTGAACAGGGAGAAATGCTTGTTTCTAATCTGACTGATGCTTGTTTATTCTACCTCTGAAGGACTAATGTTCTGGGATGCTCAGAGAAGGATCCTGTCAAGGGACCCCTTGGCAGCTGATACTTCAGAACACATGTTATGGGGTGGGGTGGGGGTGCTGAGCCTAAAACGCAAAGATGGAGATCAGTTCCTGGCAGTGTGGGAACTGCTGTACGTATGTGAATGTAGCTGTCATGTATTTCCTTATTCCTTCCTTCCTTCTCTCCATCATTCATTTATTCACTAATTCCACAAATATTTATTAGGCATCTAGTTCTAGACCAGGATAGTCTAGTAAGGAAGACTGACAACGAAGAGGTCAGCAAATAGCCATGTAATCTCACACAGAGAATAGAGAATAGTTCCAGTAGTGGGGGACCTAACTGAAGATGGTAGGAGGGAAGTCAGCCACGTGAAGAGCTGGCCGGGAACGGGATGTCCAGGCAGAGGGAACAGCATGTGAAGACACTGTGGTGAAGACCCAGTAGCAGGACAGGGTTTGGTGTGCTCAGGGGCAGAGAGGTACATGTTATGATTGGTACACTGAGGGAGAGGGAGAGAGTGGGTGTAGCCTTCACCTCCCAGGCCCTCAAACAAGAACACAGCAGGGTGCCTGCTCAGAGTAGGCAGCCTGTGCTGCCAGACAGAGCAGCAGCTGCTTATGCTACAGCATAGCATATGGAAATCAATTTGTTACTTGGGTAATCTCATTTTTTTCCTTTCCACTGCCTGGCTGGAAGCCCTTGGTCTGCAGGTGGCAGGTCCTAAATGGGAGAAAGTTGAGGCCAGGAGAGGAGATTGGGAAAGGAGAGTAGAAAAGGAGGGAAATTGGGCAGTGACAGATTGGTTCTAGGCTTTTGTTACTTGCAAGCAGTAAGTGACTTTTGATGTGCCACTTACTGACTGTGTGACTGTGGGCAAACCCCTTAACCCCAGGCTCCTGTTCTGAGATCCGGGGACCCTATAACCTCCCTCAAGCCTCACTTATATGGTAGCTGCTAAATGAGAAAGGTGAAGGGATAGGGAGGTAATTTAGGTTGAGGATGAGACAAGAGCATATTTATTTAGCTCCTTACCATGTGCAAAAGCTCTTTCACCCACAGAAAGGTAGAAATTGTACCTGTACCCTAAGTCTGTACATCCATCCTTGCTTCCTTTCTTCTGCAAACCAGCCATAAACAGGAGCTCTGGTAGCATGGTGCCTAACACACTTGACTGCTAACCAGAAGGCTGGCAGTTGAAACCCATCAGCCACTCCTTGGAAGAGAAGTTGGGCAATCTATACTTCCATAGCAATACCGCCTCAGAAACCCAAGGAGGGGTCGCTATGAGTCAGATCTGACTCAGTGGCACATAACAACAACATAAATAATAGCTTAAATATTTGTAATGTTTACTATATTCCAGGCACTGTCTTGAGCACTATACATATGTTAACTCATTTAACAGTCACAGCAACCTCAGGTATAGGTACTATTATAATCTTATTTTACAAATGAAGGAACTGAAGCACAGAGAGGTTAAGTGACTGGGTCAAGGTCACAGAGCAAGTAAGTGACCAGCTTACCTACTAGAGCCAGGATCAAATACACAACTGGAACCATGTTCTCTGGTAAAAACTAGAGCTACAGAGATAACCCTGCCATCAGTGGGGCCACACTTCATTTCATGGACATAAATAAACCTAATAATATGTGCTAGATGCTATTGTAATCATGGCCAAAGTACTAAGGGAACAGAGGAAATCAGCTCTGATTGTTCATTTATCAAACAAGTATTTAGCACTATGGTGCAATGAAATGCTTTCATATGACTTTTCTACCCATAGTCTTATAGCTCCCACAAAATGACTGGCTGGGTCACAATCTTGCACAGGATCAGTCAATTTACTCTGCAAACAGTGGCTTGAAAATCTATCCAACAGGACTGAGTCCTTTGTGGTCTAGCTAGGGTACTGATCAGTTTTGCCATCCAACTAGCATTACATAAGGGCCAATCCCAAAAAGGTTCAGTGGGACCTCAGTACCATCAAGAAGGGTTTATAGTACAGTGTGTCCTTTGGACCTGGGGTCTTTGTACTGAGAATCTCCTAGACCCAGAAGAAAGAGCTATCATACTGAAGATGGAGAGAAGTGGCTGCAGTGGGCTTGCCAGCCTACAAAGAGCAGCAGCTGCAGTGGGCTTGCTGGCTCATAGAGAGAAGCCTGAGTACCTTTGGGCAGGAGTCTTGTCAGCAGAGCTGGGTGCCTCTGGGCAAGCCTAGCAGAGCGAAAGGAACTGTAACACTTACTCAAGCAGAGCAGAAGCCAGAATGAACCCTGTGCAACTCCACACCTCCCTCCTGGGAAGCATGGCAGGGGCCATGTAGTCCCTTAGGCAGAGCAAACCCAGCTAGTGTGGCAGTAATCAGAGGCAGCAATAATGTGAAGATAACACCTGATCTGAACCACAGAGTGCCTGCCCAGCAACATAAGAATGGACATGGATAATGTGAAGAAAGGTAAGCAGTTCCCCAAAGACTACACCCTTCAGTATGGATCAAATACTACAGCTTTCAGTATGGATTACACCTCAACATAAAACAAAAATCCTCACAACTGGGCCAATAAACAACATTATGATAAATGGAGAAAATAATGACATTGTCAAGGATTTCATGTTATTTGGATCTACAGTCAACATCTGTGAAAGCAGGAGTCAACAAATCACTCTACTGCACTGGACAAATCTGCTGCAAAAGACCACTTTAAAGTGTTAAAAAGCAAACATGTCTCTTTGAGGACTGAAGTGTACCTGATCCAAAGCTATGGTATTTTCAACCACCTCATATGCGTGTGAAAGCTGGACAATGAATAACGTAGACTGAAGAAGAGTTGTTACTTTTGAATTATGGTGTTGGCAAAGAATATTGAATATACCATTGACTGCCAGAAGAATGAACAAATCTGTCTTGGAGGAAGTATAGCCACAATATTCCTCAGAAGTGCGGATGGCCAGACTTCAGCTCACCTATTTGGACATGTTATCAGGAGAGGCTGGTCTCTGGAGAAGGACATCATGCTTGGTAAAGTAGAGAATCAGTGAAAAAGAGGAAGACCCTCAACAAGATGGACTGACAGTGAGTACACAACGGGTTGAAATAGAGTAACAGTTGTGAGGATGATAAAGGACTGGGCAGTGTTTCCTTCTGTCTCACACAGGATCACTGTAAGCTGAAATCGACTTGATGGCATCTAACAACAACAAGAAAGCAGTTCCCCTTTGAGACTCTGTTGTTGTTAGTTACTGTTTGCTACAAATAATAATAACAGTTTTCACTTTTCCACCACTGTGTAAATGCCTAGCTCTAATACAGATGAACATAGCACCTACAGAGTGGTTGATACAGAGTGATGCATGTGCCTCGTTCTTAGCAGTCTTGTGGCTGTCTGGAAGTTTTAGGCATAGGCTGTCTGCATGTGCAATGCAGACAGATGGACAGGCATACAAGCTTCAACTACATGCCTGAATGAATCTCTCAGTGGTGCAAATGGAAACAGTTAATGTGCCGAGTTGCTGACCAGAAAGCTGGAGGTTGGAGTTTACCCAGAGGTACCTCAGAAGAAAGTCCTGGTGATCTACTTCTAAATAATGAGCCACTGAAAACCCCATGGAGCACAATTTTATTCTCACACACATGAGGTCGCCATAAGTCTGAGTTGATTTGATGGCAACTGGAAGGAGCTGGGAATCAGTGACTGAAAAGGCAGATGTAGTTCCTGTTCTTGGAACTTACAGTCTGGTAGGGAAGGCACACAGTGAACCAATATTTATACAAGTAAGTATTTTAATTTCACCTGGCCTAAGTATTAGGAACTATTAGGAAGGAAAAGTAAAGGGTGCTGGCGAATGCATTCAGGGTTACGTAAGACTTTATAGAGATGGTAAGAACTGATTTAAATATGTGTATGTGTGTGTACACACACACACACAGACCCCTGTACTGAAGGAATGTAATTAAGAGTGTAGGATTAAACCTGGGTGACAGGCAGGTGAGTTGGTGCTAAAACTGTCAGCTTTAAATATTCTGGAGTACACTTGGACTCTTGCTTGTTATTGCTTATTAGTGCCTCTGCGAGAAGATAACCAGAGGAAAGGGATTCTTTTGAATTTGTTTCAACTGGTGAAAGCTTTGGGGCAAAGAATAAGCTTGAGACCATTGGCTGGAGTACAATTTATTTCTGGATATCTTTTTCAGCCCTATCTCTATGTCATAAACGCCAAGACTGAGAATTATTCCACAGCTAAGAGACTCTGCACTGTGCTTTAGTGGTTAAATTCACATGCTTCTATTTAACACTGTATTGGAAGTTCTGGCCAGGGCAATAAGGCAAGAAAGAGAAATAAAAGGCATACAAATTGGCAAAGAGGAAGTAAAACTATCTCTATTTGTGGACAATATGATCCAATATATAGAAAACCCAAGAGACTCAACAACAACAACAACAAAAAACTATTGGAACTAATAGAAAGGGGTTCAGTGAAGTGGCAGGATACAAGGTTGACATACAAAAAATCAGTTGGATTCCTCTATACCAACAAAGAGACCTCTGAAAAAGAAATAGGGGGAAAAAACATCACTTATAATAGCTACTAAAAAGATAAAATATCTAGGAATAAACCTTATCAGAGACACAAAAGACCTATACAAAGAAGAATATAAAACTCTACTACAGGAGACAATAAGGGCTCTACATAAATGGAAGAACCTGCCTTGTTCATGGATAGGTACACTGAATATTGTGAAAATGTCAATACTATCTGAAGCAATCTACACATCTAATGCAATCCTGATCCAGAAACCAACAAAATTTCTTAGGGACATGGAAAAACCAATTACTAACTTCATATGGAAAGGAAAGAGACCTTGGATAAGCACAGCACTTCTGAAGAAGAATAAAGTTGGAGGTCTCACATTCCCAGATCTTAAAACCTACTATACAGCCACATCATGGTATTGGTATAATGACAGACAGACATACCAACTGAACAGAATCAAAAGTTTAGAAATAGAGTCATCCATCTATGGACAGCTAATCTTTGACAAAGGTCTAAAACCCATTAAATGGGGAAGAGACAGCCTCTGTAACAAATGGCATTGGCAAAACTGCATATCCACTTGCAGAAAAATGAAACAAGACTCATACCTTACCCTATATACAAAAACAAACTCAAGCTGGATCAAAGACTTAAATGTAAAAGCCAAAACTATAAAATTCATCAAAGATAAAATAGGGGCAAATCTAGGAGCCCTAATTATGGCATAAATAGACTGTCAAACATAACCCAGAGTGCACAGGAGTTAGAAGAGAAGCTAGATGACTGGGACTTATGCACATCGAAAGACTTCATCAAAGGGTAAAAAGAGAACCTACAGATTGGGAGAAAATATTTGCCTATGATATATCTGACAAAAGACTTACCTCCAAAATCTATAGAAAACTTCAATACCTCAACACCAAAAAGACAAACAACCCAACGCAAAAATGGGCAAAAGACTTAAACAGATACTTTACTAAAGACAACATGCTGGTGGCCAACAAACACATGAGGAATTGCCTGTGATCTTTAGTCACTAGAGAGAAGCAAATCAAAACAACGATGAGATATCATCTTACCCCAGCAATAATAGCAAAGTTCAACAGGATAGAAAATAACATATGTTGGTGAGGTTGTGGAGAGACTGGAACTCTGGTGCACTGCTGGTGGGATTGTAAAATGGTACAAACATTGTGGCAAACAGTATGGCATTTCCTTAAAAAAAACTGAAAATAGAAATACCATTTGACCTAGCAATTCCATTACTAAGAATATATCCTAAAGAGGTGGACAGGCAGGGCACGAAAGACACATGCACACCTATGTTCATTGCAGCACAATTCACTATAACAAAGAGATGGAAACAACCTAAATGCTCATCAATGGATGAATGGATAACCAAATTATTGTACATTCACACAATGGAATACTGTTGTTGTTGTTCTTAGGCACTGTCGAGTCATTTCTCACTCATAGTGACCTCATGCACAGCAGAATGAAACACCATCCAATCCCGTGCCAGCTCCACAATCCTTGCGATAGTTGAGCCCATTGTTGCAGCCACTGTGTCAATCCATCTTCTTGAAGGTCTTTGCCTCCTTCGTTGACCCTCCACCTTACCAAGCATGATAACCTTCTCCAGGGAATGGTCCCTTCTGACAACATGACCAAAGTAGGTGAGACGAAGTCTGGCCATCCTCACTTCCAAGGAGCATCTCGGCTGCACTTCCTCCAGGACAGATCTGTTAGTTCTTTTGGCAGTCCATGGTACCTATGGTACCTTCAGCATTCTTCACCAACACCACAACTCAAAAGCATCAACTCTTTTTCAGTCTTCCTTATTCATTGTCCAGCTCTCACATGCATACCAGGTGATTGGAAATATCATGGCTTGTGTCAGGTGCATCCTTAGTCCTCAAGGAAACATCCTTGCTCCTCAGCACTTGAAAGAGTTCCTTTGCAGCCAACCTGCCCAGTGCTACACATTGTCTAATGTCCTGACTGCTGCTTCCATTTGCCTCAATTGTAGAACCAAGCAACGTGAATTCTTTGACAACCTCAATTTTTTCTCCATTTATCGTGATGCTGCTTATTGGTTCAGTTGTGAGGAGTTTTGTCTTCTTTATATTGAGATGTAATCCATACTACAGACTGTGTT
>NW_006921747.1:5772999-5782946 GCF_000298275.1 Orycteropus afer afer
ATGGATGATGCTCTTGATGTCATCCCACAATTCATCTGGTTTCCAGTCACTGGTGTTCAGTGCATCAAATCTGTTCTTTAGATGGTCCCTACATTCAGGAGGGCTATATTCAAGATCATATTTTGGCTCTCTTGGACTTGCTTTAATTTTCTTTAACTTCAAGTTGAACTTGCATATGAGTAGTTGATGGTCTGTTCCACAATCAGCTCCTGGCCTGGTTTTGGCTGAAGATACAGAGCTTAATGGAATACTATGCTACATTAAAGAACAATCAAGGATACACAAATCATCTCACAACGTGGATAAGCCTGGAGGACATTATGCTTAGTGAAATAAGTCAATCAAAGGACAAATGCTGTATAAGCTGATTACTGTAAAAAGACAAAGAAGGGTTTGCTTAAGAAAGGGAACTTACTTTGTAGGTTACCAGTGTGGTTAGGGAAGTGGAGGGGTTAATTTTGAGCTAGTTGGGGGCCACATGCTGACATGGGTAAGGGGAGGGATGGTATAGAAAGAGTTTGTGACCACCATGATAACATTAGGAAAAGGGAGGACACCAAATTGTACACATAAGATTCAGAAGACAGATGCTAATACCAACCAGTGTATCCACAATTCTGCATTACCATTAACACCAAACACCAGGCTACAGATAAACACATAAAAATCTGAGAAGATGAGATGGGGGTCAGTGAACAGGAGTATACTCTAGACCAAAGTTAGAGTCAGCACAGGCTAATCTTGCACAGATAACAGTGATACAATATACCTACAATCCTTATAGAAACAGTAGAAGACAGACATAGAGTAATCCCTCACAGATAGCCAAAAACTGTGGGAGAGAGATCCAACAGATCTACTGACTCAGGACCATAGTACTGGGGGACATCATACTCAATTAACACAACAAAATATATAAAATCTTGTTCTTCATCCTACATTGGTGACTAGTGACTGGGCTCTTAAAAGCTTCCAAGTGGCCATCTATGATGCAGCTAATGGTCTCCTAGCATCAGAAGAGAAGAAGAATGCAAACAAACAAGGGCATTTGGAAGCAATCAGCCCTAGGACATGATGGACCTTGAGACCAGAAGAACTAGATGGTGCCTGGCTACAAATGCCAACCACTTGGGAAAGGATCAAAGCTGGAGATCCAAGAAAGAGTAGAAGGAAAAACATGGGACAAAATCCAAAAACACAATAATGACCAAAATTACTGGTCGTATGGAGTCTGGTGAGACAACCCAATACTATGGCCCTGGGATACATTTTGGGCCTGGTATAAAACTCACTCCTAGGGGCTGGCTCTCAGGCCAACAGTAAACAAGATGTACATGCAGACCACTCAACCCAGGGTGACAAACCCACATACTCTATGGAAATGCATCCCTTGGAGCAATTGACCATGGGGTACCAGACAGGCAACATTCGCATGGAGGAAACGCAGGACACACAGGAGTGCATAACTATGAGGGGCACGACGGCGGGGGGGAGCGTGGTTATTGGGCAGGGAGGGGAGGAGACTGGGTTAGGGTTGGGGATGGTAAATAGGGAGTGAAACTAAATGCAAACTAAATGTATACATAATGTTGAATGTAAAACAAACTCTGCTCTGTAAACTTGTACTTAAAGCACACACACACACAACACACACAAAGTTAATAATAAAAAAAAAGATCACATGCTTAGGACCAGGCAGACATGGTTTGGTTACTGTGACACCACTTAAGAGCTACAAGACCATGATGAAGTCATTGACCTCTCTGAGCCTCAGTTTTCTCACCTGTAAAATGGCAGATACTGTAGTTGGGCTCACTTGACACCTGCTCTAATACACTTGTCCCTTTGATCTCTCTGCTGAAGAGGCCCAAAACAAAACACATTCCCAGCCTCACTTGTAGATAGGGGTGGCCAGATTTTACATTTCTGCCCACATGCCTCTGGAAAGTCTTTTTTGAATAAGAAGGTGTGGTAGTTAACATTATGTGTCAACTTGGCTGGGCCTGATTTTGAGTGGCTAGGCAGCTGGATGTAGTGATTCCCCATGACGAGATTGGTAATCAGCTCCATGGTAGAATCTGCTGTGAGCAGCTGAGTAGCTGCCTTAAGGATGTGGTCTACTCCCAGAATATAAGAAGCCACTTTGAGCAAGGTCTCTGAGCTTTTTGGCACACCTGGACCCTGCATGTAGCCAACTCCTCATTCAGCAGCCATGTCACCTACCAATCTTAGGCCTGTTTCTGGACTTGAACTAGTGGCCTGCCGCACAGTCTGCTAATCTTGGGACTGTGCCCTTTTACTTGTCGACCATGGGTTTGTCACCCTCAGCAGCTGGCAGCTGCCTGAGTGAAGAGCCACCTCCAGCTCCAGTGGAACAGGAGCAGGAGGCAGAGCTGAAGCCCAAGATCAAGGAACCTTCAGCCAGCTTCTAGAGCTGGCACTTTGAACATGGACTTCTAGCCTCCTAAACTGTAAGACAATAAATCACTGTTTGTAAAAGTTATCCACTGTGGTATCTCTGTTATACCAAAACAGAAGGCAAAACAAAAAACCAAAATACCAAAAATCAAAACAGAAGGCAAAGTCTTGATGGAGGAGGCTTTGTGCCTTTTGCTCTTGCCTCTTTTCCTGTCTGAAAGGCAGACTTTCCAGAGGTACAGCAGCCATTTTTTTGACCATTAAGATGAAGAAGGAGAAAGAGAGAAGCCTGGTTCTTTGATGTCATCTTCTAGTCCTAAAGTGCTTGCTACGTAAAAGACATCAAATAAATCTTACTTGTTTAAGATACTCTTTATCAAGTTTTCTGTAATTTGCAATTTAGTACATTCTAAATTGATACAAATGGGTAAAAATGCAACCTACTTCATAAGTTGTGAGGATTAAATGAGATAATGTGTATACAGTGCAAGGTTTGTGGCCTGGCACACAGTAAGCTTTCAGTGAACATGTGGCCTATATGGTGAGGAGCTGAAGAAAGAGGAGGAGAACAGAAAACTTGGCACCCCTTTGGTGAGTCACTGGGTGGACTGTAGGGGCAGGAAGCTGGGTGGGGCGGGTCCTACCTCGATCACTGAAGTCATCCACCAGTACGATCTCTGCGACCAGCTCAGGGGGTGAGCGGTTCAGCACGCTGTGCACGGTGCGGAGTAGGGAGGACCAGCCCTCATTGTGGAAAGGGATGATGATGCTCGTGTTGGGGAGTGTCTCCAGGTAGCGTTTGCTGTTGCAGCTGGAGGGAAACACAGGGGAGAGGGAAAGGACAGGTTCAGCTCTCATCTTGCCAAGAGAATTCTGGCATGTGGTTTGGTGAACAGCAAATCTCACTTTTTCTCCTGCCTTTAGGGAAAGAGTGAAAGCTGCGTGTAGTTTAGTCATTT
Organism: Orycteropus afer afer; assembly: GCF_000298275.1. Lineage (NCBI taxonomy): Eukaryota > Metazoa > Chordata > Mammalia > Tubulidentata > Orycteropodidae > Orycteropus > Orycteropus afer. The sequence goes on from NW_006921747.1 coordinate 5,776,377, forward strand.
CAGAATACTGTCTTCTACTTGGCACCCTGGAGTCCTGCTTCTGGCCCCTGCAAACACAGTATACAGAGCTGTGTATAGAAGATCCTTTACTCTCACTCCACGTTGTATGTAAGCAGTTACAACAACAAGGCCAGCACAGACAAAGCAGACAGAAGTTGGTTCTGAGTGCTATACATGTGCTATCTTGCTTAAGCCTCCTTTGTGATAAACATTATGTCTCATCCATGTGGAGGGGACAGTCTTTCAGTAACACTCAGCCCTCTCTCTGAACCCCACACACATTCATCCTCAATGGAAAATAAATGATTTTGGAACTCTCATACACTGCTGGTGGGACTATAAAATGGTACAACCATTGTGGAAAATAGTATGGTGTTTCCCTAAAAAACTGAGAATAGAAATATCATTTGAACCAGCAATTCCATTACTAGGAATATATGCTAAAGAGGTGAGAGACAGAACATGAACAGACATATGCACATCCATGTTCATCATAGCACAATTCACTATAGCAAAGAGATGGAAACAACCTAAACACCCATCAACAGATGAATGGATAACCAAACTATGGAACATTCACACAATAGAATACTATGCTACATTAAAGAACAATGAAGGATATGCGAATCATCTCACAATGTGGTGAATCTGGAGGATGTTATGCTGACTGAAATAAGTCAATTGCAGGACAAATATACTATAAAAAGTCAAGGAAGGGTTTGCACAGGGAAGGGAACTCACTTTGTAGGTTACTGGGGATGGGAGGGAAGGGGAGGGGAAAATTTCTGACTAGTTGGCAGCAACACGCCGAGTTGGATAAGGGGAAGGATAGTATGGAAAGAGTCTATAACCAGCATGGGGAAACACTGGGGAAAAGGGAGGACACCAAATTGTGCATATAAGATATAGACGACAGAGGCTAATATCAGTGATACAATACTGCATCACCACTAACACCAATCATCAGGCTACAGATAAATGCATAGACAACAAAGAAGATCAGATGGGGGTCGATGAACAGGAATATACTCTAGATCAATGATAGATTCATCTGAGGATAATCTTGCACAGACACTAGTGATACAAAATAACCACAATTACAGAAGCAACAGAAGACAGACTTGGAGTAATCCCTCAAAGACAGGTCTCTTGGGAGAGAGAACCACCGGGTCTGCCAACTCAGGACCATAGCATTGGGGTACACCAGGCTCAACTGGCACAACATAAAACATAATAATCTTTTGCCACAACCTACTTTGGTGAGTAACGACTGGGGTCTTAAAAGCTTTCGAGTGGCCATCTAAGATGCAGCTAATTGTCTCCTATCATCAGAAGTGACGAACAGTGAAAAAAGCCAAGGGCATTTGGAAACAATCAGTACTTGGATATGATGGATCTTGAGGCTGGAAGAACTAGATGGTGCCTGGCTACCAAAGCCAATCACTTGGGAAGGGATCAAAACTGGAAATCCTGGATAGAGTAGGAGGAAGAATGTGAAACAAAATTCAAGAATACAGTAACAACCAGAATTACTGATTGGATGGAGTCTGGTGGGACCCCCAAGACTATGGCCCTGGGATATATTTCGGGCCTGGGATAAGACTCACTCCCAAGGGCTGGCTCTCAGCGCAACAGTAGTAAGACTTACATGCAGAACACCCAACCCAGGGCGATGCACGCACCTACTCTACAGAGATACACTCCTTGGAGCAATCAGCCATGGGGCCCCAGAGGGGCAGCATTCACATGGAGGGAAAGCTGAACAGACAAGAGTGCATAAATAAGAAGGGCACAGGGATGGAGGAGGTCACAGGGAAGGGAGAGGAGGAGAGTGGGTTAGGGTTGGCAATGGTAATTGGGGAGTAAAACCAAATGTATGTGAACTGTTGAAAGTAAAACAAATTCTGCTCTGTAAATGGGTACCCAAAGCACAATAAAAATAAATAAATATTATAGAAGTTAAAGAAATGGTTTATCCCCTTGGCAAATTTGGAAGGATATACTGGGCTTCATGGGCTCAGCATCCTTTGTCCCTTCCTGGGTTCTGCCTACAGAGAGCCTATTTTCTCATCTGCTCTCCAAACACATTAGGCAAGCTGGGAGTGAAAAGCTCTGCCACAGTAGGGAAGGACTGCAGTTGTGGGTGTGTTTGAACCATAATATTGCTGTTGTTAGGTGCCGTAGTGTCAGTTTCAACTCATAGCAACCCTGTGTACAACAGAATGAGACACTGCCCAGTCCTGTGCCATCCTCACAATCGTTGCTATGCTTGAGCCCACAGTCTCAGCCACTGTATTCATCCTTCTCAAGGGGGTCTTCCCCTTTTCTGCTGACCCTCTACCTTACCAAGCATGATATCTTTCTGCAGGATTGGTCCCTTCTGACAACATGACCAACATACAAGAGACAAAGTCTGGCCATTCTTGCTTCTAAGGAGCATTCCAGCTGTACTTCCTCTAAGAGAGATTCGTTCATTTTTCTAGCAGTTCATAGTACATTCAATATTCTTGGCCAACACCACTACTGAAATGCATCAATTCTTCTGTTGTCTTTCTTATTCATTGTCTAGCACTCACAAATGCATATGAGGCTACTGAAAATACTGTGCCTTAGGTCAGGCACATCTTAGCCTTCAAAGTGACATCTTTGCTCTTTAACACTTTTAAGAGCTCTTCTGCAGCGGATTTACCCAATGCAGTTATGTCTTTAATTTCTTGACTCCTATTTCCGTGGACACTGACTGTGAATCCAAGTAAAATGAAATACCATTATATCAATATAACAACATTATAACACCCCAAAGAATTACCACAGTTCCTTAAAATCTTAAGATATTTAGTTCATGTTCAAATTTCCCTGACCTTTAATATGTCTGTTTATAGTTGATTGGCTTAAATTGGGATAAAAATAAGATCCACATACTGAATGCCAGTGATTTGTCTCCTAAGTCCCTTTTCTACATAAGTTGCTCCCCTTCCCCTATCTTTTTCCTTTACAATTTATTTGTTGAAGAAAATTGGTCACTTGTACCATATGGTTTCCCATAATCTGTATTTAACTGCTTGTAACTCTGTGGTGTCTTAACATGTTCCTCTGCCACCCCCTAACCCCCTTCCCTCTTAGTTCATTTAAACTGGTTGGATATGAAGGCTTAGACTAATTCAACTAGATATTCTGGCAACCTCTTCATATGAGGTGGTGTGTACGTCCCTTAGGAGATGCGTAAAGCCCATTTGTCTTTCTTTCTGTGATGCTTTGTGTCTTGTCAAGTCAATTCTGACTCAAAGCAATGCTATATGACAGACTAGAACTGCTCTTTAGGACTTCTGAGGCTGTAATCTTTATGGAAGCACATCACCAGGTCTTTTTTTTCCCGTGGAGCCACTAGTGGGTTTGCAGCTGAGTGCACAACCATTGTGTCATAAGGATTCCTTTTGTGATGTTAGTGACCGTAATGATCAATGCCTAAATCCTTTATTTTATCCAAACCATAACCAAATCCACTGCCATTGAGTCAATTCCAACTCATAGCCACCCTACAGGATAGAGTAGAACTGCCTCATAGTGTTTCCAAAGTTGTAAATCTTTAAGGAAGCACACTGCCTCATTTTTCTCCTGAGAAGCAGCTAGTGGGTTCAAATGGCCAAACTTTTGGTTAGCAGTTGAATGCCATTATGCCGCTAGAGCTCCTTATTTATTTTATCTGGAGTCTGAAAATGGTAATATGCTAATTCTATCATTCCTTCCTGATTTATTAGCTAGAATACTTCTATAGAGAAAAACTTTACCACATCAACTACTTGGTTAACCCAAGGTACAGGAAAGGTAGGTTAAGTTCTTGATTCTTTCTTTATTCACCAGCTTTCAGAATAAGTTGGTTCCCTGATGTTGTTATTTGCTGTCAACTTGATTCTGACCCACAGCGACCCTACATGACAGAGTAGAACTGCCCACAGAGTGTCTGTGGCAGTGATATTTACAGGAGCAGAGAGTCAGATCTTTTCTCCCATGGAGCAGTTGGTTGATATGAACTGCCAATTTTTCCATTAGCAGCGATGTGCTTAACCGTTGCACCCCCAATGCTTCTTAGTTGGCTCCTGTGGTAGTTAAGTTTGCATGTCAACTTGGCTGGGCCTGGTTGAGTGGCTGGGCAGCTGAATGTAGTTATTCATCATGGTAAGATTGGTAATTAACTCCATGGTGGAATCTAATGAAGCAGCTGAGTAGCTGTTTTGGGTATGGTCTCTAGCTTATGGCACACTTGAACCCTGCATGTAGCCATGTTGTTGTTCAGCAGCCTGCCATGCTCTGCTGATCCTGGGACTTTCAATGGACTTCAATCAATGGCCTGCCATGTGGTTTGGTAACATCGGGACTGTGCCATTTTATTTGTCAACCTTGGGTTTGTTAGACTCAGCAACCAGTAGCTGCCTGAGTGAGGAGATGCCTCTGGCTTCACTGGGCCAGGAGCAAGAGGCAGACCTGAAGCCCAAGGCAGAGGGGCTTTCACCCAGCCCCTAGAGCCTGGCACTTGGAACTTGGACTTCTAGCCTCCAGAACTGTAAGAGAATAAACTCCTGTTTGTTAAAGCCATCCCATCCGTGGTATATTCCTGTCACAGTGGCACTAGGTAACCAAAACAGCTCCCTAGCATCCTCCAAAGGTGACCAACATTTTTTTCATTATAAATTAATGAATTTTAACATAATGAGTATGTTTCAATTCACTGAAGTTGTTATTTTTATGGAAGAAGGATGAGGTAGTCTGCTTCCATAAAAACTTATAGCTTTGGAAACCCTGTGGGGTAGTTCTACTGTTCTAAAGGGTTACTGTTTTGGTACCTAGTGGGGCTCTGACAAGAATATACCACAAATGGGATGGTCTGAACAAAGAGGAGTTTATTCTCTTACAGTTTGGAGGCTTTAAGTCTGAGTTCAAAGTGCCAGGCTCTAGGGACTGGGTGAAGGCCCCTCAACCTTGGGCTTCAGCTCTGCCTCCTGCTCCTGGCCCACTGAAGCTGGAGGCTTTTATTCACTCAGCTGCTGGCTGCTGAGGCTGACAAGACCAAGGTTGACAAGTAAAAAGGCATAGTCCTGATGTTACCAAACCACATGGCAGGCCATTCATTCAAGTCCATTGAAAGTCCTAAGATCAGCAGAGCATGGCAGGCTGCTGAACCAATGACACAGCTACATGCAGGGTTCAAGCATACCATAAGCTGGAGACCATTCCCAAAGCTATTTCTTATATACGGGAAGCAGACCACATGCCCAAAGCAGATACTTAGAGGCTCCAATAGGTTCCACTGTGGAGTTAATTACCAATCTCACCATGGTGAATAACACATTCAGCTGCCTAGCCACTCAACCAGGCCCAGCCAAGCTGACACACAAACTTAATCACCACAGTTACTATGAGTTGGAATCTACTCTATGGCAGCAGGTTTGGTGTTTTTTTTTTTTTTTTTTTGGCGGGGAGCAGCATTTAGCTCAGGAAGTCTTTTCAAGTTGTCTCCTGAGTGCTTTGGACTTGACAATAGAGTAAGCTTCTTTGTTTCTGATAACAGATATGAAAAGGCTCTCCATGCTCAACTTGTACAAATTTTCCTGCCATCACCTGGAATCAGCTCATCCTCCAAGAAGATCTGGCTCCAGAATATTATCAATATCACCATTAGAGACCACAATCTGGACACTAAACTCATTATTTACTGGTTGTTTATCATTTCTGTATCTTTTCAGTGGTCAGAGCTAGAAATGTATTTTTTAAAATACATCAAAAATTTATTATAAGACTATAGGCTTTTACTAAACTTTTTTGATTTTACATTATATCTCTTTTTAAAACTGAGATATGATTCGTGTACTACAAAATTCCCCCAAGATATATAAATCTATAGTTTTAGTATATTTATAAAGTTGTACAACCATCACCAGTATTTAACTCCAGAACATTTTCATCACTCCCAAAAAAAATCTGTATCCATTAGCAATCACTCCCTATTCTCACCTCCTGATAATCACTAATCTGTGGTTTATCTATTCTGGACCATTTATAAAATGGAATTATATAATGTGTGGCCTTTTGTATTTAGATTCTTTCACTTAACATATTGTTTTCAATATGCACTCATGTTATAATATGTATCAATGTTATACCTCTTCATGACTGAGTAATATTCTGAAGTATCTATTTTGTTTATTCATTCATCAGTTGATGACCATTTGGAAGGTTTCTACTTGTTGGCTATTATGAATAACGCTACTGTGAATATTTGTGTAGTTTTTGTGTGGATGTATATTTTCAGTTTTCATGGGTATATACCTAGATGTGAAATGGCTATCATAAAGTAACTCTATGTTCAATTTTTTGAGAAACTGCCAAACTATTTTCCAAAGCAGTTTTACAATTTTACCTTCTCATCAGCAGTGTATAAGGGTTCCAATTTCTCTATTCTCTACATCCTTACCAACACTTAATATTTCTCATATTTTCACTACTGATATCCTAATAGGGATGAAGTTGTATCTCCTTATGGTTAGATTTATATTTTCTTTTTCTTTTTTTTTT
>NW_006921747.1:5790491-5793844 GCF_000298275.1 Orycteropus afer afer
CTCAGGGGTCCAAGATTATCTTCTGTGTCTGTGTTAATTGGTTTCCCTTTTCTTTGTTGAAGAGGGTCTGTGCAATCCTTCTGCCTAGTCCACCATCTTGCCCCGCCTCCCCAGATTTATATTTTCTTAACAAGTAATGATGATGTGATAGTTAAGGTCATGTGTCAACATGGCTGAGACATGATTCTAAGTAGTTTAGCAGTTATGATGTCATTCTCATGATGAGATCTGATATAATGCAATCATTTCCATGATGAGATTTGCTATGAGCAGCCAATCAGCTGAAAAGGAGTATGGTATTTAAGGTTGTGTGTTAACTTGGCTGGGTTGTGATTTCAAGTGGCTTGGCAGCTGGATGTATTTACTACCTAAAATGAGATTGGATGTGTTGTAATCACCTCCATGGTGGAATCTGGCTTGAGCAGTTAATCAGTTTAGGGCGAGTTGTCTTCAGGGTGTGGTCGGCTTCCAGTATAGATGGAAATGGGAAAGGTCTCTAGCTTTTTGTTCATTTTAGATCCTGCATTTGATCTGTCATTATCTTCAGTTCCTGCACTTGAACCAGTGGGCTGCTATGTTGCCTGCCAATCTTGGAATTGTTGCCTTTGCAGCCTGTGAGCCAATAAGGATTCATCAGCCTTGGCAGCAAGCAGCCTGCTATACTGCCTGCTAATCTTTAGTTTGTCAGCCCCTGCAGCTGCATGAGTTAGCAGAAGGCTCTGGCTTGCTCCAGTGAGTCTGGAAGGCAGAGATAAAGCCCAAGGTTGAGTGGCCTCCACCCAGAATCCAGAGAGAAAAGTCTTCCCCTATAGCAGGCACTCTGAACTCAGACTTTTGGCCTCCTAAACTGTAGTAAGAAAATAAACTTCTGTTTGTTAAAGCCATTCACTTGTGGTATTTCTGTTATAGCAGCATTAGAGAACTAAGACAGAGAGTTTCCTCAAGGGGGTGGCATGCTTCCAATATATATGGATGTCCTGGCAAAGCTCTCTGGCTTTCTGCTCAATTTTGATCCTGCATGTGGTCATCATCATCTGACCTCCAGTTCTTGGATTTGAACCAGTAGCGTGCCATATTGTGGACCAATCTTGGGATTATTGCCTTCATATCCTGTGAGCCAGCAGCTGGCCATCTTACCTGCTAATACCAGATTCATCAGCCTCCGAAGCTAGTAGTTTGTGTACTGCCTGCCAACCTTGGGTTCATTAGCCCTTGCAGCCATGTGAGACAGGAGAAGCCTCCAGCTTGATGTCTGACCCATGGATTTGGGACCTGCCCACTTCTATAAGAGTGTGAGCCATTCCCTTGAGATAAATTTCTATCATTTTGCTTCTCTAGAGAACCCAGCCTAAGACATGGTAAGCATCTTTTAATGTTCTCATTGGTCATTTAAATATTGGAAAAATGTTTATTTCCTTTTTGGATCGCTCATTGCTGGTATACAGAAATAGAATTTATTTATTTATTTTAATATTAATCTTATATCTTGCAATCTTGCAGAATTTATTAGTTCTAATAAGTCTTTTTTTTTTTTTTTAGGATTTTCTATATACAAGATTATGTCATCTACAAATAGAGATAGTTTTAGTTCTTCCCTTCCAATGTAAATGCCTTTTCCACCCCCTTTTTAATTTGCCTAATTGCCCTGGCTAAAACCTCTAGTACAATATTGAACAAAAAGGTGAGTGTATCCTTGCCTTTTTCCTGACCTTGGGAGGAAAGTTTTTGGTCTTTAAATATAATATTAGTCATAGACTTTCCATAGATGGCCTTAATCAGGTAGAGAAAAGATTCTTTGTATTCCTAATGTGTTTAGTGGTTTTATCATGAAAGGGTATTCGATTTTGTCAAATGTTTTTTCTGCATCTACTGAGATGATCATGTGGATTTTGTTCTTGATTCTATTAATATGGTATATTATATTATTACATTCCTGCCCATAGTATATAAAATCTCTTTAATGTTTCTGTATTTGGTTTACTAGAATTTTGTTGAAGATTTCTGTATTATATTCATAAGGAATAATGGTCTGTAGTTTTCTTGTGATGTCTTTGGTTTTATGTACTATATCTCTTTTGCTAAAAATCTAAGTTCTTGACATTAATTGCTTAATCCTACAAAAACCATGAGTTATAAACAACTTGATGGCAAACAACAATATATATAATAGCTTCAGATAAACAATAATTTTATTACTAAAAATATGATTACAGATAACAGTTTAAGATTTTTTTTGGGTCTTTCATTTCTTTTTTGTCCTTAGTGTATTATTGCATGTGGAGTTGTGGTGGTGTTGTTAGGAGTGTATGGTTACATTTTTATGTCTTAAAGCCACTTGAGGTAATTCTTCTCTGTATGGTTATACCACCAACTCAATACATAGTTGGATTCATTTATTTCATTTACCTTTTCATTTTTAAGGATTGCTCTTTACTTCTAATTCTGATTACTAACCAGAATGAACCCACCAGCCACTCATTGGAAGAAAGACTGGGCAATCTACTTCCTTAGTGACACTGCCTCAGAAACCCAAGGAGGGGTTGCCATGAGTCAGATCTGACTTGACAGCAGTGAGTTTGGTTTGGAAGGTCAAACCTACAAAACAAGGTAATTTAGAGAAGTCTGGCTTTCATCCCTGTCCCTCTACCCTATTCCTCTCTTTCCTCTAGGAACTCATTTTATTTTATGGATTTTATTTTTTATTATACTTCCATTCCTTTTTTTTTTTTTTTTTTAACAGTGAAACCTGTGAGACTGGAATTTGACAGGCCTGCCTTGTTTTTTCAGGTCTTGCAAGTTTTCCGCCTTTGTCTATTGCTATTAGTGGAAAATATTTGAATTTTCCTTCTCTGACACCTTCCTGCCTTATACAGTTTTTGGGTTTTGCAGGTTTTACTGTATAAACAACTTATATAAATTCCTATTTTCTTGAATAAATGGAATCATGCTATATACACTTTCTTTTCCTTTTTTTTTCCTCTTTATACTGTGAAGATCACTCCATAAAAGGTCTATAGGTTTGTTAAGCAGTGGGTGAGTTCAGTTTGGGGGATAGTAAGCAAGCCCATTTGGTGACACCTAAACCATTTTACAGAAATAAAGCTTATATCTTGGTTACAAATTCAAGTGGGGAAGAGGAAAGCCCTTACTAAACTTCTACAATCAGTGATTCTAAAAGCATGGTCCTAGAGGAGATAAATGGAGAACACAATAAATGGAGAGAAGATTGAGGTTGTCAAGGAATTCACGTTGCTTGGTTCTACAATCGATGCCAACGGGAGCAGCAGTCAGGACATTAGACAACGTGTAGCATTGGGAAAGTCAACTGCGAAGGAACTGTATCAAGTGCTGAG
>NW_006921747.1:5794419-5796988 GCF_000298275.1 Orycteropus afer afer
TCAAACCCACCAGCCACTCCTCGGAAGGAAGGTTGGGCATTCCTACTTCCGTAGTGATACTGCCTCGGAAACCCAAGGAGGGGTTGCTGTGAGTCTGGGCCAACTCCATGGCAAATAACAACAAAACAGACTAGCAGCATCAACAACACCTGGGAGCTTAGTAGAAATGCAAACCATCTGCCCTAGCCCGGACTTCCTGCATCAGAAGATGGGGGCAGGGTGGGGGTGGAGCGGAGATCTAGGAATTTCTCAAGGTTGATTCTTATGCCCACTTAAATATGCCCTAAAATATTCACATTCACAAACGGCTGAGATTGGATTCTCTGGAACAGATTCTAAGGTGAAGAAGTGGGTTTGATGGTTTATTAGTGAGGATTCTGAAGAGATATACCTAAAAGGAAGAGAGAAAGGCAGGATGAACCAGGAAGAAATTGACCCACATACAGTGGCATCTGAGGTCTCAGCTCAATTTACTGTGAGCGCTAGAGCTAAGATGGCCGTTTTTAAGTGTTCCAGATTGAGACAAGAGGACCTGGCCTTTATATCCCAGCATCAACCAGTCATTAGGAGGGGGCATAACCTTTAGCAGGGCTTCAAATTAGTTCATTCTGGCTTGATACCCTACTGAGAATTTGCATTTCCACTCCGGATACACTGAATCAGAATCTATATATTTTAACAAGATACATTTAACAACATGGGGATCCATAAGAATCACCTGGTTGTTGTTGTTGTCAGGTGTCATCCAATCATCTCCAACTCACAGAAACCTTACATACAATAGAGTAAAACACTTCCCAGTCATGTGCCAGCCTCATGATCCCTGCTATACCTGAACCCATTGTTGCAGCCACTGTGTCAATCCATCTCATTAAGGGCCTTCCCCTTCTTTGTTGACCATCCACTTCACCAAGCATGATATCCTTCTCCAGGGAATGGTCCCTCTGACAACATGACGAAAGTAGGTGAGACAGTCTGGCCATTCTTGCTTCCAAGGAGCATTCTTGCTGCACTTCCTCCAGGAAAGATTTGTTAGTTCTTTTAGCAGTCCATGGTACTTTCAGCATTCTTCACCAGCACCACAGCTCAAAAGCATCAATTCTTCTTTGGTCTTCCTTATTCATTGTTCAGCTCTCACACGCATAAGAGGCAATTGAAAATACCATGGCTTGGATTACGCACACCTTAGTCTTCAAGGAGACAACTTTGCTCTTCAGCACTTGAAAGAGGTCTTTTGCAGCAGATTTGCCCAATGCAATATATCATTTGATGTCTTGACTGCTGCTTCCATTGGTGTTGATTGTAGAAACAAATAATATGAAGCCTTTGACAACTTCAATCTTTTCTCCATTTATCATGATGCTACTTATTAGTCAGTTAGGAGGATTTTTGTTTTCTTTATGTTGAGGTGTAATCCATACTGCCATCTATATTCTTCAATCTTCAGCAGTAAGTGCTTCAAGTCATCTTCACTGTCAGCAAGCAAAGTTGTGTTGTCCGCATATCGCAGGTTGTTAATGAGTCTTACTCTAATCCTGATGTCACCTTCTTATTTATATAGTCCAGCTTCTCGGATTATTTGCTCAGCATACAGATTAAATAAGTACAGTGAAAGGATACAACCCTGATGGACTCCCTTCCTGATTTTAAACCATACAGTGTCCCCTGGTTCTGTTCAAATGACAGCCTTCTGGTCTGTGTACAGAGTACAATTCCCATTCTTCTCAATGTTATCCACAATTTGTTATGATCCACACAACCGAGTGCTTTTGCATAGCCAATAAACACAAGTAAACAACTTTCTAGTATTTGCTTTCAACCAAGATCCATCTGACATCAGCAATGATATTCCTTGTTCCACACCCTCTTCTGAATCTAGCTTGCATTTCTGGAAGCTGTCAATACAGTACTTCAATCGTTTTTGAATTATCTTTAGCAAGATTTTACTTGCATGTGGTATTAATGAAATTGTTTGATACATTCTGTGGGATCATCTTTTTTTGGAATGGGTAAAATATGGATCTCTTACAGTCATTTGGTCAGGTAGCTGCCTGCCAAATCTCTTGGCATAGCCAAGTGAGAGCTTCCAGTGTGGCATCTCTTTGTTGAAACATCTCAATGGGTATTCCATCAATTCCTGAGCCTTGTTTTTTTTTTTTTTTTTTTTTCAATTCCTTCAGTGAAGCTTTGACTTGTTCCTTTAATACCATTGGTTCTTAATCATATGCCACCTCCTGATACAGATGAACATAGATCAATTCTTACTGGTACAGTGACTCTGTGTATTCCTTCCATCTTCTTTGAGTGTTTCCTGCATCATTCAATATATTGCCCATAGATTCTTCCAATATTGCAACTCAAGGCTTAAATTTTTACTTCAGTTCATTCAGGTTGAGAAATTCTGAAAACCAAAATCCCTTTTGGTTTTTAACTCCAGGTCTTTGCTGCACATTTCTTTTCTTTCTTTTTTTTTTTTTTTAATTTTATTTTGATATGGGTGAAGATTTACAGAGTAAATTCACTTTTCATACAGCAGTTCACATATACTTTGTCTCATGTCATTGACCAA
>NW_006921747.1:5815550-5816566 GCF_000298275.1 Orycteropus afer afer
AAAAAAAAAAAAAAAAGACTGGAAGAGATCCATATTTGTACCCATTCCAAAGAAAGACGATCCCACAGAATGTGGAAATTATTCAACAATATCATTAATATCACATGCAAGTAAAACCTTACTGACGATAATTCAAAAATTATTGCCGAAGTATATTGACAGAGAGCCTCCAGAAATGCAAGCTAGATTCAGAAGAGGATGTGGAATGAGGAATAGCATTGCTGACATCAGATAGATGTTAGCTGAAAGCAAAGAATACCAGAAAAATGTTTACTTATGTTTTATTGACTATTCGAAAGCATTTGATTGTGTGGATCATGACAAATTATAGATAACATTGAAAAGAATGGGATTTCCAGAACACTTGATTGTACTCATGAGGAACCTGTACATAAATCAGGAGGCTGTCATTCGAACAGAACAAGGGGATACTGCATGGCTCAAAATCAAGAAGGCAGGACATCAAGTTGTATTCTTTCACCATACTTATTCAACTTGTATGCTGTCCAGATAATCTGAGAAGCTGGATTATATGAAGAAGAATATGGCATCAGGATTGGAGGAAGACTTATCAACAACCTGTGATACACAGATGACACAACTTTGTTTGCTGAAAGTGAGGATTACTTAAAGCACTTACTGATGAAGATCAAAGACTACAGTCTGCAGTATGGATTACCCCTCAGTATAAAGAAAACAAAAATTCTCACAACTGGTCCAATAAACAGCTTCAGGGTGGATGGAGAAAAGATCGAAATTGTCAAAGACTTCAAATTACTTGGTTCTACAATCAGCACCAATGTAAGCAGCAGTCAAGACACCAGATGACATATTGCATTGGGCTTTCTGCAAAGAATCTCTTTCAGGTGACAAGGAGCAAGGATGTCTCCTTGAAGACTAAGGTGAGCCTAACCCAAGCCATGGTATTTTCAATGCCTCTTATACATGTGAGGAGCTCTGGTAGCATAGTGGCTAAGGCACTTGACTGCTCACCAGAAGGCTGGCGGTTCAAACCC
>NW_006921747.1:5816853-5849552 GCF_000298275.1 Orycteropus afer afer
GACTTCTTCTCACCTACTTTGGTCATGTTGTCAGAAGGGACCATTCCCTGGAGAAGGATATCATGCTTGGTAAAGTGGAGGGTCAACAAAGAAGGGGAAGGTCCTCAACAAGATGGATAGAAACAGTGGCTGCAATGATGGGCTCAGGTGTAGCAAAGATCGTGAGGCTGGCACAGGACTGGGCAGTGTTTTGTTCTGCCATGTATAGGGTCGCTATGAGTTGGAGATGACTCGACGGCACCTAGTAACAACAATAAGAACAACAACAACAATGCCTGGGATATTGATCTTTATGAATTCCATTTCTTTTCTTTTTTTTTTTTTTTTTGCAGATGTAGGGGAGTGTAACCAGTAGGTCGTGATCTCCTGCAAGAAATGGTCTTGTCCCTGCCTGGGAAGGGGATGGGGCTCAGGGAGGAGGGTGCATGTCAGGTCTAGTGCCAACATGGTGAGCTTGAACCAAGGATATGTGGCTGCTGGGAGAAGAGGAGTTTTTTCCCAGAGCCCAGAAAAGGAGGCCAGAGGACTAGGCAGGCTCAGAGGGAATGATGGACAATCTACTTTACGTTCCCAGCCAGAAACCAGGTGTGGTTGGCAGAGTAATGACTTCCAAAGATATCCAACCTCTAATCCCCAGAACCTGTGAATACGTTACCTTATATGGCAAAGAGAGATTAAGGTTAAGGACCTTGAGATTGGACCATTATTCTGGATTACCTGGGCATACTCAATGTAATCACAAGGGTCCTTAAAAGTTGAGAACCTTTCTGGCTGGGTTAGAGAGCTGAAATGAAAGGAGTCAAGATTTTAAATATGACAGGAATTCAATATGCTACTGCTGGCTGTGAAGATAGAGGGAGGAGGCCACCAGCCAATAAATGGGGGTAGCCTCTATAAACTGGGCATGACCCTCAGCTGACAGCCAGCAATAAAATAGGAATTTCAGTTCTACAACCACAAGGAACTCAATTCTGCCAACCACCTAAATGAGCAAAGAAATGAATCCTCCCTAGAGCCACAGAAAGGAATGCAGTCCTGCTGACACCTTGATTTTAGCTTGATGAGACCCATATTGGGATTTTGATGTACAGACTGTAAGATAATAAATGTATGTTGTTCTAAACTGCTAAATATATGGTAATTTGCTACGGCAGCAATAGAAAACTAATACTCCAGAAGTCATTCTTGATATCCTTTTGCCTAGTAAGTAAACATTAATTATTTTCAAGAATTTTAAAACTGAGAGATTCCACATAAAAATACTCTTCTCTGGATTTTGTAAAGACATTGGAAGACCTGGCAATACTGAGCCCAGAATCTTCCATGGTAGCATTGGGTGGAGTTGACCAAGTGTGCCTGCCTCTATGGCCAGCCTCCAGGCCCTCTCACCCCTTCCCACTCCACCCTGCCTTACCCAAGACCTGCTTCCATTACCTCCCAGGCCATAAAGATGTTTAAATCTGAGACCTGAGAAGTAAAAAGTGTTAGTGTGTGGGGAACTCAAGACTGAAAGAATTTTTTTGGGGTAAATTTATGACAGCTGGAGCAATGCACATAACAACAAAATCTGTCCTTTGCAGGCCACTGTGATCAACTAACTGTTCCACTGTTAAAAGGGGCCAGGATCTCTCTGTAACTTACTCTGAAATACATCCAAAAGTAAAATGGATGGATGGACAGAGAGAGGTTTGGATGTTGTTGTTGTTAGGTGTCGTTGAGTCAGACCCAACTCATAGCGACCCCTCCTTGGGTTTCCAAGGCAGTATCACTACGGAAGTAGATTGCCCCATCTTCCTTCTGAGGAGTGGCTGGTGGGTTTGAACTGCCAGCCTTCTGGTTAGCAGTCAAGTGCCGTAGGCACTAAGCTACCAGACAGAGCTCCTGAGATTTGGATAGCTATGCGCTAAACAGAGGGGTATTTACTATACAATCTAGTTGGCGGGAATATGAGCGTTCACTGTACACTTCCTTAAGCTTTACTGTATGTTTGAGAATTTTCACAATGAAATGTTGGGAAAAATGGGTCAGGGTCCATGAGCTCCTTAGTCTCAATTTCTACCTCTGCCAGAGGCTCCAGGGGTAGCTGTGGGAAGGCAGACAGCACTCATCAAGCAGGTAGACCACTAGACTTAATCCTTCCAGTCCTAGCAGGAATGAACCTGTGGGGCTCTGGTGATAAACTCATTCCCAGCTGTGTGAAAGGGACTCCCCCATCATTCTAGCAAGCCAGCTCTGAAGGACAAGACAATCTCTCTCCCTGTTTCCCTTGGGACCTTACAGATGTCTTTCATGTCCTCTCCTGAGCTTCTATCTTGTTGGACTGTTTTTATCCAGTCCCCATAGAGTCCTCCTCTGCCCCCTACCCTCACACTTCTAATCTCTTTGATCATTTCAGCCAGCCTTCTCTGGGAACCTTCTTCAATTTCATTATGTATGCCTTCACAAGTAAATGAAAGCAGCTCTCCTTAAAAAGTCCCTTTCCCTTAACTCAGCTGAGTCCTCTGCAGCCAAGAAAGACAGGCAATATCTAGTTTTCTACAAAAGTTCCTGCCTTCCATCCAATTTCACAGGAGGCTCGTTTGATTGAAGCCAGGTTGGAGGAGGGGGTGAGCTGTAATAAATTGCCTGGAGTCCATGCAGTAAAATACAATATAGCTATTACCCAGCAGAGAGCCTCTCTCAAACCCTAGAGCAAGGCCCCACAGTCTGCCAGCAGATACACAAACACCCTCAAGCATTAAGGGAAGTAGATGATGCCACAATACACTAAATTCACTTCTAATTTAATTCCATCATGGAATTAAAGATTTTTCAAAACTCAAATAAAAGGCTCAGCTTGGATCATAGCCCTGAACTTCTGCCTTTTTTTTTTTTTTTTGTCTACTCTTTCCCTCCATCCATCCACATCCATCCATTCATTCATTAAATAAACACACACTTCATTTCAACTTCTGGCAAGAGCACCAGTCATCAGTCTGGTCCCAGCTTAGCAGAAGCTCTTTATATAAACACAAAAATTGTGACATTCTCCGATTAATCTCTCCAGTATCCCATAGGGAACCTGGGAGAAAAACAGTTCCATAGAGCTGCCCACCGGCCACCTTCATGTGGAAAGCCCACAAGTGGCCCTGTTTTTCCTCCTACTAAGCCTCGGATCACAGCAGGTAAGTGTCTGGGGATAGCAGGGAGGAAGGTAAAAGGCCACTACCCTACCCAGTGGCACCCTCATTTAGCAGCCCCATTTAAGGCCTATCTGCATGTTGTGTTTTGAGCTCTCCACACTGGATGGTGGAGTGTGTCCAATTCTTTCATGTATGATAAACAAAAAGCCCATCCTTTCGCCTGATGCTTTCAGACTATAGCCACAGATTGGGGAGATTAGGGCCCTGCTCCTAATGCAAAGAGGTTGGGTTTGGCTTTGGTCTACCATGTTCAAGACCAGTAAGAACCCTGCTTCCTCATGGCTCATCATGCCTGATGGCTTACAGGGCACTTTTTGTTCTCTCTCCTGTAATCAAGACTACACCCCTGGGGAAGGAGGTGAGCCAGGAAGTGCCAACCCCATTTTCCAGATGAGAAAAATGGACCCCAGCAGGGCAAGTGACTTGGATTCACGATTCAAACCCAAGCATTTATTTAAAGTAGCATTTATACTGTTTTTCTCCATAACAAAGATAATAATTTGCTCAGTGCAAAAAGTTTGGAAAACACTAATTGACCAACTGTCATCAAGTCAACTCTGACTCAAGGCAGCCCCACGTGTATCAGAGCAAAATTTGCTCCATTGAGTTTTCAGTGGAGGATTTTTCATAAGTAGCTTTCTAGGTCTTTCTTCCAGGGTGCCTCTGGGTGGACTTGAACCTCCAACATTCCTGTTAGTAGCCAAGTGCATTAACCATTGCAGCACATTGAAAGGCTCAAAGGAAAAATGACAAGCACAGCAAACATCCAGCCTGATGCTGACAGCTGGGAATAAGCTATGTCAAACCAAATTTAGAGTATGTTTTCCTCTTTGCTCTTCTCTGCACAGGTATTTGACTCTACAACACGGCATACGGCCTTCCCGGTGCTGCCCAGATGACATCCAAGTCTCTGGGGTTCCCAGATGCTGCACTGCCTCCTGAGATGCTTGGAAAATCCCCTCTAGTGGCAGGGTTGAGCAAAGCGATGGCCCAGCGGAGGATCACAGCAGCAATATGTGAAACTTTCAACACCACAACATCAATCTTGATGCCCCTTTGGCTCACTGTTTCTGACCCCAGATGGCACCATAAAAAAAGAGGCTTCTGTGGAGTTTAGAATCTTACAACTAACACTTGGGTGGAAAACATTTTATCCCTGCACAAGCACTTTCACTGTCACTCTGTTCATAGTCTGATAAGACTCCAGCCCCACTGGACAAACTTTAGTTAAAAATGCACAGCAAGAGAACCAAAAGGCATGGCTAGGGGCTTTTGTAGATACTGTTTGAAATATTGAGAAGAGTAAAGAAAAAGGTGAATATCCATCAGTAGAGATTAAATAAATGATGGAAGATTCAAGCTACAGAATACTGATAAGCAGTTAAAAAATAAAATAGAAGATGACAATGAAGATAATAATAGACACCATTTATTAAAGATTTTCAATATGCCAGGCAGTGCACTTTATATGCATTAGTTCATTTAATTGCCATAACAATCTTCCAACATAGAGATTGTTATTATTCCTATGGCAAAGAGGAAGAAAGACACAGAGATGTTAAGCAACTTGCCTAGGGTCAAATAGCTGGTGAGGGATGAGCCTGGATTTAAACCCCTCATGCTCTTTACATATACTGATATTTTTACAGGGATACTGCATCAATGCTGTAAGTTGTATAAGCAAAAAGAAGGAAGAATGGATAAAAAACAAAAACTGAGAGAACTATATAGGAGTCTGAAGTTCTGGTTTCTAGTGTTTTCTCTGCCATGCAACAATCCATGACCCTTCTTCTCTCTGGACTTCAGTTTCCCCTCTGTCAATGAGGAGGCTAGACTGATGCAACAGCCAAGTCTTTTTTTTTTTAAAAATTATTTATTTATATTTTTGTTTTATTGTGATTTGGGTGAAAATTCACAGAGCAAATTCATTTTCCATATAGCAGTCCACATACATTTTGTCTCATGACATTGACTACAATTTACCCCCATGCAACAGGTCCCCTCCCACTTCTTCCTGATAGTTACCTATTCCCTGTGTCAATCCCTTTATGCACTCCTGCCCCCTGAATTGTCTCCCTGTGCATAAACAGCCCTTCTTTCTCCCATGATTATTCTCTCCAAGGAGTATATCTACTTCAGGTAAATGTTCAATTCATATGCCTGTCTTTTGTTTGGCTGGAAGCCACAGGTGTGGGTTCAATTCCAGACCTGAAGGGCAGCTAGGGTCCACAGTCTCAGTGGTTCTAAAGGCTCTATCAGACCAGCAAAACTGGTCCCCCTTCTTTTCTTTTTTTCCAAATGATTTTGAGTTTTGTTCCACATTATTCTCCCTCTCTATCCAGAATCTCCTACATACATGCCCCTCTAAGTGGTTGTCAGTGGTAGCCAGGCACCATCTAGTTCTTCTGGTCTCATAGTCATTGTATAGGCTGTGGATCACATGGTGTACTACCAGTTGCTAGGACTAATTGTTTCCATGAATCTTTGGGGTTTTTTTTTTTCTTTTTTCTTTTTTCATTCTTCTTTGCTCTGGATGAGGAGAGACCCATATTGCATCTAGATGGCTACTTGCAGGCTTTTAAGATCCCAGTCACTACTCGCCAAAGTAGGAGGTAGAACAATGTTTTATGTAGTATGTTATGCCAATTGAGCTTGATGTCCCCTGCAACTATGTTCCTAAGCCTACTGGTTTAACTACTCAGTCACTCTGGGTAGCCAGCTGTGACCAAGAAGAGACTACAACCTTGACCCTTGTCAGCTCTACTATACACCTGGCAATTCTTTCAGATCATACAAATACACTTGTAGGACCATTGTCTGCCAACCCTATACATGGTCTTGGGTACACTCCCCGCTTCACAAACATACCTAGTAGTTCAGCCTGTCCACCCATCTATCCACCCATATACCATGTTTGTCTTCACTGACAATGCAGTACTGTATGTGCAAAAGGGTTCATATTTGTTGTCCGTACCTCCCATGTACCTCTCTCTGACTTCCCCTTTCTCAATGCCACCATGTTGATCACTCACATTTGGTACATTGCCCTTCTCTTTACCCAAATCAATACTTATCTCTACCTATCTAACAGTGTTCCCTCTCCTACCCTCTCATCCCTGGTAACCAACAAAGAAAATTTCCTTCCATGTATAAACCTTTCCTTAACTTTTACAATAATGGACTAATACAACATTTGTCCTTCTGTGATTGACTTATTTCACTCAGCATAATGTCCTCCAAGTTCATCCACGTTATGTGTTGTTTTGCAGATTCTACATTATTCTTTAGGGTTCTGTAGTATTCCACTGTGTGTATGTACCATAGTTTTGTTATCCATTCTTCAGATGATGGACACTTAGGTTGTTTCCATCTTATTACTATTGTAAATAGTGCTGCGATGAACATGGGTGTGCATATGTCTGTTCTTGTCACGGCTCTCACTTCCTTAGGATAATGGAATAGCTGGGTCAAATGATATTTCTAATTTCAACTTTTTAAGAAATCGAACAGGCAAGTCTTATGTACTTGCTCTGCATTCTTTCTTCTTCTTTTGGTAACTGCATCCTGATTTTCCTCGGGGAATGTGTTGACATCAAACAAATACGAATAGGTAAATGAGATCTCAGTGCAGGATGAAACACACAAACGCCTGGAGGGGGCCCATAGGGGTACCACCTGCATGGATGAGGGATTTCTTTGGATACACTTCAACACTACACCAAAACAAAGAAATGATAGTTCATTACTCAACATGTCCTAGAAGGGCATGCCCAAAGGCTTCACAGAGTTCACATGGGTGCTGATGAAGGGGGGCATCAGAGAGGGCAAACACACCTGTGCTCAGCTTTTAATAGTGTCCAAAGGTAGAGTACACTTGATTTCATGGACTTAGGAACTATTAGCTAATTTAAAGCAAGTGATGGGAAACTGAGGTATGAGGATATGAATTAGTGGAGAGGATAGGGGTTCCCCTCTGGCTTCATAGAAGTGATATTCAAGGCTGGGGAAAGAGATAGCCTACAAGAGGGAGAATTGTCTCTGCACTGTTATGTAGGATTTTGCATGCAGGTGTGAGTTGATTATGAAGGCAAACAGGCCAGTTACTTTGAAATAAGTAATGTTTAATCAGAGGCTGAAACAAAAGGGATGCTGAGGCATTAGAAAATGTAGTTTGGGTATCTTATGACAAGGAGTCACCTACCCACACCTTAATCCTTACCATCCTCATCTCTCACTTCAATTGTGTTTGGGTGAAGCTGACTTCTCTCTGGCCTTCGGGGAGGATAAGGGGCCCTGGCCCAGCCAACCAGAGCATCACAGCTCCCAGCCACAGTGATTGGCTCAGAGATGTTGTTGTTGGTTGCCATATAGTTAATTCCAACTCATGGTGAACCCATGTGTGTACAGTAGAGCTGCTCCACAGGATTTTCACTACTGTGACCTTTTGGAAGCAGATCACCAGGTCTGTGTTCTGAGGCAACTCTCTTTGGCTTCTAACTACCAACCTTTCAGCTAGTTGCTATTATTAAGAGCTGATGAGTCAGTTCTGACTCACAGCAACTCTATGCACAATAAACTCTCTAGTTTACCAAACATGATGTCCTTCTCCAGGGACTGGTTCCCCCTGAAAACATGTCCAAAGTACATGAGGCAAAGTCTCACCATTCTTGTTTCTAAGGAGCATTCTTGCTGTATTTTTTCCAAGACAGATTTGTTTATTGTTCTGGCAGTCCACGATAACACAACAAATTATGGTATGCATAATTTGTTACGATCCACAGAGTCAAATGCTTTTGCATAGTCAATAAAACACAGGTATATCATGAATAACATTGTGAAGAATGGTAATTACAGAACACTTAATTGTGCTCATGAGGAACCCGTACTTAGACAAAGAGGCAGTCATTCCAACAGAAGATGGGGATATTGTGTTGTTTAAAATCAGGAAAGGTGTGTCTCAGGGTTGTGTTCTTTCACCATACTTATTCAGTCTCTATGTTGAGCAAACAAACTGAGAAGCTGGACTATATGAAGAAGAAAGCAGCATCAAGATTGGAAGAAGATTCATTAGCAACCTGTGATATGCAGATGATACAACCTTGCTAGCTGAAAGTGAAGAGGACATTAAGCATTTACTGTTAAGATCAAAGACTACAGCCTTCAGTATAGATTATACCTTAACATATAAAGAAAACAAAAATCATCACAGCTGGACCAATAAGCAACATTAAGATAAACAAAAGATTGAAGTTGTCAAGGATTTCATTTTACTTGGATACACAATCAACACCCACGGAAGCAGCAGTCAAGAAATCAAATGATGTACTGTATTGAGCAAATCTGCTGCAAAAGACATCTTTAAAGTATTAAAAAGTAAAGACATAATCTTGAGGACTAAGGTATGCCTGAGGCAAGCCATGGTATTTTCAACTACCTCATATGCACGTGAAAGCTAGATAATGAATAAGGAAGACCAAAAAAGAATTGATGACTCTGCATTATGGTGTTGGTGAAGAATATGAAATATACTATGGACTGGCAGAAGAAAGAACAAATCTGTCTTGGACAAAGCACAGCCAGAATGCTCCTTAGAAGCAAGAATGGTAAGATTTCATCTCACATACTTTAGACATGTTATTAGGAGGGACCATTCCTTGGAGAAGGACATCATGCTTAGTAAAATAGAGAGTTAGTGAAAAAGAGGAGATGGATTGACACAGTGGTTGCAACAATGGGCTCAAAACATAGTAGCAATGATAGTGAGCATGTCACAGGACCAGGTAGTGGTTTGTTTTGTTGTACATGAGGTTACTATGAGTTGGAACGAACTCAATGGTACCTAACAACAGAAACAACAACATCTTTCCGGTATATTCTGTTTTCAGACAATATCCATCCACCCCACCAAAGGATCATTTTCTTAATCAAGATCCATCTTGATATCCTTTATTCTAAGTCTTTTTCTGAATCTGGCTTGAATTTTGGTAGTTCCCTAACTTGCAATTAGTGGCTAAGTGCTTAACCATTTGTGCCACCCAGAAATGTTGGTCCAGAGATGTTGCTGTTAAGTGCCATCGAGTTGTCTCTGACTCATAGCGACCTTATGCACAGAAGAACAAAACACTGTGGTCTTGTGCCAGCCTCACAACCCTTGCTATACCTGAGCCTATCATTGCAGCCACCATGTTTATCCATCTTGTTGAGGGCCTGCCCCTTTTTCTTTGACCCTCCACTTTACCAAGCATGATATCCTTCTCCAGGGAATGGTTCCTTCTTACAACATGACCAAAGCAGGTGAGACAAAGTCTGGTTATTCTCACTTCCAAGGAGCATTCTGGCTGCACTTCTTCCAGGACAGATTTGGGCAGGACAGGTTCAGAGACGGGCATGTGTAAATCACAGTAAATCTCTGTTCAGACAACTGGGCAAGAGGAATCCTTTTCTCTGCAGAAACTTATCATAAGAGGATGTAAGCCTGGTGCTGCCTGAGGCTACCGTGTAGACAGGTCTTATCTTAAAATGAAGTTAACATAGTAGAAAACAGAGCCAAGGTAGAGACAGTTTCTGCAGGTTATTTGGGGACTTAGGTCTATCTGTGCCTGAAGCCAAAGTCTACTCTTGGACTATGTAAGTACTCTGTAAGTACTATTGTTGTTATGTGCCATCGAGTTTCTCCAACTCATAGTGACCCATCCTTGGGTTTCTGAGGCAGTATCACTACAGAAGTAGATTGCCCAATCTTCCTTCTGAGGAATGGCTGGTGGGTTTGAACCGCCAACCTTCTGGTTAGCAGTCAAGTGCCTTAGGCACTATGCCACGAGAGCTCCTTACTAGTTCAGTTAAATGAGTCAATATATATATTTTTCCTTAAGTCAGTCTGAGTTAGGTTTCTGTCACTTTCAACTAAAAAAGAATCCTTGCCAGTGTAACTGGATAATCTCTAAGTACTTTCAGTGTTATGAGTTTGTGTTGGACCCGATCAAGACTTCTGAAGGACAAAGAGGCAGAAACAGTTCTCAGGAGTTACCTTGGCAACTTCTTTCTTCCACTCAAGGAGAACTTTGCTCACTGACTAGAAGAAAGTGGTCTGGGTGTGAAGGCTGCAGTGAGGGTGGGAGGCAGTGAGAGGAAGGGGAGATAAGTGAGCTCATTTGTGTCTGAGCAGCCCCACATTTAACATTCCTAAAGGATTCTGAGCTATTGGGGCAAAAGGTGAATCTAATGTACTGGCCCTTAAGATGCACCTTGGGGCTTAATGGTGGAACACTAGAATATAAAAGAAAAGGAAATAAAATCCTTCTCTTGGAGTCAACTTTAAAACAGAACCATCCAATCATTTACAAGGGAGCTAGAATGAACATTTAATTTCCTACATGAGGCACCACTCATAGACCAAACTGCAGTGCAAGTCAATTGAACAAACCCTATATTGTATATGAATGAGGGACCAAGAGGGTTCTGAACTTGAGTTCCAATCCTGACTCTGCAGCTGGGAGATGTGGGACAAGTTTCTACCCATCGCTGAGCCTCCATTTCCTATGAAAAAAATAGGATGGTAGCATCATGAAAATGTCATGAGAACTAGGTGAAATAGAACATACGCAACAGCCAGCATGGGCCAAACTCACATAAATAGTCACGTAGAGGGAGAAGTAGCTAGTCTTGTCCTTAGAGATGGGTAAACGTGGAGGTCAACGCACATAGCATAGAGAATACTCCTGATTTCAGTTCTCTTGGGATATGGGGATGGCCACCCTGGGAAAAGGCATGTAGCTTTGGAGAGGCTAAGGGCCCTGCTCTTGCAGATGTGAATCCCACTCTTGGTATCCTATGCTTGCATCAGCTCAGCACTCAAAACATCCTCACTCACTTAGATTCCCTGCAGTGCAGTGAATTGCTTATTAAGGCCCTTCTAGCTACAGTCTTTCATTTTGTGATGGACTGTAAATCCTAGCCTCTATGCTGGCTTAGGCTGGGATATATCTTGAGTCCTGGCTTGCTAGAGGTTGTGACTCAAGTCACCACCCTCAGTTTCTTTCAGGGTATATATGTGAATGTGCTGGTGAAGTTGCTCTCTTGTTCCAGATCCTGCGTCTGGTTCATTATCATCTCACACCTGGACTTGAGACAGCAGCCAGTCATCCTACCTGCTGATTTGAGTTCACCAGGCACTGTACCTACATGAGAGGAGAATTCTCCAGACCTACACCTGACCCACGGATTTGGGACCTGCGAGCCTCCCAGCCTCCATCACCATGTGAGCCACTTTGTGGGCAGTGTGTGAGTTCTGTGAGATGTTACAGTGAAATAAGGAACCTTAAGACAGAAGAGAAAGTACTGAGGGGAGGAGGAGGAGTTGATGTTAGAGATGACAGAGTGATACAGCAGTCTGGAAAACTTGGGACATTTGGGACATCTTTAACCCCTGCCTCAATGGGGACCAGCCTTGTGCTGATCCTTCTAAAAGAAATTATTCAAGCACACGCACATTCATTCACATATTCAGGAAATGTCTACTGAGCACCCACTATGTGACAGACACTGTGTTAAACTATAATATTATAATGATGAAGAACAAGTAACTGTCCTCACACAGAATCCAGTGTGTGTGTGTGTGTGTGTAGGGGAGACAAATAATATAAACAGAATAAAGAATGATTTGTTTTTTCCCCTGCCTTCTTGTATATGGCTGTAAATTGAGAATGGAATGAAAACTGCCTAGAAAGGCAAAGGGTGGAGGTATTAGGAATGGCACACCCTCATGCCTAACCTCGTGCCTTATCAACAGCAAATAGGTGATGAACGCTTTCTGGGTTGAACTGCAATTGGAATGGGTCTGGTCTGACTCCTTTGATTTCCAACTGAGGAGCTGAGGCTTAGTCAGCCTAAGTGGTGATCAAGGTCACAAGGCCAGATGGTGTCAGACTACAAGGTGGAAATGGCTCCTAGTCACATCTCAAAGAACAATTCCTTTGGGGACCCTTTATAACAAAAGTAAATCATACATCATTTCAAGGATCTAGGTCTATGTCATGTGCCAAGTTCTGCCTCTGGTCTTGGCAGATCTAGGCATGCTGAACTACATAGCTTAGAGAAGCAGGATCTTCAGGTAAACTCCAGCCACTAAAACACCCACTAATAGAAGCACAGGTGCTTTCAATACGCTTGCTGATGTCCATTCAATGTTTATTCTCATGTATCAGAAGAAGTGTGGTGAGGACTTGGAGCATCATTTGAGCAAGTTACCAAACCTCTGCAAGGCTGTTTTCTCCTTTATAAATGTCTACCTTGCCAGCTTGAGCTGAGAAGAGAGTAAAAGAGGAGCACGCTGGTATTCTGTGAACATGAGGGTGAATCAGTGCCATCTTGGTCCAAAAGAAACAACTGTGCTGGTTGGTTCAGTCATGGCACCTGCCATGCCCATGCCTCCCTTCTGATCGAAACAGCCATGCCTACAATCCTGGCTGAGGGAGAGGTCCTGGGTAGGCCTTGTGACCTCCTCTTCTCTGACCACAGCTTACCCAAGGGCAGCCAATCTACTGATTAACCAGTGGCCATTGACCTGACAAGAAATCTGTGCCCAAATGTTCACAATACCAATCAAAATCTTTTTTTTTTTTTTTTTTGGGCAGGCGGGGAGGGTTATTTAACCTTGATATACAGAAAAGGGGGTAGGTCACAGAGTTAATGAGGAAAACACAGAGGGGAGCTAATTAAGACCTCTTAATAGTGCAATCCAGGAATTCATGCTGTTGAAGGGGTCATAAGAGAACTTGAAAGCCAGACGTAGAAAGATCTTCCCATTCTAGGTACTTTGAAGCCTGGTGGTTTCATGGCCCCTTCTCAAGGAGGCCAAAGTGTAGGTTACTTTCCAGTAAATAGAAATTCAAAATTCTAGGATCTTCTTTTCTCTGTTTTGTGTAAAGAACCAAAACCAAAACCAAATCCATAGAGCTGGTTAATTCCAACTCACAGTGACCCCCATGTACTACAGAGTATTCCACAGAGTTTTCCTGGCTGTAATCTTTTTGGAAATAGATTGCCAGGCTTTCTTCCATGGTACTACTGAGTGGGTACTACCAACTTCTGTACCCAACTCTTCAGTTAGTAGGGGAGCACAAATTGCTTGTGCCACTCACAGACCTACATAAAAAACAGCTCCCTATAGTGCAACATTCTCAGAAAGACTGTGCCCACAGGGCTCTGGAACCAGCAAGAAGCTAAGTAGAAGTTATAAATGGCTCCAGGCTCTGGAACAAAAGGAAGAGACTGAGTCTTAGTGGGACTCTACATGTGAAAGTCCCTTCCATCCCAAGTCCCCTTATCCTACTCAGGGTGCAACCTGAAGGCCCTCTCCTGACACATTCTTCTGATATGCACCAACAGTAAGCCTTCCTTTCTCACCTAGGGCTTGGTTCTCCAGCCCTTTTCTATTCCTCTCTCAGGACAAGACAGGTGCTGGTTTTCTCTTTAACAAGTCTGCTTGGAATCAAAGGAGCCAGAAGTTTAGTGTGACAGCACAGCCAAAGCTAACTAACATCTTTTTAAAGGTGCTTTTCCATTTAGGGGAAGGTCTGCTGAGAGCCAGGTGGACTTCACCTGCTATTCTTCCTTCTCAGTGGACAGCTTAGACAAACACATAGATTTATTTTTATTATTGTTAATTATGAACCTTTGCACAAGTTCATCATTTTGCTCTCTGACTTGCACCAAGAACTTGAGACATAAGAGGTATATAAAAGATCATGGTTTGTGTTGTTTTTCTCCTTTCCTTTTGAACTTACATTTTGGAAACACATTCATTCAGATCACCTCCAGTTTTAAAACTGAGTTATAAAAACAGCAAATTCCAACAGTGTCTTCACATTGCTCTCCCACATGATAAAACAGTTGGTGCTCCAGTAGCTATAACTTGCAAGGCATTCCCTGTGCTCATACTTTAAATGAAGGCTGGAAGGAGGAACTCTGCTTAATGGATATGGTACACGAGGTCAAGGTGATCAGAATTACCAGCATGAGCTAACAAGCATAGGACCACACCTTGGATCCCAGTTGGATGCTAGCTGCCAGGCAAAGAGTTATTAGGAAGAAACTGATTTGAATATCTGTTTTCTTGGTGACTCACAAGAGTAGAAGAGAAGAAATAAAGATGTGGAGATACAGGTTCAAGGATGTTTTTGCCACACGGTTCCCAGAAGCAAAGCATTGGGAATAGCCAGTACTGCCTGTCAATAGAGAAATGGCTAAATAGATTATGACATTCATGTGGAATATTACACAGCTATTAAAAAAAGGGGTCAATATACATCTATTAAAAGAAATGTGGTCACACTATATATTAAATGAAAAAGGCTACTGTAGAATAAATCAATGTCATAAAAAAGTCTTTAAACTCCTTCATATGTTGCATAAGCAAAGGTGGGTGGGTGGGAAGGAAACAATAAAAAACTACTGGAAGTTGTACACTAAACTGTTACCATTCATGACCTCAGTAGACTTAGGCCTGCAATGAGGACTACTGATTGCTTCCCTAAAAAAAGGAGTGTGGAGAAGGAGGCTTACAGTCAGGGGAATTATGTTCTATTCCATGTAAGAGTGCTTCTAAATGCAACTTCTCTGCTTACCCTATCATCACACTGCCCTGGATGCCATCTTAATGAAGGGAAAGAACTGATAATCACTTTTATCTTACAGTCATTATTTATTTTTTTTCCCTTAAACTTTTTTAAGGCCAACACCACTTAGAAATCAAACTCATCTCTGTGACCAATTTTTCTGAGTGCTATATATCTGCTCCTGGACAAGCATATATTACATTCAGCATGTGAGTGAAATGCAACCTAGTTGTCTGCTGCTTGTGGCCATTTATCTTAGCAAATCCTGCTCACTATGCATGGTCCAAGAACCTTCAAGCAAAGAAGATGAGAATTTGAAAACACCCTCTTTCTTCTTATGAAAAATGGGTCTCAGTTCGTGCATGATGGAGTAGAAGGAACAGACACTTGGATCCAGGCTTGAGTCTTCTCCAGCTGTGTGAACTGGAACAAAGAGGTGACCTGCTGTGAGGCTCAGTTTATGTATTTGTAAAATGGAGCTAATGATTCTCCTAGGATACAATTTCAGAGAGGCTTGAATCACAGAGAGTTGTGATAGAGTTTTCTCTAGCAGAAGACAATGTTGAAATGTAAAGGAAATGAAATGACCATCACACAAAAACTAAAAGTGGGAACAAGTCAGGCAGGTAAAGTACTTGGCACAATGCCTGGCACGTGGCCAGCACTTGATGAATGGGAGATGTTGTTCTTATTAATGGTGAAATGGTTGAGTACAGCAGCCATTTCTAGAAAACTCAGAACATGTATCTGTTAGCAGAAATGATAAAAGAAATCAAACCATACATTAGCTCATATGGAGGTCAGTTGGGTTCACCTAGCATAAATTGTAGGGACTATATATGTCTATTTGATTTTAAGTTAACAGACAGTCAATTTTGCTTGTAGGCTCTTTATCTCTGCAATTTCAACTCAAGGGATGAATTCACTGAAATCTGTTTTTAAAATTACAGAAAATAAGTCACCTTGAGAAATCTTATTGGCTACCATTTTATTTTAAGACTTATGAGCTCCTTTAAATCTCAATATTAGGTCCAATGGATCAATAACCATAATCCTGAAAGAACACCACTGTTCAGAAGGGAGTCATTTAATTTCAAAGGAGAGCTGGCTGAAGTCTTCTAAAGAATCAGTGGTGCTCCAAAAAAACCTGGAGCTTTTCCTTTCCCAGCTCACAAATCATCCAGCCTCCCCTCAACTCCCCCTAACTGCCTCACTAACAACCTGCCAAACCAGAACTTTGCATCACCCTTGTATCCTGAGTACCTCTGGGTGCTAATCTTATGCTGAAGTACTCCATTATAAAAGTGTCAGGCAAGCTTACTCCACTACATGAATCATAATAAGAAGGGTAAAAACTGCTAATAAGTACTAAATATGTCTTCTGAGCCTGTCACTGTTCTATGGAAGGTCTGACATACTTTTGTGCACCACAGAGGGAGTGCAGACCTCGTCATTCATCCCCATCACAGGGAGTGGGTATGGTGTACACAGCCCTCACTGTGACTTCAACATGGAACACAAACTCTTTCACCCTGCAAACCACAGACCATAACTGGTGTGGGGTCATTTTTAGATTTATTACCTGTTATGCCTCAGGTACTTTTTGCTATTCAAGGAAAGTAAGTTAAACAACAAAAACACAGCAACTCAAAAAAAGTCTGTTCACTATTTCCATTTTTCCACAACATAAATGGCATCATAATTGCCTACCTGACAGCAACATCTGGGTGTTTAATAGCACCTCAAAAGTGTCCAAAATAAAAATCCTGATTTCCCCCTGAACTTGCTTTTTCCAAAAACTTTGGTGTTGTCCTTGACACTACTCTTTCATATCCGTATTGCCTGTAAGCAAATCCTCATATTTCTTCCTTCAATGTATATCTAGAATGTGGGCATTATCCATTCCTTCTGCCACTGTCACCGAGGTCTGAGGTATTACCACTTTCCTCTATGTTGCTGCAATATATTCCTAACTAGTGTCCTTGCAAATCTGTCCTGGAAGAATTACAGCCAGAATGCTCCTTAGAGGCGAGGATGACAAGACTTCATCTCACTTACTTTGGACAGGTTATCAGGAGGGATCAGTCCTTGGAGGGGACATGTTTGGTAAAGTAGAGGGTCAGTACAAAAGAGGAGGCTCTCAACAAGATGGACTGACAAAACGGCTGCTTCAATTGGCTCAAACACAGCAACAACTGTGAGGATGACACAAGACCAGATAGTGTTTCATTCTATTGTTCTATTGTACATAGGGTCGATATGAGTTGGGACTGACTAGACCACACCTAATGACAACTACAAAGTATTCTTGCTTCCACCCTTGGTCACCTACAGTCTATTCATTTATACACACACACACACACACACACACACACACATATATACATACAGGAGCTCTGGTGACATAGTGCCTAAGGCATTTGACTGCTAACCAGAATGCTGGCAGTTCAAACCCACTAGCCACTCTTCAGAAGGAAGGTTGGGCAATCTACTTCCGTAGTGATACTGCCTCAGAAACCCAAGGAGGGGTCACTATGAGTCAGATCTGACTCAACAGCAGTGAGTTTGGTTTTTGTTTTTATATGTTTATATACATTCTTTGAGTTGTGCAACCATTCTCACCTACCTTTTCCATGTTGTCCCTCTACAATTGACAAGCTTACTGCTCCCTAAGTTTCCTATCTAATCTTTCCAGTTACTGCTATTTGATCCCATACAGACAGATCTTAAGAAAGCACAATGCTCTAGGCAGATATTATTTACTAGTTAATCTAAACTATCATTTGGTTTCAAGAAGATTGCAGGGGGATATTTTTGGTTTATGTTTTAAAGATTATCTCACGGCAAGAATTTTGTGGGTTCATCCAGCCTCTGTGACTATAGAAAATATGAATTCCATGAGAATTGAAATTCTGTTCTGCATGTTTCCCATTTTGATCAGGACTCTTCTGTAGAATCTTTGATCAAAATGTTCAGTAATGGTAGTTGGGCACCATCCAGTTCTGGTCTCATGGCAAAGGAAGTAGTTGTTCATGGAGACAATGAACCACACATCCATTTCCTCCTCCTGTTCCTGACTCTCTTTTTTTCTTGTTTGCTCCAGGGAAATAGAGATTAATTATAGTACCTTGGATGGCTGCTTGCAAGCTTTTAAGACTCCAGGCACTACACAAACAACTAGGAAGTAGTACAGTCTATTCTTAACGCAGCACTGAAAGTGATCCTTTAAAAATGAAAACTAGATTATGTTGCTCTCTTCTTAAAACCCCAGTAGTTTCCCATCTTACTTACAGTGAAAGCCAAAGTCCCCACCACGACCCCTGACCACCAGCTACATACCTGTCCAGCCTTGCTTCTCATTACTCTTCTAGCTCACCAGGCTCCTCCAACATGGGCCTTCATTAACCAAGCATGATAACCTCAGGGCTTTTACACCTGCTGTTTCTTTCCCAGACAAGAGCCTGGCTCAGCTCCTTACTTCTACATCTCTCTGTTCATATGTCATTTTATCAGAGAGACTGTTCCTGACCACTGAAATAAAATAGCACCCCATTGCCATCACTTTCTCTTTTACTCTGATTTCTTTTTTCCAAAAATTACTTATCACCACCTGAAAAATTAATATATTTATTCATTTGCTTATAGTATGTCCCTCCCTCAATGGATATGAGCTCCAAAAGGGAAGGAAGTGCTGTCTGTGTGTGGGCCTTAACCCAAACCCACTGCCATCGAGTCAATTCCGAATCATAGCAACCCTAAAGGACAGAGTAGAACTTCCCTGTAGGGTTTCCAAGGCTGCAAATCTTTGTGGAAGCAGACTGCCTCATCTTTCTCCCACAGAGCAGATGGTGGGTTCAAATCGCTGACCATTTGGTTAGCTGCCGAGTGTTTAACCACTGTGCCATCAGAGCTCCTTAGGTGCATATAGTGTTATTGTTAGCTGCTGATGAGTTAGCATCTGACTTATGGCAATCTCATGCACAATGGGATCAGACTGCCATGATCCACAGGATTTTCGTTGATTTTTCAGAAGTAGATCTCCAGGCCTTTCTTCCATCTTAGTTTGGATGCGCCAGTGAAACCCACCCAGCATAAGAGCAACATGCAAACCTCCACTGACAGATGTCTGGTAGCTGCACATGAGGTGCACTGGCCTGGAACTGAACCTGGGTCTCCTGCATGAAGGCAAGAATTCTACTCCTGAACCACCACTGCCCCCTAGGTACATATCTAGGTGCATGCTTGCAAGCAAGCACACAACCATTGCCGTCGAGTCGGACCTGACTCATAGCGACCTCCCCTTGTGTTTCCGAGGCCGTATCACTACGGAAGTAGATTGCCCAACACTCAATAAAATTTTGCTGACTGACAGACTAACTGGCTGTATGATTTGTAGGAACAATTTCAAATCAGTGACTAATAGGCTTGAAATCTCTTCATAGCAGGGACTCTCTCCAGATCACTTTAGTAAAACAAGCCAGAGTAGGGGCTAGCTGCATTTCAGGTGGATTGTGGACTGGGGATAGAAAGGATCCTCTAACATACACAGTTGTCTTAAAGTTCTTGGTTTAATTAGCTCTAGATGCAGCAGTCCAGAAGGCTGGCAGTTCAAACCCACCAGCCATTTCTTGAAAGGAAGGCTGGACAATCTACTTCCATAGTGATACTGCCTCAGAAACCCAAAGAGGGGTCGCTATGAGTCGGATCCAACTTGACAGCAGTGGGTTTGGTTTGGTTTTGGTTAGATGCAGCACGTGGCCATGCAGGGCAGAAGCACAAGAACACAGTCAGTCAGCAACTCTCAACAGGTTCCCCTGGCTGTCAAACAAGGAGACACAGCAATGATGCCTTTTGGGCCAGGAAAGTTCAATTCTTATTATATCCCTGCCCTTTCTTGCTCAGGCTTACATCACCATTTGAGAAGAACTCTCCTCAGTTTATGGGAATGTTTATAAACATTGGACTTTCCTAGTCCTCACAGCAAACTCAGCATCACCAAGGCCACATTATCATGTAGAGAGGTGTGTACCTGAAAAGGACATCAGTCACCACCATATTGAGATGGGTCCCAGGAAGTCATTTCTCCACAGTCCAGCCCTTTTTCTGACTCTACACACTTTTATCTGCATGTTTGGATAATGTAATGGCTAGTAAACCATAATAATCATAATAATAAAAATCCATTTATAATAGAGTCCATTTGGACTCTAGATACAATTTTGCTCTGGGTCTACCTGTATTGACTCTGGTATACCTCTTCATTACTTTGATTTTTCTATTTGCTGCTCTTAGACAAAGTGAATAATGATCATAATGATAATGATAGCACGTGCCTAGCCTGTTCAGGAGGGCTACTGGCTTGTAATCTTCTTTTCTTGTGACATCTCTGTTTTGTTATCAGGGTATAATGTTGGCTTCACAGGATGAATCAGAAAGTACTCCATCCTCTTCAATTTTTTAGAAGGGATGGTGTAGAACTGGACTTATTTGTTAAATGTTTGGTAGAATTCCAGTGAACGAATCTGGGCTTAGAGTTTTCTTTGTGGGAAGGTTTTTAACTACAATGTCAACAGATATAGGGTTATTCAGGCTAATAATTTCTTCTTGAGTGAGCTTTGTAGTTTATCCTTCAAGGAATTTGTCATTTCTTCAAAGCTATTCAATCTGTAGGCATAAAGTCATTCAGAATATTCCTTTATTATTCCCATACTGTAGAATCTATAGTTATGTCACTTCTCTCATTTATGATATTGGTAATTTGTGTCTTCTTTTTGTCCTAATCATTTTGGCTAGAAGCTAATCAAAATTGATCATTTCAAAGAACCAGCTTCTGGTTCCATTGATTTTCTCTCTTTTCTATTTCATTGATCTCTGCTTTAATCTAAAATTTCCTTTCTTCTGCTTACTTTGGATTAATTTGCTCTTCTTTCTCTAACTTCTTAAGGTGGAAATAGATGTTGTCAATTTGAGATATTTCTTCTTTTGTAATACAGTTCTATAAATGCTATAAATTTCTCCTTACATACTGGTTTATGGCACCCTACAAATTGTGATATGTTGTGTTTTCAATAGCATTCAATTCAAGATACTTTCTAATTTCCCTTCTGATTTCTTCTTTGATTCATCTGCTATTCAAAACTGAGTTATATAGTTTCCAAATATTTAGAAAAATTTTAAGCAATCTTTCTGCTGTTGATTTCTAGGTGCCCAAAGGCATCTGACTGCTAACCAGAAGGTTGGTGTTTCAAACCCACCAGCCACGCCTTGGAAAAAAGATTGGGCAATTTACTTCCATAGTGATACTGCCTCAGAAACCCAAGGAAGCATTGCTATGAGTTGGATCCAACTTGACAGCAGTGAGTTTGGGTTTTCTTGGTGGTCAGAGAACATACTTTGTATCACTTGAAACATTTTAGATTTATGGAAACTTGTTTTCTGGTACCAAATATGGTCTATCTTGGTAAATGTTCCATGTGTACTTAAAAATAACGTGTATTTTGTTATTGGGTGATGTGTTCTATAAAAATCAGCATTCACATTCAATGTAGTTATTGATATGGTTAGGTTAAAGTCTATCAGCTTCGCATTTCCTTTTTTGGTCCTTTATGATTTTTGTTCCTGTTTCCTTCTTTTCTTATCTTCTTTTGGATTGAGTATTTCTCATTATTCCATTTTATTTCCTTAGTTGGCTTGTTCCACCACCCATATATCATTTTGTTATACTGTGGTAGCTTGTGGGTTGCTATGATGCTGGAAGCTATGCCATCAGTATTTCAAATACTTAGCAGAGTCACCCATGGTAGATAGATTTTAGTGCAGCGTCCAGACCAAGAAAGACTAGGAAGAAAGCCCTATTGATCTACTACTGAAAATTACCCAATGAAAACTCTGGATCACAACAGAATATTGCCCAATACAGTGTTGGAAGATGAGCCTCTAGGTTGGAAGGCATTCAAATATACCAACATTCATGAAGATGGTGCACGACCAGGCAATGTTTTATTCCGTTATATATAAGGTTGCCATGAATCAGAAATGACTGACAGTAGCTTAATAACATACATCTTTAACTCCATGGCATGAGGTACCTCCAAATGACAGTATATTTCACATTTGGTATAAAAACCTGACAATGGTATATTCCTATTTCTTCCCTACAATCTTTATGTTGGCATACATTTTACTTTTCTATATGTTTTAAACCCAAAATATGTTATTATTTTTAGCTACATGCTTATCTCTTAAAGAGATCTAAATAACAAGAAAGTTGAAATTACATGTATTTACCCATGTAAACCAAACTCACTGCCATCAAGCTGATTCTGACTCATAGTGACTCCTGCTGGGTTTCCAAAGCTGTAAATCTTTACAGAAGCAAACCACCTCATCTTTCTATCACAGAATGGCTGGTGAGTTTGAACCAACAACCTTCTGGTTAGCAGGCACATGCCCTAACCACTACACCACCTTACCATAATTATCCAGTCATCTCCATTCTCTGTGAAGATTTGGTACCATTTTCCTTCTGTCTAAAGGACTTCCTTAAACATTTCTTGACTGTTGGTAGTGGATTATTTCAGCTAATTTTTGTGTGAAAATTCTTTATTTTGCTTTCATTTTTGAAAGATATTTTCATTAGATATAACTAAATTGACAGTCATTTTATTTTTCTTTCAACTAAAGAAGTTGCCGCACTGCCTTCTTGTTTGTATTGTTTTCAGTGAGAATTCTTCTGTCATCCTTGTCTTTGTTCCTCTGCATACAACATACCTTATTTCTTTGGCTGCCTTTGATTTTTTTTTTTTTTTTTTTTTCATTGCTTAGATTATGATGCAAATTGGTGTTGTTTCCTTCATGTTTCTTGAGCTTGGATTTTGTTGAGCTTTTAGGAAAAATTCTGAGCATTTTTTCCCTCTTCTCCTTCAGAGACTTCAATTACACAACTATTAGACTGCTTAAAGTTCTCCCACAGTTCATAGATGTCCTTTCCACTTTTTTTCTTTTTTCTCTCTGTGCTTTATTTGGAATAGTTTATTTTTCTATGTCTTCAAGTTCACTAATATTTTTTCTGTGTATCTAATCCATCATTAATCTTATGTAGTGTATTTTTCCCACTACTTGTGTGTCAATTTGTTGTACTGTGGTGGCTTGCTGATGATGGAAGCTATTCCACTGGTATTCCAAATACCAACAGGATCACCCATGGTGGAGGCCCTTCAGCAGATCTTCCAGGCTAAGACAGACTGTGAAGAAGGACCTGGTGATCTACTTCTGAAAAAAAAAACCAGCCAGTGAAAACCTTATGAATACCAGTATAATATTGTCTGCTATACTGCTAGAAGATGAGTCCATCAGGTTGGAAGGCACTCAAAATATGACTAGGGAAGAGCTGCCTCCTCAAAGTAGAGTCAACCCTAATGATGTGCCAATGTGGCATGACTCAAAATGAGAAAAAGAGCTGCAAACATCCATTAGTAACTGGACCATGGAATGTATGATGTACGAATTTAGGAAAATTGGAAGTTGTCAAAAATGAAATGGACTGTCTGAAGATCAATATCCTATACAGTGTTGTTGTTGTTGTTGTTATGTGCCGTCGAGTCAAACCCAACTCATAGCGACCCCTCCTTGGGTTTCCGAGGCAGTATCACTATGGAAGTAGGATTGCCCAACCTTCCTTCCAAGGAGTGGCTGGTGGGTGTGAACCGCCAGCCGTCTGGTTAGCAGGCAAGTGTCTTAGCCACTATGCTACCAGAGCTCCATCCTATACACTAGTGAGCTAAAATAGACTGATATTGGTCATTTTGAATCAGACAGTCATATGGTCTACTGTAAGAGGAATGACAAATTGAAAAGACATCAGATTCATTGTCATAAAGAACATTTTCAGATCTATCCTGAAGTACAATGTTGTTAGTTATAGGATAATATCCATACAACTATAAGGAAGACCAGTTAATATGATTATCATTCAAATTTACACACCAACCACTACTGCCAAAGATGAAGACACTGAAGATTTTTACCAATTTCTGCAGTCTGAAACTGATCAAACATGCAATCAAGATGCACTGATAATTAGTGGTGATTGGAATATGAAAGTTGGAAACAAAGAAGAAGGATCAGTAGTTGGAAGGTATGGCCTTGGTGACAGAAATGACACCGGATAACACATGATAGAATTTAGCAACACTAACTTAACTTATTCATTGGAAATATCTTTTTTTCAACAACATGTGAATTTCACCAGACAGAATTCAAAGGAATCAGATTGACTACATCTGTGGAAACAGATGAGAGAGAACCTCAATACTCTCAGTCAGAAAAAGCCAGGAGCCTACTGCAGAACAGACAGACCATCAATTGGTCATATGCGAGGTCTAGGTGAAGCTAAAGAAAATTAACATAAGTCCATGAAAGTCAAAGTATGACCTGAAGAAAATTAAAATAAGCCCATGGGAGCCAAAGTACAACTTTGAGTATATCTCACCTGATTTCAGATAACATGTCAAGAACAGATTTGACACACTGAATATTAATGACCGAAGACTAGAGAAGTTGCAGAATGATATCAAGGACATCATACACAAAGAAAGCTAAAGGTTATCACAAAGACAAGCAAGAAAGAAAAGACCAAAATGGATGTTGCAAATAATCTGACAAGCTGGACTATAAGAAGAATATAGCATTAGGATTGGAGTAAACTGTTCACAGTTTCAAGAGACTGTGAAACTTGCCTTTGAACATAAAGCAGCTAAATTGAATGCAAGAAATGAAGTAAAAGAGCTGAACCAAAGATTTCAAAGGCAGCTAGAGAAAATAAACCAAAGTATTATAATGAAACGTGCAAAGTTAGAAAACCAAAAGGAAAGAACACATTTGGCATTGATGAAGCTGAAAGAACTGAAGAAATAATTCAAGCCTTGAGTTGCAATAATGAAGGATTATATGGACAAGATAATGAATGATGCAGGAAGCATCAAAAAAAAAAAAAGAGGGAAGGAATATACAAAGTCACTGTATCAAAAAGAATTGGCTGATATTCGACCACTTCAGGAGGTAACACATAGTCAAGAACTGATGGCACTGAAGGAAGAAGTCCAAGTTGTACTAAAAGCATTGGTGAAAAGCAGGCTCCAGGAACTGATGGAATATTAATTGAGATGTTTCAACAAACAGATGCTATGCTGGAAGTGCTCAAAAAGCTATGCAAAAAATTGAGAAGACAAGTACCTGGCCAAGCACCTGCAAGAGATCCATACTTGTGCCCATTTCAAAGAAAGGTGATCCAAAAGAATGTAGAAATTATTGAAAAATGTCATTAATATCACATGCAAGTAAAATTTTGCTGAAGATAATTTTTAAAAAATGGTTCATTGACAGGAACTTCCAGGATTTCAAGCTGGATTCAAATGAAGATGTGGAATGAGGGATATCATTGCTGTCAGATAGATCTTGGCTGAAAGCAAAAAATATAAAAAAGATGTTTCCCTGTGTTTTATTGAGTATTCAAAGGCATTTGACTGTGTGGAGCATTAGAAATTATGGATAACATTGTGGAAAATGGCAATTCCAGAACACTTAATTGTGTTCATGAGGAACCTGTACATAGACCAGGAGACAGTCATTCAAATAGAACAAGGAGATACTGTGTGGTTAAAATCAGGAAAGGGATGTGTCAGGGTTGTATCCTTTCACAGTACTTATTCAATCTCTGTGGTGAGCAAATAATCTGACAAGCTGGACTATAAGAAGAATATAGCATTAGGATTGGAGTAAGACTCATTAACAACCTGTGACAGGTAGATGACACAACCTTGCTTGCTCAAAGTGAAGAAGACTTGAAGCACTTACTGATGAAGGTCAAAGACTACATACAGCCTTCAGTATGGATGTATTATAAATAAAGAAAACAAAAATCCTGACAACTGGACCAATAAGCAATATCATGATAAATGGAGAAAAGATTGAAGTTGTCAAGGATTTCATTTTACTTGGATCTCAAATCAACACTCAAGGAAGGAGCAGTCAAAGAAATCAAACAATGTATTGCACTGGGCAAATCTGCTGGAAATGATCTCTTTAAAGTGTCATCTTAAGGACTAAGATGCACCTGTTCGAAGCCATGGTATTTTCAATCATCTCATATGCATGCAAAAGCTGGAATGAATAAGGAAGACTGAAAAAGAATTGATGGTTTTGAATTAAGGTTTGGCAAAGAACACTGAATATACCATGGACTGCCAGAAGAACAAACAAATGTGTCTTGGAAGAAGTACAGCCACATGCTTCTTAGAAGGGAGGGTAGTGAGACTTTGTCTTATGTATGTTTGATGTATTATCAAGGGGGACTAGTCCCTGGAGAGACATCATGCTTGGTAAAGTAGAGAGTCAGCAAAAAAGAAGAAGACATTCAAGGAGATGCATTGATGGCTGTGAGAGGATGGTGCTGGACTGGACAGTGTTTTGTTCTGTTGTACACAGGGTTACTGTGAGTTGGAAACAACTGAATGGCACCTGACAACAGCATTACATTTTTCATCTCAGACATTACAGGTTTCATTTCCACAAATTTAATTTGGGTCTTTTTGTATCTTCTGTGTTTAATTTTTTAAATATATGGATATATGGAGTACAGTTTCACCTCATTATGAGTAGTATATTCCTGTTTCTTTGCATGCCTGGTAATCTTAGATTGGATTTTACCTTGTTGGGTGCTGAATATATTTATATTTCCACAAATAGTTTCCAGCTTTGTTCTAGGATGCAGTTAAGTTACTTGGAAACAGTTTGATCCTTTGGGGCCTAATTTATGATTTTTTTGGCAGATTCAGAACACTGCTCAGTTTAGGGCTAATTAGTCCCTACTGGAGCAAGACTTAAGAGCCTTAGTAGTGCAGTCATTAAAGCACTCAGCTGGTAACTGAAAGGTTGGTGGCTTGAAGCCACCAGCTGCTCCATGGGAGAAAGTTGTGGGAGTGAGCTCCCATAAAGATTTACAGTTTTGGAAACATTTTTGGGACAGTTCTATCCTGTTGGTCACTGTGAGTCTGAATTGATTTGACAGCAATGGGTTTAGTTTGGAGTCAAGGCTCTTTGGAATACTCAATTCCCCCTGAATTACGAAGTGTTCCAATCTAGGTGGTGGGAAGAGGCACAATTCTACTCAATTCCCCCTGAATTACGAAGTGTTCCAATCTAGACTAGATGGTAGGAAGAGGCACAATTCTTGGCACTGTGTGTGTGCTGGGCAGAGTTTCTTTAATCCTTTAGGGTAGTTCTTTCAGCCTCTGGTAGCTTCCTCACAGGCAGGCACAGATCAGTCCTCAGCTCACCACTTCAGGGACCCTCTGAAGGTCTCCATGTTTCTTTCTCTGTGCAGTTTCTTCCTCTCCAGTCCTCTTTTCCATGAACTCCATCTAGTCTCCTGGATCTCCCTGGACTCTCAGATCCACATCCTAAACTCAGAAGTCCTTTGGGCTCTGTGTTCCCAGTACCAGCACAGGGGCCTGGAAACCCTTGAGACAGTAAGCTAGGGCATTTATAGGGCTCACTTTGTCTGCTTCCTGTCCTTTAGGGGTCATTCTCCTTCATTACCTGACGTCCAGTGTTTTGAATACAAAATATATATATGAATACATATATTTTTTTTCTAGTTTTTTTTTGTTCAGGAAGGAGGGCAAATCTGATTCCAGTTACTCCATCTTGGCCCCCAAATAACATTTTTTATGTCTATGTGTATATTCAGGAGCTCTGGTATGAAGTGCCTAAGGCACTTGACTGCTAACCAGAAGGCTGGTGGTTCAAACCCAGTAGCCACTCTTTGGAAGGAAGGTTGGGCAATCTACTTCCATAGTGATACCACCTCAGAAACCCAAGGAGCGGTCGCTATGAGTCAGGTCTGACTCGATGGCACACAACAAAATATTTACCTTGGGGCCTTACCATTTTTAATATTATTGTTGTTACTACAACAGATGTGGGTTGAATTAAACTTCCTGAAGTCAAGTTGCTATTTCTCAGACCTTTTTCATATTTTATATTTTCATATTCCATGTACATTTTTCAAATGTAATAGGCTTTAACTCTCTCCCTTGTTGCTTTTATTTTGTAACCTATGTTGTTGTTGTTGTTGTTTTGCCGTCGAGTCGGCCCCGACTCATAGCGACCCCTCCTTGGGTTTCCGAGGCAGTATCACTACGGAAGTAGGATTGCCCTACCTTCCTTCCGAGGAGTGGCTGGTGGGTTTGAACCGCCTGCCTTCTGGTTAGCAGTCAAGTGTCTTAGCCACTAT
The DNA here is from genome assembly GCF_000298275.1 of Orycteropus afer afer. Taxonomy (NCBI): domain Eukaryota; kingdom Metazoa; phylum Chordata; class Mammalia; order Tubulidentata; family Orycteropodidae; genus Orycteropus; species Orycteropus afer. The sequence goes on from NW_006921747.1 coordinate 5,844,945, forward strand.
GCTACCAGAGCTCCCATTTGTAACCTATGGGGGGGTATAAAGGTGTTCAATAAAACACAGGCCTATTTTAATAATATGAGCTTATTAGTTCCTTTTAGGAAATTCAACATATACCATAAATTAATCATGTTAAGTTAACAAAGAGGAGAAAAGAAAAAGGAGCATGGAATCAGGAATCTGGGGAACTGGGTCTTTAATTACAACAAGGGCGCTCTTCAGGTTCATTCATTATTTGAAGTAAAACCCATGGAATGGATGCTAGGGAATGGATGCTAATGAATGGTCAGGATTGTAGTAGATTGCTTTAATTCCCACTATGGAGAATGTTTGCATGGAGAAACTGACCACTCAACAGAGGGGTTCTCCCAGAACCTTGCAGGCCCAGCCACTTCATCGGGGCTCTGTTGGGCCATCAGTCCTGTGCCCTGTGAGAGGGTTTTATGTCTTGCTGACAAGCAGCCCGCCCAGGCTCTTTGGGGAGTTTGAAAAGTGGGCCAGCCCACCAGCCAGCCGCTTTTCACGCTCTGGGTGGGAGGTGCAGAGGGCAGACCCACTTGAGCCAGCTGGCCACCTCCCACATGCAAGCCCAGAAAGTCAGGCCAAATTGCCCAGTTTCCGTGCTCAGTGTCTGTGCATTCCCCAATGCTGCTTGAGGTGGAAGCAAAGGCAGCTGGCACAAACAAACAGACCCTCAATCCTGCTCTTGACAGGTGGTTGCCAAAATTCAGTTTGAAGGAATAAAAGCCAAAGAGAAACCTCAGCTCCTGCTGGAGTTGTTTAAGCTAAAAGAAATTGAAGGGAGTGAGTAGCTTGACTGCTCTAACTTACTCACCCATTCCTGCTGTCAAGCTACAGGAAAGATTCCCCCAGTGGAAAAAAGGCAAAGCTCTTCAAGACATCTGTCAACTCATTTCTGAAAAGTCAGCTTCCACAATTGGGGATTCTAAAAAAGAATGGTGTTAGGAATACTGGGTTTGGCAATATTTTTCTCTGTAACTTGGATGCTGGCAGGGTAGGGTGGCACTAGGCATGCCTGAGGCATCCTCAGTTTCAATTCACATCCAGCTGAAATGTGCATTCTTTGCCTTCTTCATGCCACAGACCCCTCAGCCAGGCTGATGAAGCCTAGAGACTCTTCTAAGAGAAATCCTTCTGATACGGGAAATAAAATACATGAGATTGTAAAGGAAACCAATTATTCTGAAATGTAGTTACCAAAATAATTAAAAATTTTGAAATACAGTAACAATGAATTCTTTATTAACACATTAAACAAGATTAGTGGTAGTTCTGAAAAGTATCTTAATTTCAAAGTAGTGATGAGTGTACATGATATTTTAAGATACAGATGTCCCTCACTATCTGAAAGTAGAATGTTCTGCAAAGCTATGAAAGCTTTCATAAGCTGAAATGGTATAAAGTGATGAAACAATTACCATTAATTTATATGGAAAAATTTTTGAGTGTTCCCAGACCCAAAAAATAATCTACCAAATTATACCAAGTAACACATAAAACCTAAAATAACACTAACATAGAGTGTTCACAGACACAGTTTAACACTATGGTAGCTTGATGCTGAGATGCTGAGTGTAGTTTCTAGGAAGGAACTTGGCGGCACCACTCTCACTGCCTCTTTAATGGCTTGCTGCAAAATAAATGCTGAAAGCTAGTTTCGCTTCCCACCCAACTCCACCCGCCCTCCCCTTTTTAAAAGTGAAAATCAAAAATCCTTTTCTGATTTCTTTTGTTAGCGAACACAGGTAGGTACTAATGTAGTCTTTTGTAAAAGTGAAGTGGCATAAAGCGACTTTTGAAAACAGGGGATACCTATAAAGTGATGTGAAAGTAAATGATTTGTTTTGGTGACGATGTCACAGGGTGACATCATAACTGAGGGGAACACGGAATCTTCATTACAAGCTAATAAAACTAAAAACACATTTGTTTTTCCCATCCATGTTTGCAGACCTCCCTGAATTCTATCTGTGGACATGTGTGTGGATCCCAGGATAGACTCCAAATTAAGAACATCTTTCTTTTCCTGGGCCTCTGGGGAAAAAAAGCACTGTGCTGGCAGACAAAGGGGCTGGATCCCCACCCTGGCTCCACCACTAGGCAGCTGGCAGACTCAATCTTTTTACATCCTCAGTCCCACCGTCTTGTCTGGAAGCCTTTGCACAGGCAACTCTCTTTGCCTGGAATGTCCTTCCCACCTCCAGCACCTGGCTAGTCCTCATTGGCTCTTTAAGATGCAGTAGATGGCATCTCCTTGGGAAGGCCTTTCTTGCTCCCCAAAGGCTAGCATGGGGTGGATGGGTAGTGTCATTAGCAATCTCAAAGCACCCTATGTCTACTCCTATTGCTGATCTTCTCAACAGTGATTTAATGACTTGCTTATTCCATCTGTCCCCATCCCTTGCACAAGATTGAGAGTTCCTTTTGAGACAGCAGTAATGCCTAATTCATCACTGCATCCCTAGTATCTAGCACAGGGCCTGGCACATAGAAGACCATACTGATATACAAATACACGGATGGATGAAAGCTGCATCCAGCCTCTCTCTCTCATTGTAAAGCTATTGCTTATTCCATACTAGTGATTCTCAACTCTGGTTAAAATGAAAATCACTTTGGGAGGTTTTGAAAAATACTGGCACCTACACTTCACCCCCATAAATTCAGATTTCAGTTGTCTGGAGTGAGGCCCTGGCTTTTATATGAGTACACACACACACACACACACACACACACACATATTTTAAACTCTTGCAGGTATATAGTGGACAAACGGGGCAAAGTTATGAAAACTTCTTAGCTGTAATCAAATACCTTGAGGGAATAAGCCACTGGACTTGGGGGCTTAGGACCCCAGACTCAGGGAACAGATAAGTCAATGGTCATAATACAGTTCACAAAGACACTGTTCTACACGTACTGTGGTAAGTAGAGACTGGGGTCTTAAAAGCTGACAAATGGCCATCTAAGAGGCAACTATTGGTCACTCCCTGACCAGAGGAAAAGAGTGAAGAAAATCAAAGACTCAAGGAAATGATTAGTAAAAGGACTAATGGACCATGTAAATCACAGCCTCTACTAACTAACCTGAGATCAGAACAACTAGATGGTGCCCAACTCCCACTACTGACCATCTGATTGGCAACACAGAAGGTCCTAGACAGGATGATGTAGAAAAACAAAGAACAAAGTTCAAAATCATAAGAAAGACCAGACTTACTCATCAGATACAGATTGGTGGAACCCTGAGACTGCGGCCCTTAGATACCATTCAAACTTAGAACTGAACCTACCTCCAGGGATCACCCTGCAGCCAAACAGACCTATAAAGTGAACAGTAACACTTGTGAGAAACATACTCCTCAGAACAATTAACCATATGGGACCACAAGGGCAGCACTGGCCCAAGATAAAGTTCAGAGACTAATGGGAAACCAAGAACCCAGAGAGGAAGTGGGTTGTTACATTGAGAGAATTACAACTAATGTTATGAAACAAAAAGTGTATATAAATTGTTGTAGGGAAAACTAATTTTCTCTGTAAACATTTACTCACACCACAATCAAAACAAAACAAAACAATAAACCTCCCCAGGAACAGCAAAGGTTGAGAACCCACAGTACCACAGGAACAAGAGCTGAGGTTAGATTATAATGTTACCAAATGAACATCTTTCCCAGACTCAGGAAGATGAAATTACTGTATAATTCTGAACTCTGCAAGGGTCTATACACATAAATTGCATTTCTGACCTTCAGAGTCAGGTTACAGTTCTGAATCCAGCAACATCAGTAATAGTTGAACTACACTCTCAGACTTAGATGGAAAATCTGGGACTGACATCAGCGAAGACCAGGAAACAAATCGCACACTGCACAGTCAAGGACACTGAGGCCCCCTGCTCCCTCACCTTATGGCAAGAAACCTAAGAGAAAAAGGCCTAAGCCTGGTGAGCAGCATATCTTTTGGGAAGGATTCCCAGGTGGGTGATGCTGGGCAAGTCTTCCTCAAGCTCTTGGATCTCGGTTTCTTTATCTACAAAGTGGAGACAATAATAATCATGCCAATCTAAGACTACTGTTGCAGGAACTAAAGGAAGTAATGGAGCTGAAGCATTTTGTAAGCTGCCAAACATGTTTCCAAGATTAATTCTTTATTATTGCATTTTACTGAATGAGTTCTCATAGGCATTAAGACCTTTATGTCTCAATAGTTAAGAACATGGATTCTTGAGTCAGACTCCCTGGATTCAAATTCTGGCTTTACCTCTTACCAGCTGTGTCATTTTATGCACATTATGTAACTTTCTCTGCCTCAATTCCTCATCTGTAAAATGTTGATAATAATGGTACCTATCATAGGGATTTTAAGAGATTTGGCTGAGCTAATGCATTCAAAGTGCCCATAACAGTGGTTCCCAAACTTGAGTCTGCAGCAAAATTACCTGGAGGTCTTGTTAATACACTGGTTGCTGGACTCCACCCCCGGGATTTCCAAGTCAGTAGATCTGGGCTGTGATCTAAGAATTTGCATTTCTAGGGGAGCGGAAGATGGCGGACTAGATAGAAGGACTGCACAGACCCTCTTCAA
>NW_006921747.1:5863855-5888825 GCF_000298275.1 Orycteropus afer afer
TTTGGGGCTCTGCAGCGTAGTGCCTAAGGCACTTGACTGCTAACCAGAAGGCTGGTGGTTCAAACCCACCAGCCACTCCTCAGAAGGAAGGCTGGGCAATCTACTTCCGTAGTGATACTGCCTTGGAAACCCAAGGAGAGGTCGCTATGAGTTCGGTCTGACTCGACGGCACATAACAACAACAACAAGAAGCTTTCTTAGTCCATGTGCAAGGCACTTTACCCACAAATGGCTACTTAGTACTGCTTTCATGTAAAAATGATTTTGAAATCTCCTACTGTAGTCCTTCTGAAAGCATAGCTCCAAGATCAGCAGCATGAGCATCACCTGGGAGCTTGTTCCAAATGCAGGCTCTCAGTCCTCATTCCAGACCTGCTGAATCAGGAACTATGGGAGTGAGGCCCAATACCCTGTGTTTTAACAGTTCTCCAGGTGATTCTAAAGTCCATAAAGTTTGCAAATTATTGCTCTTCTAGAAAATCACCATCATTACTACAACAACCTTGATTTCATATGAACATGGTGGCCAGATAAAGTCCAGAGTATAGTTTTTGGTTGAACTAGTGTCTAAGACTGACTCAGCTTTTTATTTACTGTGTGACCTTAAGCAAATAACAAAACTCCTTTAAGCCTCAGCTTCCACATCTGTAAGGTGGGTATTATTATAGTACTGACCTTACAGGAAACTTGAGAGAATTAACTGAGATGATGCATAAGAAGTTCTTCACACATACTACATGTTCAAAGAATGTTAGTTGCTGTTGTCATCATTTTTACCATTACATGTCCTCTCTCAAAATGCTTTGAGAAAGCTTATAATAAGGAGATAAATATTTAGGCACACGGGATAGCTACAATAAAGATTTTTTTAAAAAAAGAAATGACAATATCACACAGAGAAAGTCGACAGAGTGAAAGTTGGAACTGTCACTACAATTGCCCTCTAAATTTAAGTCTGAACTTTCTTGTGGGTCAGAGCAAAAAGGGAAAATGCAGAGGTCACATGGTTCCCAATGCCAGCAAACAGAGAGGTAATGGCTCTTCAGAGGAGACATCATGTCCTCAACACACCAGCTCTGAATTCTAGAAGTGATCTCGTGGGCTTTTGTATAAAGTCCCTGCATAACAGGAGAGAATCACTCTTCTCCAGCAGGACTTCATGTACTGACTTCTTCAATTCTCAACAAAAGCCAGGGGCAAAGGCCTTAGATCCCAGAAGATGAGAGATGTTAGACCTACTTTGGGTGTCGGATGTCAGGAAGAGAGCGATTCAGGGAGATTTTATCACTGACGTAGATGTTAAATCCATTTTCTCGGTATGCCTGGTCCACTCTGTCAGCATCAGTCATGGGATAAGGTCTTCCTTGTTCTCCATTTCCTGGAATCAAAGAGAAAATTCTATATTGCTAATGTCATAGCATACATGAGAATACTGTGTATGGGGTAGGGGAAGATGGATGAAAAACATGATTACATTGCAAGATAGAATTTTGTATTTAGATACAGAGCAAACAAAAAAATGCAACGTACTGCTGTTGAGTTGGATGCGACTCATAGCAACCCCTCCTTGGGTTTCTGAGGCAGTATCACTCTGGAAGTAGATTGCCCAATCTTCCTTCTGAGGAGTGGCTGGTGGGTTTGAACCACCAGCTTTCTGGTTAGCAGTCAAATGCCTTAGGCACTATGCCACCAGAGCTCCCTAGATATAGAGAGTTTTCAGGGGGAATGACTATTATTTGAGATGCTGCTGTTGGGCACTTCATGCACTTAATTCTTATGTAATCTCCACATCAACTCTGTATGGTGGATATTAGAACTTGCATTCTACAGATGGATAACCTGAGACTTGGAAAGGTTGTCAAGCCAAAACTGTGGGTTCCAAAGTCCATGCTTCCTCCACTCTACCAGGAGCCCCAGACAGCCCTGTCTGTGGAGGCTGATCACCTGGACAGAAAGCCCAGTCTACCATAGATGAACGGATCAACCTTGGGCAAGTCAGCTACCTCCTGAAGCTACAGCTTGTTTCCCTCTGATACTCACACAGCATGTTTGGAAGAGTGAAGTGAGAGGTTGTGCATGAAAGCTTTTTGTAATTTATGAAACACTATATAGATATGAAGAAATATTATAATTACTCTCCAAGTAAGGAAAAATTTGTACTTCAATCAAAACTGCCACAAATGCTAAAAGATGCTTTGGTTTTTAAGCAAGCAAATTAGGATCTGCCTAGCCAAGGACAGGACTGCCTGAGAAGTACTGCTCTGAGACATGGATATGGATGCATAAAGTGCTCACTTTTCTCTCTCTGCACAGTCCGTGTGGGAAATGAGTCCCTGATCTCCAGGATCTTATTCTCAGGATTCCCAGGGTAAATATAATGAGTGATAATGTTCATACTAACTCCTGCCATTAGCCAAGGTGTTGAAGAAATGGCAATGAAACCATCTGATTAAAAACTGCATCTTTGAATATGATTCAGCCATAAAACAAAAATGAATTCCTGATCCACGTTACAATATACATGAACCTGAGAGAAATAACTAAGTCCAAAATGACAGATAGTATATGATCCCTTGTCTATGAAATATCTAGAATAGGGAAATGTATACAGAACAAAGTCTACTAGAGGTTACCAGGACAGAAGGGGAGGGAAAAAGGAGTTATCGCTTAGGGGACACTGAGCTTCTTTGTTAATGGTGATCGAAAAATTTGGAAATGAATAGTGGTGATGGTTGAATAACATGATGAACGTAATCAATGGTACTGAATTGTAGATGTAAAAAACACTGAGTTTGGCAAATGTTTTGTCATATGTATTATTTTACAATAATAAAAAATAAGTGCATCTTCCAGACCTTGTGGTCTGAGAAACACCTCCACTTTATTTGGAAAGTAAATGTTGACAACATCATCTTGACAGCAAAGTGTAAGCTAAGAGGAGGACCCCAAAGATTGAAGCTTTCTCAATTCAGCCAGATGAAGGAGGGAACCCCAGCGTCAATAACTTGTAGTGCTCCATGATAACACACTGCTGGCTAGTACCTGGTACTGATTCTGGGAGAGTCACAAAAAGAGCAGAAGGGAAGATTAAGGCGGGCAGTACAGAGGAGTTCAGGTGCTAAGGCCAAGAAGAGCAGAGTTTGGAGCCCAGCCTATATTCCCTTGGATTCCCAGCTACGACATCTTGGGCACGCCCTTAGCCTTTCTAAGTCTTGGGTTTTGCCACTTACATTAATTAAGATCCATGTGATGAAAAAGGAGGTAATGCAGACCAAGACGCCTGGCACACAGTGCTCCACAAACACTGGTTCCTGTCATTACTAATAACATCTCTGTTGCTTACTCTTTTCTTGATGAAAACCACTGTTTTAACAATTCTGGTATAACTGGCCAATCAGCTCTTTTCAAATGTTTCCTTTTTCAATTTAAGCAGACCCCTCCCCTTTCATTTGAAATCACTAGCATGCATAAAAATGTATGCCATGTCTTTAGACTACTCTGGCCCATCAGTTATTATATCAGCTCTATTCAGAGGTTTGTTTTAATCTGATTTCGTCATCATGTAATTTTGAAAAATTAATAGCCACAGGGGGCCTTTAACTGAGATAAAAACGAATAAAATACCACTCCCTTGCATTGATTGCTACATTGCTTTCCAGTACTGCAAAGCTACTTCATGTCCATCACTTTATTTGGTCACCTTCAAAACACCATCCTAAGGTTGTCAGAGTAGGAAGCATAAGCCCTATTAACAAATGAAGAAACTAAGGCTCAGAAAGTATGGAACATATCTAAAGTTGGCTGGCAAATAGTGTCAGAGCTGGTCTCCTGACTCCTCATCCATGCTCTCCCAAGAGAATTCTCAACATTATATCTGCACCACATCCACCTCAATGTTTCCCAACTGCCCAGTACAAGAAGGACTACTCAAAAGACTAAATGGCCAAAGAAAACTTTAGCCGAAGCCAACATAATGAATCCAACCTATGACTGTGCATGGCTGTGTGTGGTGCTGGGTCATCAGGGATCAACTTTGCTGTCCAGACCTGGGTTCAAATCCCATGTCCGTCTTTTTCTCACTGTGTGACTATAAGCAGGTTACTCTACCTCTTGAGCTACAAATCCCTTCTCTGTCACATGGGCCATGAAGGCTGATGTAGGGTTTCACTGAGAAAATGCACAAAATATACAGCATGGACCTTGCTCACAGCAGGTGTGCAATAAATGTTGGCTCTTTTTATAATTACTGTTCACTTTAGTAGTAAAATACGGCATGAATAGGAGATATTTTTCTATCACCCAGTAAAGGTAGCAGGGAAGATTTCCTGTAGGCAGGGAACCTGGTGATGTGAGTGGACAAAAGACTCACCTACCAGGGAAAGACAGGGTTTTGGGAATCAGGAGAAGGTATGGCAGCAGTAGAGGTCCAGACACCCCTGCTAAACACAAACACAGATCACACATGCACATGTAAAAGCTCCATAGGACCTGTCATGGATGATTCTGCCTTCCATACCTACGCGTTGGGCATCCCTTCTGATGGCCTCCTTGTCGTGCCAGTCCTTCAGCTTCTGCCTACCACCCAAGGAAAGGATCTTCTGCTGCCGACTGTGTGAGCCCTTAACAAGAAAAAAGAAAAAACTATGAAAAAGAAGAAAGGGAAAATAAATCTGAGTAACACAGACCTAGAAATTATACTACCTAAGGGAACTTCTTAGATTAATTGAATTTATTTGTTCATTTATTAGTTCACTTAATGAACTCTATATTCCTTGGTTAGTGCTACCATCTGCCAGCTAGGTGTTGCAAAGATTAGAAATATGACAGGAACACAGTGCCCACCTTCCTGGAACTCAACCAGCAAGTGAGAAAAGAGATGGGCAGACATCCCTTTTACCCAAAGAAAATATTGGTAAGTATAGTGCTGTCAGAGGAAATACAATGAAAGCCACAAATGCAAACCACATGTGTAACCAATAATTTTCTAGTATCCACTTTAAAAATATAAAAAGAAACAGATGCAATTAATTTTAATAATATATTTTATTTAACCCAATATATTCGATAGTCTATTATTTCAACATGTAATCAATATAAAAGTATCAAGGTTTTTTTCTTTTCTATAACAAGTCTTTTTTTCCCCTCTTTTTTGTATATTTGTTTTCTTCTTTCTTTCTTTTGTGGTTTTTTTTTTTTTCCGTAATTTGTGATTTGGGTGAAAGTTTACTGAGCAAATTAGTTTTCCATTCAACAATCTATATACATCCTTACTACAATTTCTACACTGTAATAGCGTTCTTCCTACTTCCTCCCTAGGCCCACTCCTTCCCTTTGTTTGCATACCCTCCTTATACTACTGTTCACCTTATAGGTCTGGCCATCATTTGGCTGCCAGTTGAGATACACAGGTGGTAACCAGTCTTAGAAAACAGTGTGTATCACATACTTACGACAGTACATCTCAGTCTGGGCTAGCACATGTGGCTAGGGCAATGTGCTGGACCATGCTGGACAGGGCAGTGTAAGTGAATCTTCTGTGATAGGCCCAGAGAAAGTGATATGAAAATTGTTTCCACCTGGAAAGAGTTTCATTGGGACGAGTGTACTGTGGGTGGGCCTCAGACAAGTAGAAATGTGCAGCAGGCAGGGCAATCTGCCTGGGCTAAGAATATGAGGTGTGGAGACCAGCAAAGCAGGTCTTGGCCTGAAGGGGCACTGAGTGCAAGGCAGAAAGTCAGGTCTCAGTAACCTACCTCTGCAGGCCTGCGGGCCTGGTCCCAAATAGGGTGAACATATGGCAAATCTATGCTGAATGTACAAGCAAGCCACCGAATGACTAAATGAGGAAAGGAATATGCAGCAGCCACAAGGGAAGCATGAAGTAGAGGTTGAGCTCTGAGGGGTTTATTAAGTGTCTGGGGAGGTAAACCCTCCTTGTGGGCCCATTAGGAAGTGTTTTCTCTAATTAAAGGGGGGTGCATTCCAGTGTCTGGGGTTATGTGAACACATTTGATACTTTTCCACAGACAACAGTCAAGTGTACAGACCTAGCCCGTGGGCTGAGTTAGATCCTTCCCAAGGTACTACCACTCCTCAAGGTTATTTAAATAGTTATTTAAATATTTTCTGCACTAACCTAAATAAGAACAGGTTTTTAGATCACCTTGCTCATTAAAAATCCTGCAGACTTGTTCTTGCCACTGTGGCATGCAGGATCCAATAGTCCCATTTCCTGTATAATTAACTATGAAGGCCCTGAACATGCAGTGTGCTGGAGCATCAGCGCTAAAAAAAACAAAACAAAAACAAAAAAAAAACACGTGAATAAAACCATCCCCGTGACTGTTTATTAAGTCTCTGGCTGATCCTTGCGTTAGCAGATTTTCCACAACAGCTCAATATCCTTACTACAGCTCCAATGATAATAACAATCCTTTGCATTCTCTTTCCTACAGACCACTCTGAGTTGCAAGAAGAAAATTCTGAAAGTTGGTGTGCTAGATATCTAGGTCAGAGAGGAAAAGGAAACGGCAGAGACACAGGCCACGTGCCTGCAACCAGTTAGCTGGGTTCTTAGGAATCACAGAGGTTGAGCTGGAAGTTCCTTAAGGGACCATCTAATCAGTGCAGGGGTGTTTCTGCTTGGTGCAAACAGTTAACATGCTCAGTTACAAAAAAGATTGGAGGTTTGAGTCCACCAGAGGTGCCTCAGAAAAAAGGCCTAGAGATCAATTTCCAAAAATCAGCCATTGAAATCCTTATGGAGCACAGTTCTACTCCGGCATACATGGGATTACCAGGAGTTGGAATGACTCACTGGCAAATGTTTTTTAATCAGTTCAGAGGTTTCCACTGGGTAAACTACAGTTCTTCAGGAGACACCTCAAGTGTTGCCCTGGGAAGAGGGAGGCTGAGAGAAAGGGCTTGCCTCTCCCAACTCTCTAACGAGTATAGGAAAGCTTCTGTCTGTTCTATATACTGGGATCTGTGTGGTATTTCATTTGAAAAAAAATTCCTCTGCTAAAAACAAGCAAATAATTAAAACTCCCAAACAAATAAAAATACAGGGAAGCTGAGCCCTGGGAAGAGCCATAAACCTGCCCAAGATAATATTCTGATTCTCCAATGTAAATGTTGAGTTGTCAAGGACCACACAGCTCTTTTCCCAGCTCTATCTCCCAACTGCTTTCTCCTTGTGCCCTCCCCAAAGTCAGAGAATTTTAGCTGATCACTGTAGGTGATTGGAGGGATTGAAGGGGCTCCACAAACACAGCCTGCCTTAAGGGAATGCTCACACCTGAAGCTGTGGTCCTCAAAGTGTGGTCCTCAGAAGCAGCAGCATCTGTAAAACCCGGGAACTTGTTGCCAGGTATTGTAGAGTTGGCTTCAACTCATAGTGACCCTATGCACAACAGAATGAGATGCTGCCCAGCCCTGTGCTATCCTCACAATCTCTGCCATGCTTGAGCCCATTGTTGAAACCACCATGTCAATCCATATTGTTGAGGGTCCTCCCCTTTTTCATTGACATTGCACTTTACCATGACACATGATCAAGGTAGGTGAGAAGCCTGGCCACTCTCACTTCTAAAGAGCATTCTGGCTGCACTTCTGCCAGGACAGATTTGTTTGTTCTTCTGGCAGTCCATGGTATTTTCAATATTCTTCAACACCACAATTCAAAGGCATAAACTCTTCTTCAGTCTTATTTACTGTCCACCTTTCACATGCATATGAAGTGACTGAAAATACCATTGAGTTAGGAGCACAATTGTCTTCTTTGCTCATATCTTTGCTCTGTAACACTTTGAATTAGTCTTTTGAGGCAGATCTTCCCAGTATAATATGATGTCTGATTTTCTGATTGCTGCTCCCTTGGGTGTTAATTGTAGATCCAAGTAAAATGAAATCCCTGACAACTTCAATCTTTTCTCCATCTATCGTGATGTTGCTTATTGGTCCAGTTGTGAGGATTTTTGTTTTCTTTATGTTGAGGTGTAATTCATACTGAAGACTGTAGTCTTTGATCTTCATCAGTAAGTGCTTCAAGACAGCTTCACTTTCAACAAGCAAGGCTGTGTCTTCTACATATCTCAGGTTGTTAATGAGTTCATCCAATACTGATGCTGCTATATGATATAGTCCAGCTTCTCAGATTATTTACTCAGCAAACAGATCAAATAAGTATGGTGAAAGGATACAGCCCTGACACACACTCTTCCTGATTTTAAACCATGCAGTATCCCCTTGTTCTGTTGTGACTACATCTTGGTCTATGTACAAGTTCTTCATGAGCACAAGTGTTCCAGAATTCCCATTCTTTGCAATGTTTTCCATAATTTGTTATGATCCACACAGTCGAATACCTTTGCATAGTAAACGAAACATAGGTAAACATTTTTGTGGTATTCTTTGCTTTCAGCCAAGATCTATCTGACATCAGCAATGATACATTCCTTGTTACACATCTTCTTCTGAATCCAGCTTAAAATTCTGGAAGTTCCCTGTCAATATGTTGCTGTAACTGTTTTTGAATTATTTTCAGCAAAATTTTACTTATGTGTGATATTAATGATATTGTTCGATAATTTCCACATTGTTGGATCACCTTTCTTTGGAATGGGTACAAATATGGCTGTCTTCCAGTCAGTTGGCCAGGTAGATGTCTTCCAAATTTCTTGGCATGAAGAGTAAGTGCCTCCAGTACGGCATCAGTTTATTTAAATATCTCAATGGGTACGTCATCAATTCCTGGAACTTGTTAGAAATGCAAATTCTTGGAAGCCCCAGATCTCCTGAAGCAGAAACTCCAGGAGTGAGCCCAGCCATCTGTGTTTTAACTAGTCCTTCATGTGATTCTGCTATAAACTTAAATTTGAAGGCTACTGTACTGGTTTAGAATGAAGGAGCTCTGGTGGTGTAGTACCTAAGGCATTTGACTGCTAACCAGAAAGTTTGTGATTCAAACCCACCAGCCACTCCGTGGAAAGAAGACTGGGGAATCTTACTTCTGTAAAGATTGACCGCCTAAGAAACCCAAAGAGATTGCTATGAGTTGGAATTGACTTGATGGCAGTGAGTTTGGTTTTTCTGGTTTAGTTTAGAATGAAGGAGGCAATAATCGTTCCTGCTCTGTGCTAGTCAGATCAAATCTGGGCTGTTGTATCCAATAAGGAGTGACACACTTGTTCTGGCCAAAACCTGAGGACTGTGGTCACCTACAAACACAATTTGGTAGCTTTCTAGGTTTTGTTTTTTGTTTTAATTGCCCGTGTAAAAAAACCCAGAGAGCTTTCACATCAAAACTATCATGATTATTGGCTTCACTTGAAAACCTATCTGGCAATATTGGGCTGAGTTCTCTCAGTTTCCAAGCTGGTAACAGGTAGCCACTGCCCTGTTGGATGGAGGTCATGTTTCTCCAGTTTGTCACAGTCTTCACTATTCCTTGGTGCCTTTCATAAGACTCTCATCTCTCATTTGCACTGTCTGTCTGACCCTGGTGACCAACATGCTGGAATATAAAGGAATGTATCCTGGATGGAGATTAGAAACTATTGTGTGAAGACTGAAACATGACAGCTCCTAGCCCTACATGTATTCCTTCCATCTTCTTTAGATGCTTCCTGCATCATTCAATATTTTGCCCATGGACTCTCTCAATATTACATCTCAAGGCTTGAATTTTTTTCTTCAGTTTTTTCAGCTTGAGAAATGACAAGTATGCCGAGCACAGTTTTCTAACTCCAGGTCTTTGTACATTTCATTATAATAACTGACTGTGTCTTCTCAAGCTGCTCTTTGAAATCTTCTGTTCAGCTCTTCAGAGTCACTGTATGAAAAAGAATTGATCAATGTTCATCTATTTCAGGAAGTGGCATATGATCAAGAACCAATGGAATTGAAGGAAGTCAAAGCTGCACTGAAGGAATTGGTGAAAAACAAGGCTCCAGGAACTGATGGAATACCCATGGAGTTGTTTCAACAAATGGATGCTGCATTGGAGACACTTACTCATCTATGCCAAGTAATTTGGAAGACAGTTACCTGGCCAACTAATGGGAAGAGATCCATATTTGTACCCATTCCAAAGAAAGGTGACCCAACAGAATGTGGAAATTACCTAACTATATTATTAATATCACATGCAAGTAAAATTTTGCTGAAGTTAATTAAAAAATGTTTGTAGCAGTATACTGACAGGGAATTTCCAGAAATGTAAGCTGGATTCAGAAGATAACATGGAATGAGGGATATCATTGCTATGTCAAATGGATCTTGGCTGAAAGCAGAGAGTAACAGAAAGATGTGTACTTGTGTTTTATTGACTATGCAAAAGCATCCAATTGTGTGGATAACAAATTATGGATAGCATTGCAAAGAACAGGAACTCCAGAAAACTTAGTTGTGCTCACGGGGAACCTGTATATAGACCAGGAGACTGTCATTCAAACAGAACAAGGGGACAATGCATGGTTTAATATTAGGAAGGGCATGCACCAGATCGTATCTTTTCACCATACTTATTCAATCTCTAAACTGAACAAATAATCTGAGAAGCTGGACTATATGAAGAAGAGCATGGCATCAGGATTGGAGGAAGAGTCATTAACAACCTGAGACATGCAGACGACACAACCTTGTTTGCTGAATGTGAAGATGACTTGAAGCACAAATTGATAAAGATTAAAGAATACAATCTGCAGTGTGGATTACATCTCAACATATAGAAAATAGAAATCCTCACAACTGGACCAATAAGGAACATCACGATAAATGAAGAAAAGATTGAAGTTGTCAAAAATTTCATATTAGTTGGATCCACAATCAACAACAATGGAAGCACCAATCAAGAAATCAGGCATCATATTTCACTGGGCAAATCTGTTGCAAAAGACCTCTTTAATGTGCTAAAAAGCAAAGATGTCTCTTTGAAGACTAAGGTGTACCTAACCCAACTCATGGTATTTTCAATAGCCTCATATGCATGTGAAAGCTGGACAATGAACAAGAAAGACCAAACAAGAGTTGATGCTTTTGATTGTGGTACTGGCAAAGAATACTGAAAGTACCATGGACTGCCAGAAGAATGAACAAATCTATCCTGGAGGAAGTGCAGCTAGAATGCTCCTTGGAAGCGGGAATGGTCAGACTTTGCCTCACCTACTTTGGTCATGTGGTTAGAAGAGACCATTCTCTGGAGAAGGATATCATGCTTGATAAAGTGGAGGGTCAGTGAAAACAGGAAGACTCTCCATGAGATAGATTGACACAGTGGCTGTAATGATGGGCTCAGGCATAGCAAGGATTGTGATAATGGTGCATGACTGGGCAGTGCTATGTTCTGTTGTACAGAGGGTTGCTAAGAGTCAGAGATGATTCAATGGTACCTAAAAACAACAACAACAACTCCTACATGAAGACTAGAAGCCCTCAAGGAACACCAAAAGATTGATCTTGTTCTATGAGGCCCTGAGGCTAGAGTGCCAATGGCAGAAGTTACTGAATGATTGCGGGGTTGGCCTAAGACAAAAAAACTCCAAAAGCTGGATTTGTCCTAGGATGTAACAAGATGATGTGAAGATTGTAATTTGCCTGACCTTAGAGGTGGCCTAAGGAACTCTGGTGGTGTAGTGATTAAGGCATGTGGCTACTAACCAAAAAGTCAGTGGTTTGAACCCACCAGCTGTTTCACGGAAGATGAGGCAATCTGCTTCAGTAAACATTCACAGCCTTGGAAACCCAATGGGGGTTGCTATGAGTTGGAATCAACTTGGTGGCAGTGAGTGAGTGAGAGGAGGCCTGGAATAGGGTGCTGACTGTTCTCTAGGATGGAAAGTAAGGGAACATGTGCTGCATGAGAACTAATGCTTCTCAGGTTTTAATAAGCATTACAATCACACGAAGATTTTGTTAAATGCAGATTCTGATGCAGCAGGTCTAGGTTGGAGTCTGCAACTCTGTATTTCTAACAGCCTCTCAGGTGCTACAAGAGACATTTTGTGTAGCAAGGGTTAAAGAACCAGATGGTATTAAATGGATTCCAGCTCATGGCAATCCATGTGTGTTAAAGAAGAACTCTACTCTTTAGGGTTTTCAGTGGCTCTGGTGGCGAAGTGCCTAATGCATTTGACTGCTAACCAGAAGGCTGGCGGTTCAAACCCACCAGCCACTCCTTGGAAGGAAGGTTGGGCAATCTACTTCCGTAGTGCTACCTCCTCGGAAAACCAAGGAGGGGTCACTATGAATTGGATCTGACTCCATGGCAGTGGGTTGCATTTGTTGTTGTTGATTTTTCAGAAATAAATCGCTAGACCTTTCTTCAGAGGTACCTTTGTGTAGACTAGAATCTCCAACCTTGCAGTTAGTAGCCACATGCATTAACCATTTGCACCACCCAGGGCCTCTGTAACAGGGTTACCAGGTGACCTTTAAAGGACATTTCAAGGCAGAAAGTCACTGTTTCCTCTATATGTTTGAGAAAGTCTTTTCACACTACTGGGAACAGGGAATGGGATTGAATCTCAGAGTCATGACCTCATAGAATAAAACTCTTTGGATCATGTTCCCAAAATGAAACAGTGAATTACTGAACTGACACGGCTGGAAACTAAGAGAGTTTCACACCTATAGCTTCTACTCTCTCTACCGCCTTTGCCTTAATGACGTGCACACTTCCTTCCCTCCTTCCCCGGATCTGCAGAGTTGACCTATGCTGTGTTAGGTGGTCTCATTAGTTCTTACATTTTCCCACAAGAACTCTGGGGCTTGCTGACACATGGAGTTTTGAATGTCTAAGCACACAGCTTCTACAGGTCCTGAGAAATAGAACTAAGCAGCTGCTCAGAGACAATTAGTTCACTCCCTATTTTAAAGGCAGGAAAACTGAGGCCCCCAAAGGTCAAGCTACCCAACCAAGGTCACACAAGGAGACAAGAGGATAAGAGCCAAATCCTTTGATTCCCACTATAAACTGGCATCTTCTCACCAAACCACTTTGATACCTGTTATCAAAATTTGATACAGGTATCATTCAAATTTCATTACCTACATTGAAAAGGTATTCAATAATACGTCTGTATTTTTATAGGAGAAAACAAAACTGGTTTCAATCTTAAAATTGAAAGTATTTAGAACCAGAAGGCTCTCAATCTTACCCACAAACCTAAACAAAAATTGTGGTAAATTTCAGATGGTTCAGAAATTTCCGAGGACAGCCACAGAGTCCCTAGAGACAGTGAAGATTAAGAAACCCCAGACCATTCAAACAACCAATTGTTTATTGACGTCCATTGTGGGTTAGGCACTGTGGTAGACAAAGGGTTACACACATGATAAGACAGACGCTGTGTAGGCACTTACACAGCCACGTTAGTCTCTCTCAAAGGGTGGTAGTTAGGAAACCTGGCCTCACTCTGAGCCTACTAAATCAAAGAATCTAGAAACATGAACCCACGAAGATGTGTTTTTTAACCAATCCCCCATGTGATTCTGATTCACAATGAAGTTGGAAAACCATTTTTCTAAATCCAATTGCCTCATTTTATAAATATGGAATCTGGGGTTACTTTTGTAAAAGGGACTTGCCCTAAATTCTATAGCCTATTAGTCCCAAAGACTAAATCAGACTGGCTGGTCACTCCTGAAGAGCTTCTTGAGGCAGGGGTATGTCTGTTTTGGCTCTTCATTGTGCATTTCTAAGTTAATACCTGGCTCATCTTGGTCCTCAATAAATATCAGCTGAATGAATGAATGCTCATCAGTGAGGTAGGTAGGTCTAGTTTAATGACTCAGAGCATTCTGGTTCCAGAGTTGGGTAGGTTCCAATTACTGAGTAGGTGGCTCTAACCCAGTTTCCTCAAGGGACAAATAGAGAAAAATAACAGAATAACAGTACCTACTACTGGGCATTGCTGGGAGGATTGAATGAGCTAATCTATACAATGCATTTAGCCAGCACGTGACACAAAGTTAGTCCTCTCAGTAAAGGAGGGATACTATTAATACATTACTTCTAGAGAAAGTTATAAAAACAAGGTATGTTCTGGTGTTTGTGATGGCTATTTTTTTGGGACAGGGAAGGGCATAAGAATCTAACAATAAAACTGAGTCCTGCCCTCTTCATCCCCCAAAAAAACCAAACCCACTGCTGTTGAGTCAATTCCAACTCACAGTGACCCTACAGGACAGAGTTGAAGTGTCCCATAGGGTTTCCAAGGATATAAATCCTTATAGAAGCAGACTACCATATCGTTCTCCCATGGAGCAGCTGGTGGGTTTGAACCAATGACTTCTTAGTTGGCAGATGAATGCTTTAACCACTGTACCACCATGGATTCCTGGGTCCTGTACAGGCAACCTATTTAACACCTGATCTGATTCAACTACTAAGAGGATTTAGAGTTTCCTAATTAGGAGCTCTGGTAGCATAGTGGCTAAGACACTTGCCTGCTAACCAGACGGCTGGCGGTTCAAACCCACCAGCCACTCCTCAGAAGGAAGGTTGGGCAATCCTACTTCCATAGTGATACTGCCTCGGAAACCCAAGGAGGGGTTGCTATGAGTCGGGTTTGACTCGACGGCACATAACAACAACAACAATTAGGAGGAGGTCACGTTCCCATGCAGAAATTTAGTGTTCCTCAGGAAAGGAAAAATTCTTAGTTACAGTGGCATTCTACAACAGAAACAAATGTCTCAAAACCTTTAACAACAAGGAAAGTAGGAACAATGCTTTTCAAGAGACAGTAATTCTTATGCAATAACAATCACTTAATATTATGTAGAAAAGCATGTCTAGGATTTTAATCCAGAGGTAATTTTAAGTTTGATTCTATAGACTCAAAGATTTGTCTATAAAAGCTGTGATTATGTTCCTTCAGCAATCATCTTTCACTACTTTTCTTCCCCTCAGTTTCCAGATGTCCTTTTGCTCAGAGAGCGAAGGGGCTGGGAAGGAGCATGGGAAGAGAAGTGAGGGAGAGTTTGTAGAGGAGGCTGGCAGAATTAATATGGAAATCACATTAAACAATAAATTGGAAATGGATTTTGACTGACTGTTCTAAATAACTGCTTCTGGTATCTGCATGCTTTTACTTAACATTCCACTAAAAGAATCGATTAGTGTTCAAACAGTCACACACTCACACACACAAATGGAATTTTAATCTTTTGTTTAATCACTATTTAGCGTGCCCGGCACCCTTTGGAGGGAGGGAAGAACTGCAGTGAAGCAAGCCAACT
This sequence comes from Orycteropus afer afer, assembly GCF_000298275.1. Taxonomy (NCBI): domain Eukaryota; kingdom Metazoa; phylum Chordata; class Mammalia; order Tubulidentata; family Orycteropodidae; genus Orycteropus; species Orycteropus afer. The sequence goes on from NW_006921747.1 coordinate 5,879,099, forward strand.
GTATTCTGCAAAGAAGAAAGATTTGTTAAAATGCATACTCTAATCCCAGGACTGCAGACTCTGCAAAGCCAGCTCAGCAAGGACACTTGCATCTCTGGCCGAACTGGCTAGTACCTTCAAAACAATGGAAGGAGGGCTGTGTGCTGTAAAATGGCAATGCTGGAAGGAAAACTGAACAGGTTATCTGCTTCATCCAGGGTCTGAGGATGTATTACAAATTATAGACCAGATTCAGCTGTAATTTTTTGGATGGCTCATACCCCCTCCCTGCTCAACTAGCACCTATGAAAATGCTAGACTAATTTTGTCTTGAGGTTTAAATTAAATATCTATATCTATCTGTCTATCTTCGGAAGGAAGGTTGGGCAATCCTACTTCCGTAGTGATACAGCCTTGGAAACCCAAGGAGGGGTCGCTATGAGTCGGGTTTGACTCGACGGCACATAACAACAACAACAACAAAATCTGTCTATCTATCTATGTATCTATCTATAATTCCAAACATCTATTTACCTGCTAAGTAGATTATTTTAATAATCTTCAAACACACACAACCCAAAACACCTTCTTCAAAATTATCATCAAAGTTATATTCCCAAAAGCATAAAGTTACTTTAAGCAAAGAATTTAGACAATTGGTTAAATGGACTTTGAGTTCATGAGCTTTGAAGACATAGCTTGTTTGTTTGTTTGTTTATTAATTTAATCCAACAAATGATTACTCAGAGTCTACTATGCCTGAAAACTGTGGGGGAGACAGATTTTTATAAGAGTCAAAGACTAAATTCTACCTGGAATAATCAGGAAAGCTTCCTATAGAAGCAGAGTATTTGAGAGGAGCCTGTTAGGATGAGTAGGATTTTAACTGGTAGCAACGGGGTGAGCCTTGATCTAGAAGGAAAACATGTACAAAGAAGTGAATGGCCCTATTTACCAAATGGCAAGAAGCCTGGTTTGGCTGAAGTAATTGGGTACAAAAGACAGTCAAGAGCAATGAGACTAGTAAGATCTTGGATAAAGTGGGAGAAAAATGTGGAACAAAACTCAAAATCAAAAAAAGGCCTAGGCTTACTGGTGAAATCACTAAGACTGTGGCCTCTAGTCACCCTTTCAGCTTGGAACTGAACTCACTTCCATGGCTTCAAGCCAAACAACAGACAGGCATATAAGATGAATATTTATACCACTTAGGTACACTACTTAGAACAATCAACCATGGGAGATCAGGAAGGCAGCATCTACACAGGGAGATAGCTCAGAAGGGGGGAATGCACAGGAAAGGAGGACACCAGAGGGAAGAAGTGGGAAGAGAGCTGTAAATTATGGGAAAAGTTAACCAGAGGGAAGAAGTGGGAAGAGAGCTGTAAATTATGAGTGTTGACTGCAATCAATGTCATGAAACAAAATGTGTATGAATTATTGTATGGAAAATGAATTTGCTCTGTAAACTTTCACCCAAATCACAATAAAGTGGGGGGGGGGAGAGGGAAAAAAGAGAGAGAGAGAGAGAGAGAGAACAATGAGACCAGGAAGAGAGAGAATCTGCACCAGAATTGGAGGGTTTTGCATTTGAGCTGTTTGGCAGTTGGGAGCCACAGAAGGTCTTTGAACAAGTAAGGGGGTGAACCAAAGCTCCAGAAATAAAAAAATAAAAATATCTTACTACTTGGCTGGGCCTGGTTTTGAGTAGCTAGGCAGCTGGATGTAGTTATTCCTCAGGATGAGACTGTTACCAACTCTATGGTGGAAACTACTGCAGCACCTGAATAGCTGCCTTGGGGATGTGGTTGGTTTCCATTATATAGGAAAACAGATTTGAGAAAGGTCTCTGAGCTTTTTGGCATGTTTGGACCCTGCATGTAGCAGAGATTTCATTTTCATTCAGCAGCCTGCCATATGGTCTGTGATCTTCAGATTGTTCCTGGACTTCAACCAGTGGCCTGCTGTGTTGTTTGATAATTTTGGGACTATGCCATTTTATTCATCACCTTTGGGTCTGTCAGCCTCAGCAGCCAGCAGCTATCTGAGTTAAAAGAAGCCTCTAGCTACAGTGAGCCAGGAGCAAGAGGCAGACCTGAAGCCCAAGGTAGAGGGGATTTCACCAAGCCCCTAGAGCTAGCGCTTTGAACTCAGATTTCTAGCCTCCTAAATTCTAAGACAATAAACTCCTGTTTGTTCAAGCCATATGTTTGTAGTATGTCTGTTACAGCAGCACTAGATCACCAAAACACTACCTATCTACTTCTAATTAATATCAAAATTATCCTCATCCTGTGAGAGAGATCCAGGGAGAAAGACAATTTTGTTTTCATTCAGAGAAAATGTTTCCCACTTGTAGGCTGAGGGACATTCTTACTCCAGGCAAGAGGGAAGTCACTGGCCAGCCCAAAATTTGGACTTAATGAGGCTTATTTGACTCAAGTTCCATTCAGTAGGCTGTTGATTTGGAAAAACCCACCATTTGCTAAAACCAGGACCAAGATGCATGAGAAAAAGAATCAAACCTAAAAGGTTTCCTCTATGAATGGGGAGTTCCAGTGAGATGGCAGAATAGGCAGACAGACTGCACAGATTCTCTTCAGCAAAGAAAAGGGGAACCAATTAACACAGATACAGAAGATAATCCTGGAGCCCTGAGCTTTGAGGATAAGGACACAGAAGTGGACTAAACTCCAATTTGCAGAAGAACCTGTATGAAAACACCGAATAAAGAGACATATGGAGCTGCGGTCTGTCAGCAAGAGCCTGATGGCACAGACAGCTTACATACTGCCAAGGGGTGTTAGGACCTAAGAATTAACCTAAAAATTGGCCCTGCTAGCCAGGGGCTGCACAGAGGACTGCACTGGTGGCTAGTGAATAAAAGGGAAAGCAGCAAGAGGAAGGTGGGCTGAGCTGTGGACTTTTGCCTATCTGGAGGGCACAGCCATTTTGAATGTTTACAAGCAGTACGACCATTTTGGATACTTAAAGTGACAATATTCTTCAAGACTCTGGGGACTTAAGAATAGGCTCCACTTGCTGGGAATCAAAAGAACATTCCAGACACAAACAACTGGAAAGCTTCACTTATTGAGAAAGCCAGTGATTAGAGGCCAATTTATAGCAATAAGTGCATACATCAAAAAAGAAGAAAGAGCCAAAATCAACACCTTAACCCAATACCTCCAACAATTAGAAAAAGAAGCTCTAGAGTAGCCTACACACACCAGAAGAAAGGAAATAATAAACATTTGAGCAGAAATCATTGAAACAGAAAATAGAAAGACAAGAGTTAAAAATCAACAAGATTAGAAGCTGCTTTTTTAAAAAAGAAGATTAATAAGACTAACAAACCACTGGCAAATTTAACAAAGGAAATGAGGGAGAGAACACAAATACCATGAATAAGAAATGAAATGGGCAATGTCACAACAGAGCCAACTGAAATAAAAAGGATAATATCAGGATACTAAGAAGAAATGTACTCTAACAAATTTGAAAATCTGGAAGAAAAGGACAGATTTCTAGAAACACACCACTTACCTAAACTAACACAGATTGAGGTGGAAAAGTGGAACAGATCTGTAACAAAAGAAGAAACTGAAGAGGTCATAAAAAAATTACCAACACAAGAAGGTCCGGCCCAGACGGTTTCACCAGAGAATTCTACCAAACACTCAGAGAAAACTGACACCAAGCATAATCAATCTATTCCAAAACATAGAAAAGGATGGAATTCTCCATAATTCATTTTATGAAGCAAGCATAACCCTGATATCAAAACGAGGCAAAGAAATCACTCAAATGGAAGACTACAGACCAATATGTCTCATCAACATAGATGCAAAAATCTTCAATAAAATAGCCAATAGACTCCAACAACAAATCAAGAAAATAATTAATTAGGACTAAGTGGGGTTCATATCAGGTATGCAAGGATGGTTCAACATCAGAAAAACAATCAATGTCATCCACCACATAAATAAAACAAAGGAAAAAACCACATGATCATATCAATTGATGGAGAAAAGGCATTTGATAAAATCCAACACCCATTCTTGATCAAAACTCTCAGCAAAATAGGAATAGAAGAGACATTCCTCAACATAATAAAGGGCATACATGTAAAATCAACATGCAACATTATTATCAGTGAAGAGAGATGGAAACCATTCCCCTTGCAAACAGAAACCAGACAAGGATGCCCTCTATCATCATGTCTATTCATTACTGTATTAGAAGTCCCAGCCAGGGCAACAAGTCAAGAAGGGAAATTAAAGGCGTCCAAACTGGTAAAGAAGTCAAAATATCCCTGTTTGCTGATGATATGGTCCTATACCTAGAAAACCCAGGAGACTCAGTCAAAAAACTACTGGAACTAATTGAGAGATTTAGCATCGTGGCAGGATACAAGATCAACATCCAAAAATCAGTTGGATTCCTCTATACCAGCAAAAAGATTGCTGAAAAGGAAACAAGGAAATAATACCATTTACGATGTTGTTGTTGTTGTTGTTATGTGCCATTGAGTTGGACCCGACTCATAGTGACCCCTCCTTGGGTTTCTGAGGCAGTATCACTACCGAAGTAGATTGCCCCATCTTCCTTCTGAGGAGTGGACGATGGGTTTGAACAGCCAGCCTTCTGGTTAGCAGTCAAGTGCCTTAGGCACTATGCTACCAGAGATCCTACCATTTACAATAGCTACCAAAAAAATAAAATACTTGGGAATAAATCTTACCAGGGACACAAAAGACTTGTACAAAGAAAACTATAAAACACTACTTCAAGAAACCCTAAGAGATCTACATAAATGGAAGAACATACAATGCTCATGGATAGGAAGACTGAACACTGTGAAAATGTCAATTCTACTCAAAGCAATCTATACATTCAATACAATCCCAATCCAGATCCCATCAACATCCTTTAAGGATGTGGAAAAACCAATGACTAACTTTATATGGAAAAGAAAGAGACCTCAGATAAGCAAAGCACTATTGAAGAAGAACAAAGTAGGAAGCCTCACACTGAGGTCTCAAAACCTACTATACAGCCACATTAGTCGAAACTGCCTGGTAGCATGGTGCCTAAGGCACTTGACTGCTAACCAGAATGCTGGCTATTCAAACCCACCAGCCACTTCTCAAAAGGAAGGTTGGGAAATCTACTTCCATAATGATACTGCCTCAGAAACCCAAGGAGTGCTCATAATGAGCTGGGTACAACTTGATGGCACATAACAACAACAACAATATATGGCACAAATAGACTATCAAGTATAACCCAAAATGTAAAAACAACAGAAGAGAAACTAGATGAATGGGACCTTCTAAAAATTAACTTTTATGTGCTTCCAAAGACTTCTCCAAGAGTCAAAAGAAAACCTACAAATCAGGAAAAAAATATTTGGCAATGACATATCTGACAGGGGACTTATCACCAGAATTTATAGAAAACTCCAACAAAAAGACAAACAATCCAAGTAAAAAATGGGCAGAAGACATGAATAGACACTTCACCGAAGAGGATATTCAGGCGGTCAACAAACGTATGAAGAAATGCTCATGATCATTAGCCATTAGAGACATGCAATCAAAACAACAATGAGATACCATCTTGCCCCAGTACTAGTAGCAAAGTTCAACAAAACAGAAAATAACAAATGCTGGCGAGGATGCAGAGAGATTGGGACTCTCATACACTGCTGGTGGAACTGTAAAATGATATAACCATTGTGGAAAGCAGTATGGCGATTCCTTCAAAAGTTGGAATTAAAAATACCATTTGACCCAGACATTCCATTACTAGGTATATATCCTAAAGAATGACAGCCAGGACAAGAACAGATACATACACACGCATGTTCATCGCAGGACTATTTACAATAGCCAAAAGATAAAAACACCTACTTGCCCATCAACAGAAGAATGGATAACCAAACTATGTTACATACACACAACAGAATACTACACAACCTTAAAGAATAACAGAGAATCTGCAAAACATTGCATAACGCGGATGAACCTGGAAGACATTACCAAAAAAAAAAAAAAAGAACCATACATACTGCCATCGAGTTGGACCCGACTCAAAGTGACCCCTCCTTGGGTTTCCGAGGTGGTATTACTACAGAAGTAGATTGCCCAACCTTCCTTCCAAGGAGTGGCTGGTGGGTTTGAAGCACCAGCCTTCTGGTTAGTAGTCAAATACCTTAGATACTACGCCACCAGAGCTCCCTGGAGGACATTATGCTGAGTGAAATAAGTCAATCACAGAAGGAAAGATATTGTATTAGTGTGTTATTATAAAAAGTCAGGGAAAGGTTTATACATGGAAAGAATTTTTCTTTGTTGGTTACCAAGGGTGGGAATGGAGGGAAGGGAACACTTTCAGATAGGTAAAGTGAAGTATTGATTTGGGTGAAGAGAAGGGCAATGTATCAAATATGAGTGATGAACACGATGGCATTGGGAAAGAGGAAGACATAGAGAGGTGCATGGGAAGTACAGACAACAAAGATGAACCAACCTTTTTGGACATACAGTACTGTGTTGTCAGGAAAGGTAAACAGGGATATATGGTTGGATAGATGGGATTGACAACATGGATAAATTAAGTCTTTCAGGACCTCCATGTGCTAACATGGCACGACTCAAATTGAGGAGAAACAGCTGCAAACATCCATTAATAAATGGAACATGGAATGTATGAAGTATGAATCTAGGAAAATTAGAAGTTGTCAAAAATGAAATGGAGTGCATAAAGACTGATATCCTAGGCATTAGTGAGCTGAAATGGATGGGTTTTGGACATTGTGAATCAGACAACCATATGATCTACTAGGCCAGGAACGACGGTTTAAAGAGGAATGGTGTGGCATTCATCATCCAAAGGATGTTTCAAGATCTATCCTGAAGTACAATGCTGTCAGTGATAGAATAATATCCGTATGCCTACAAAAAAGACTCGTTAATACTACTATTATTCAAATTTACACACCAATCACCAAAGCCAAAGATGAGGAAATTGAAGATTTTTATCAACTTCTGCAGTCTGAAATTGACCAAATATGCAATCAAGATGTGTTTGTTGTTTGGAATGCAAAAGTTGGAAACAAAGAAGAATCACCGGTTGTTGGAAAACTTGGCCTTGGTGATATAAATAATGCTGGAGATCGCATGATAGAATTTTGCAAGACCAACGACTTATTAATTGCAAATACCTTTTTTCAACAACACAAATGGCAGCTACACATGTGGACTTCACCAGATAGAGTACACAGGAATCAAACTGACTACATCTGTGGCCAGAGGTGATGGAGAACTTCAATATCTTCAGCCAAAACAATGCCAGGAGCTGATTGTGGAACAGACCATCAACTGCTCATATGCAAGTTCAACTTGAAGTTGAAGACAATTAAAACAAGTCCAGAAGAGCTAAAATATGACCATGAATATATCCCTTCTGAATTTAGAGACCATCTAAAGAATAGATTTGATGCATTGAACACCAATGACCAAAAACCAGAAGAATTGTGGGAAGACATCATGAGCATCATCCATGAAGAAAGCAAGAGGTCACTAAAAATACAAGAATGAAAGAAAAGACCAAAATGTATGTCAGAAAAGACTCTGAAACTTGCCTTTGAGCAGAGTAGCTAAAGCAAATGGAAGAAATGATAAAAGAGCTGAACAAAAGATTTCAAAGAGCAGCTCGAACAGGCAAAGCCAGTTTGGTTACTATAACCAAATGTGCAAAGTCCTGGAGTTAGAAAACCAAAAGGGAAGAATACACTCAGCATTTCTCAAACTCAAAGAACTGAGGAAAAAAATTAAGCCTCAAGTTGTAATACTGAAAGGCTCTATGGGTAAAATATTCAATGATGCAGGAAACAACAAAAGAAGATGGAAGAAATACACAGAGTCACTGTATCAAAAGAACTGGTCAATCTTCATCCATTTCAGGATGTGGCATATGTTGAAGAACCAATGGTATTGAGGGAAGAGGCCAAAGCTGTGCTGAGGGAATTGGCGAAGAACAAGGCTCCTGGAATTGATGGAATATCCACTGAGATGTTTCAAGAAATGGATGTCCTTCTGGAGGCACTCACTAGGTTATGCCAAGAGATTTGGAAGACAGCTACCTAGTCAACGGACTGGAAGAGATCCATATTTGTACCCTTTGAATAGAAAGGTAATCCCACAGAATGTGAAAATTATTGAACAACATCATTAACATTGCATGCAAGTAAAATCTCACTGAAGATAATTCAAAAGCAGTTGCAGCAGTATATTGACAGAGAACTTCCAGAAATGCAAGCTGGATTCAGAAGAGGACATGGAACAAGGGATAGCATTGCTGATGTCAGATAAATTTTAGCTGAAAGCAAATACCAGAAAAATGTTTACTTATATTTTATTGACTATGCAAAAACATTTGATTGTGTGGATCATAAAAAATTGTGGATAACATTGGGAAGAATGGGAATTCCAGAACACTTAATTGTATTCATGAGGAACCTGTATATAGACTAGGAGGCTGTTGTTTGAACAGAAAAAGGGAACACTACATGGTTTAAAATCAAGAAGGGAGTGTGTCAGGGTTGTATCCTTTCACCATAATTATTCAATCTGTATGCTGAGCAAATAATCTGAGAACCTGGACTATATGAAGAAGAATGTGTCATGTGGACTGGAGGAAGAATCATTAACAACCTGAGATACGCTGACAACACAACTTTGCTAGCTGAAAAGTGAGGATGACTTGAAGTACTTATTGATGAAGATTGAAGAATACAGTATGGATTACATCTCAATATAAAGAAAACAAAAATCCTCACAACTGGTCCTATAAGCAACATTATGATAAATGGAGAAAAGATTGAAATTGTCAAAGACTTTACCTCCTTGGTTCTACAACTGACACCAATGGAAGAAGCAGTCAGGATATCAGACGACGTATAGCACTGGGCAAGTCGGCTGCAAAGGACCTCTTTCAAGTGCTGAAGAGCAAAGATGCCTCCTTGAGGACTAAGGTGTGCCTGACACAAGCCATGGTATTTTCAATGGCCTCATATGCATCTGAGAGCTGGACAATGAATAAGGAAGACTGAAGAAGAATTGATGCTTTTGAGCTGTGGTGTTGGCAAAGAATGGTGAAAGTACCATGGACTGCTGCTAGAAGAACTAACAGTTTGGTCCTGGAGGAAGTGCAGCCAGAATGCCCTTGGAGGCAAGAATGGCCAGACTTCGTCTCACATGTTTTGGTCATGTTGTCAGAAGGGACCATTCTCTGCAGAAGGATGTCATGCTTGGTAAGGTGGAGGGTTGAGGAAAGAGGTGAAGGCCCTCAATGAGATGGATTGACATGGGGGCAGTGGCGATGGGCTCAAGTATAGCAAGAATCATGGAGCTGGCTAAGGACCAGGCGATGTCTCGTTCTGCTGTGCATAGTGTCGCTATGAGTTGGCCACGACTCAATGGCACCTAACAACAACAACAACAACCGATGGTTGGACAGGCTAAATATTAGTATGTCTGTGCAGGAGGGAGTGTGCCCAAGACCATATATAGAGTTGGCAGGCAATGTTTCTACAAGTGTATTGCTGCTATGTTCTGTAAGAATTTCCAGGTACATAGTAGACCTGACAAGGGACTAGGTTGTAGTCACATCTTGGCCACAGCCAGCTACCCAGAGGGAGTGAGTAGTTGGACTGGTGTGCTTAGAACCATAGTCGCAGGGG
>NW_006921747.1:5889439-5892225 GCF_000298275.1 Orycteropus afer afer
AAAGTGTATGTGAGCTGTTGTATGGAAAGTGAATTTGCTCTGTAAGCTTTCACCCAAATCACAATTAAAAAAAAAAAAAAAAAGTATCCTCTGTGAATGAAAGAGGACACTACAACCCTGCAGACAGGAGATTCAATGAGCCTGCTGAGCCTGTGTAATGCTTGTCCTACTGTTCCACTCAGCAATCAGGCCATGCCAATTTTCCATGCCCTATTAACTCCATTGCGTCAATACCATGATATCGGAATCTGAAATCTGGACAGGGCCCTGGTCCCTAGGAGGGCAAGGTCAGTCACAGACAGGAGTCTTTGTTTAAAAAGGCTGATCCTGGACTTCCAATCACAGAAACAAACCGCTCACCCAATCCACCCTTTGTTTTCTATAGGTGATGCTAGAAAAGGTCATTTGCTACTTATAGTGCTGAAAGCTCATTAAAAAGACTTTTTAAACAGCAAGAAGGAAAAAAAACCAAGATTGTTTTTAGAATGTCTATCATCTACAGGGCAAATGGAACCATCTGTAACTTTGTATTCTACTCTAAAAGAACTGCAACTTAGCCCAGTTCTCCAGAGGAAGTTCCCAAATGATTTATCATAGAGAAAAAAACCACCAATTAGCAATGTTCACGTGGATCCCCCATCCATCTATCCATCCACTCACCCAACCACCCATCTATTTAAATGTTTAATGAGTACATACTAGGCTCTGTGGATATACAGGTAAGTAAGAGAAATCAGAATTCTATTCTCCTAGAGCTTATCATATGTGTACAGTAGGGGGAAATACAGATTTTCTTGCAGAATGACAAATAAATTAAAATAGCAATAGTGCCACAAGAATCAAAGAGAGGTACTTGATGCAAGGGGTATCCCTCCAAGGGAATATGATCCAGTCAGAAAAGGTTTCCGTGAGGAAACAGATGGGGTACAATTAGGTGTGAACTCAGCAGAGAGAACAGAACATTCCAGACAGAGGGAAAAGCAAGAACAATGTGTGAAAGCCCCATGGCTGGGCAAGTATAAGGAGAGGCTGAACAAAGAGCAGTACATGTGGTACACAGAAAAGGAGGGCAAGTCTGGTGGGGAAGAGAGGTGGACAAGGATAAGGATTCTGTCTTTCTCCCAGGAATAATTGGAAATCCAGGAACTTTATGCAAGGAGGTGGCAAAATCAGGTTGCATGTGGAAAGCTTTCTTGCTACCAAGTGACAAAGGGATTAAGAGAGAGAGTTCCAGCAAGATGGCAGAATAGACACAAAGACTGCACAGATGCTCTTCAACAAAGAAAAGGGGAACCAATTGACAGAGATACAGAAGATAATTCTGGAGCCCTGGGCTTTGAAGGGAAGGATACAGAAGTGGACTAAACTCCAACTAGTAGAAGAATTGGGAGCTCTAGGAGTATAGTGCCTGAGGCACTTGACTGCTAACCAGAATGCTGGAGGTTCATATTCACTCCTTGGAAGGAAGATGGGGTAATCTACTTCTATAGTGACACTGCCTCAGAAACCCAAGGAGGGGTCACTATGAGTCAGGTCTGACTCAACAGCACATAACAACAACAACAGAAGAATTTGCATGAAAACACCAAAAAAGGAGACATATGGCGCTGAGGTCTGGCAGTGATCCTGACAACACCAACAGCTTGGATATTGCCAAGTGATGTTAGGACCTAAGAATTAACCTAAAAATCAGCCCTACTAGCCAGGGACTGACTGGAAGACTGCACTTGTGGCTGGTGAATAAAAGGGGGAGCAGCAAAGAGGAAAGTGGCTGAGCTGTGAACTTTTGCCTATCTAGAGGGTGAAGCCATTTTGAATGTTCACAAGTAGTTCAACCATTTTGAATATTTAAAGCAACAGCATTCTCCAAAATTTCAGGGACTTAACAGGCTTCACTTGCTGGGAACCACAAGGACATCCTGGATGCCAATGACTGGAAAGGTGCGATATTCCCCTTGTTACTCTTATACCCCACACTCTCTTGGTGAACAGAAGTGAAACCATCCCTCATTCCCACTCATCTTCTGGGCTGGCAGGAATTCCATCCCAGTCTGTGTGCTCAGCCAGAGCCTGGGTGCCGTGCCCTGTCCTGCCCAGATTTATTGTTTCTTTTTTTTTTTTTTTAGTTTTTTTTCTTTTTTCGTCTGTTTTAAAATTATTACTATTGTTTTTATCCTTTTTATTATTATTCTTTAGTCTTCCCTTCCCAAGTTCTAGTTTTCAGCTTTATCTCTCTTCCATGCTCCTGGTTCCAGTTTTTATCTTTCTCGTGGTTAACCCCATTCCTTGTTTCTGTTTCTTCATTGTTCCATTTTTTTCTTCATTTTTCTCCTATTCTACCTTTTGTTTTTCTTATTGTCCTCTCCCCAGATATTACAGGTTGTTTTCTTTTATTTTCCTTTGTTTGGTAATTGTTCCTATGTGTTTATACAGTGCGGTTTTTGTCTGCTTGCTTTTACTTTTTTGATGGTTTTTTGATTGTTGTTTCAGTCTGAGTGGGAGACAACAACTGTGCCCATACAACACAACCACACATGCACCTCCTGCAGCTCCACTAACTGAGGGAGACACCACCACTCCCTTATTCACCAGCTGGTCAATGATAAATGACCCCCAAGAAGAGCCTGACTCACCCGTACTGCTCTTCATGAACAGTTGATAGAGATCGAAATACAGCAATGTGAAAATGTCTCAGAGACAACAGACCATCACATTCCACACAAAGAAGCAAGATAAAGCATTCCAGCAAGATGGCAGACTAGGCAGAAAGACTGCACAGACCCTCT
>NW_006921747.1:5913859-5917344 GCF_000298275.1 Orycteropus afer afer
TGTAAATCTTCACCCAAATCACAATTAAAAATAATAATAATAAAAAAAAGAAGCAAGATAATGTGGTAGAAACAAGGGAGCTGGATACAGACCCAGAACACATCCCTGAAGAAGCAGCAGCATTGGAACTCTGATAAGGAATTCAAAAGAATCATATTTAGGTATCTTCAAAGGATTGAGAGACAGATCAAGGAAAACACTGACAAAATTACGGAAAACACAGACCAGATCCTGGAACAATTTCAGAAGAAAATACAAGAACAAAATGACAAAATAAATGAAAAATTAGAAATAGTTCAAAATCTACAGATAGAAATCCAGAAGATTAATACTAAATTGCCAGAAATAGATAACACATTGAAAGGGCAAAGGAGTAGAGTTGATGCAATGGAAGACAGAATTAATGAGACTGAAGACATATACTTGAATTTTTCTTTGGTAAGGGAACAATCAGAAAAAAGATCAAAACAAAATGAAGAAAGCCTAAGGTTCATGTGAGATACCATCAAAAGGAATAACCTATGTGTAATCAGAATTCCAGAACAGGAAGAGAAAAAGAAAAGCACTGAGAAAATTTTTCAAGAAGTGTTGGAAGAGAACTTCCCTGATATAATGAAAGATGAGAATACATCCATTCAAGGAGTCCACAGTCATAGTGGGAGACTTTAATACACCATGTTCAATGAAAAATAGAACAACTGGAAAGAAACTTGCGGTGTAGTACATTCATTACCTGGTATGGCTTTTCTAGCCATAAATCTTTGAAAACTTCATGGTGGAATTTGCCATGAGCTACTGAGTAGCTCCTGATTGTTAAAACTATCCACCTGGGCTATTTCTGTTGGGAATGACAAGAAGCAATCTTCTGGGAAGTTCTCTCTTTATCAGGTGTAGAAAATTCTGATGTCGGTATTGGTTAGTTTGGCCACTCTGCCATGCTTAAAAGGAGCCCTCCTAGAGGTAGAAGGAGTCTCTCTGATTGCTGGCTGAGAAAGATATGGGGCTGAGAGAAATGGGATCCTGAGAGACACGAGAGAGACATGCACTTGCTGAGAGAGACAGAAGTGAAAGGCATGCACTGATGTGAGAGATGCAAGAGATGTGCACTGCTGAGAGAGAGAGAGAGAGAGAGAGATGCAAGAGACACACATTGCTAAGAGAGACATGAATTGCTGGGAGAGAGACTGAGAGAGACACTGTGCTGAGAGAGACTGAGCATGTTCATGAACTTCAATTGTAGTCTGTTGCTTCTCTAATAAACCCCATAACCTGTGAGTTTGGTGTGGCCACTGCAGTGAATTATTGAACCCAGCAGAGCCGTGGTGGATGCTGCAGTAGGAATGGTTGGTGTCGGGGTTGGTGGAAGGGCTGGAGGGAGAAAGCATGACCAGCCTCACAGGAATAGGCCTTGGGCTACTGAAGGTGATTCTATCTTCCTCTTGTGGGATTAGAGGAGGTCAGAAGATGAAACCTCACTGCCCCTTTGGCAAAACTCAACAAAGACACAGAAGAGCTAAACAATACAATCCACCAACTTGACATTATACACAACTACAGAGCACTTCACCCAGCAAAAACACAGTATGCATTATTTCCCAGTGCACATGGAAAATTCTCCAGGATAGGCCCTATGTTAGGGCACAAAGCAAGCCATTTATAAATTCAAAAACACTGAAGTACTGTAAAGCATCTTCTCAGATCACAATGCTATCAAATTAGAAATCAACAATAGGTAGATCAATGGAAAAAGAGCAAATGTGGAAACTGAACAACACCTTCCTTAAGAAAGACTGGGTGAGAGAAGAAATAAAAAACGAAATTCAAAAATTCCTTGAATCAAACAAGAATGAAAACACATCATACCAAAATCTTTGGGACACAGCAAAAGCAGTGATCAGAGGCCAATTTATAGCAATAAATGCACACATCAAAAAAGAATAAAAAGCCAAAATCAACACCTTAACCCAACACCTCCAACAATTAGAAAAAGAACAGCAAGAAAAGCCTACAATCACCAGAAGAAAGGAAAAAAATAAAGATTCAAGCAGAAATCAATGAAACAGAAAATAGACAACAGGAAAAAAATCAACAAGACTAGAAGTTGGTTTTGAAAAGATTAATAAAACTGACAAACCACTTGCAAATTTAACAAAGGAAAAGAGGGAGACAATACAAATAACATGAATAAGAAACAAAATGGGCAACATCACAACAGAACCAACTGATATAAAAAAGATAGTATCAGGACACTATGAAGAACTCTACTCCAACAAATTTGAAAATCTAGAAGAAATGAACAGATTTCTAGAAACACACCACTTACCTAAACTAACACAGACTGAGATGGAAAAGTTGAACAGATCCATAACAAAAGAAGAAATTGAACAGGTCATAAAAAAATTACCAACCAAAAAAGTCCTGGCCTAGACAGATTGACCGGAGAATTTTACCAAGCATTCAGAGAAGAACTGACACCAATACTACTCAAACTATTTCAAAACATAGAAAAGGATGCAATCCTCCTTAATTTATTTTATGAAGCAAGCATAACCTTGATACCAAAACCAGGCATAGACATCACTCAAAAGGAAAACTACAGATCGATATCCCTCATGAATACAGATGCAAAAATCTTCAATAAAATCGTAGCCAATAGATTCCAACAACATATCAAGAAAATACTTCATTATGACTAAGTGGGGATCATATCAGGTATGCAAGGATGGTTCAACATTAGAAAAACAATCAAAGTCATCCACCACATAAATAAAACAAAGGAAAAAAACCCACATGATCATATCAATTGACAGAGAAAAGGCATTTGATAAAATTCAATACCCATTCCTGATGAAAACTCTCAGCAAAATAGGAATAGAAGAGAGATTCCTCAACATAATAAAGGGCATATATTGCAAAACCAATAGTCAACATTATTCTCAATGGAGAGAGACTGAAACCATTCCCCTTGCAAACAGGAACCAGACAAGGATGCCCTCTATCACCAGTTCTATTCAACATTGTATTAGAAGTCGTAGCCAGGGCAATAATTCAAGAAAGAGAAATCAAAGGCATCCAAACTGGTAAGGAAGAAGTCAAACTATCTCTATTTGCTGATGATATGATCTTATACCTATAAAACCCGAGAGACTCAGTCAAAAATCTATTAGAACTAATTGAGAGATTTAACATCATGGCAAGACACAAGATCAACATCCAAAAATCAGTTGGATTCCTATATATCAGCAAAGAGATTGCTGAAAGGAAACAAGGAAATTAATACCATTTACAATGTTGTTGTTATGTGCCATCGAGTTGGACCCAACTCATAGTGACCACTCCTTGGGTTTCTGAGGCATTATCACTACGGAATTAAATAGTCCAAGCTTCCTTCCGAGGATTGGCTGGTGGGTTTGAACTGCCAGCCTTCTGGTTAGCAGTCAAGTGCCTTAGGCACTACACTACCAGAGCCAGCTACCACAAAAAAA
>NW_006921747.1:5919649-5922363 GCF_000298275.1 Orycteropus afer afer
AAACCCACCAGCCACTCCTTGGAAGGAAGGTTGAGCAATCTACTTCTGTAGTGATACTGCCTCAGAAACCCAAGGAGGGGTCTCTGTGAGTTAGATCTGACTTGATGGCAGTGTGTTTGTTTTTTGTTTAATATATGGCATAAATAGACTATCAAGCATAACCCAAAATGCACAAACAGCCAAAGAGAAACTAGATGAATGGGACCTTCCAAAAATTAAATTTTCATGTGCTTCCAAAGACTTCTCCAAAAGAGTCAAAAGAGAACCTACACATCAGGAAAAAATATTTGACAATGGCATATCTGAAAGGAGACTTATCTTTAGAATTTATACAAAACTCCAATACCTCAACAACAAAAAGACAAACAATCCAAGTAAAAAAAAAAAAAAATGGGCAGAGACATGAATAGACACTTCACCAAAGAGGATATTCAGGTGGCCAATAAACATACAAAGAAATGCTCAGAATCATTAGTGCAGTGTAGTAAATTACATAGTGTGGCTTTTCTAGCCATAAGTCTTTGTAAACTCCAAGGTGGAATTTGCAATGAGCAACTGAGTAGCTCCTGATTGTTAAAGTTATTCACCTGGGGGATTACTGTTGGGAGCAGTAATTTTCTGGGAAGTTTGCTCTCTCTCATGTGTATAGAATTCTGATGTTGAGATTGGTGACTTTGGCCACTCTGCCAGGCTCAAAAGGAGCCCTCCATGAGGCAGAAAAAAATGTCTCACTGCCAGCTGGGAGATGTCAGAGACACACATTGCTGAGAGAGAGATGCTGAGAGACATGCGCTGCTGGAGAGAGACACAGAGAGACATGCATTGCTGGGAGAGAGACACTGAGAGACACGCACTGCTGGAAGAGAGACTGAGAGAGACTGTTGGCTGAGAGACAACGGGCTGAGAAAGACTGAGCGTGTTCCTGAACTTGAATTGTAGCCTGTTGCTTCCCTAATAAACATGATAATCAATGAGTTCTGTGTGGCCACTGCAGCAAATTATTGAACCCAGCAGAGAGGTGGTGGGTGTTGGAGGAAGAACGTTTGGTGTCAGGGTTAGTGAAAGGGCTGGAGGGAGGGGCATGTCTGGCCTAGCAGGGATAAGCCTTGGGCTACTGATGGTCATTCTGTCTTCCTCTTGTGGGGTTAGAGGAGGTCAGAAAATGCAGCCTCCTTGCCCCTTTGGCAATTAGCCATTAGAGAGATGTAAATCAAAACAACAATTAGATACTATCTTGCCCCAGCACTAGTAGCAAAGTTCAACAAGACAGAAAATAACAAATGTTGGTGAGGATGCGGAGAGATTGGGACTCATACACTGTTGGTGGGACTGTCACATGATACAACCACTGTGGAAAGCAGTATGCCAATTCCTTAAAACTTGAAATTAGAAATACCATTTGACTCAGACATTCCATTACTAGGTAAATACCCTAAAGAAGTGAGAGCCAGGACAAGAACAGATGTATGCACACCCATGTTCATTGCAGCACTATTTACAATAGCCAAAAAATGGAAACAAGCTAGGTGTCCATCAACCGAAGAATGGATAACCAATCTATGGTACATATACATAATGGAATACCATGCAACCCTAAAGAATAACATAGAGTCTGCAAAATACCACATAACATGGATGAACTTGGAGGACATTATGCTGAGTGAAATAAGTCAATCACAGAAGGAAAGACATTGTATTAGTCCATTATTGTAAAAAGTCAAGGAAAGGTTTATATACGGAAGGAAATTTTGTTTGTTGGTTACCAGGGGTGGGAGAGAATGGAAGGGAACACTGTTAGATAGGTAGACACAAGTATTGATTTTGGTGAAGAGAAGGGCAAGGTACCAAATGTGAATGATCAACACGGAGGCACTGAGGAAGAGGAAGACAGAGAGAGGTACACAGGAGGTACAGACAACAAAGATAAACCCTTTTTCACATACAGTAGTGCGTTGTCAGTGAAGACAAACATGGATATATGGGTGGATAGATGGGTGGACAGGCTGAACTATTAGGTATATCTACACAGTGGAGAGTGTGCCCAAGACCATGTATAGGGTTGGCAGACAATGTTTCTACAAGTGTATTGCTATGTTCTGTAAGAATTCCCAGGTATATGGTAGAGCTGACAAGGTTGTAATCACTTCTTGGGCACAGCCAGCAACCCAGAGGGAGTAAATAGTTAGACCTGTGAGTTCAGGACCATAGTCACAGGGGACATCAAGCTCAACTGGCAAAACATATTACACAAAACATTGTTCCACATCCTACTTTGCCAAGCAGCAACTGGGATCTTAAAAGCTTGCAAGCAGCCATCTAGATGCAATGATGGGTCTCTCCTCATCCAGAGCAAAGAAGAATGAAGAAAATCAAAGATTCATGGAAACAGTCCAAGTGACTCGTACACCATGTGATCCTCAACCTATATGACTATGATACCAGAAGAAATAGATAGTGACCGGCTACCACTGTTAACCACTTGAAGGGGGATCTATGTAGGAGATCCTGGATAGAGTGGGAGAATGATGTGGAACAAAAGTCAAAATCATTAAAAAAAAAAAAAGAGGATCAGGTTTGCTGGCCTGATAGAGCCTGATTGGCCGCTGAAACTATGGCCCCTAGCTGCCCTTCAGGTCTGGAACTAAACCCACTCCTATGACTTCCAGCCAAACCAAAGACAGGTATATGAGGTGAACATTTATACTAGGTAGATA
>NW_006921747.1:5923673-5927087 GCF_000298275.1 Orycteropus afer afer
GGGCTGCTTATGTACAGGGAGACAGCTTAGGGGGCAGGAGTGCATGGAGGGATGGACACAGGGAAGAGGTAACTATGGGGAGGAAGAGGGAGGGGAGCTGTTGCATTGTGGTAAACTGTGGTCAATGTCATGAGACAAAGTATATGTGAACCACTGTATGGAAAGTAAATCTGCTCTGTAAACCTTCACCCAAATCACAATAAAAAAGAAAAGAAAGAAATACAGCCTGAGAACTTGGCTGTCTTCAAGGTCCCTGTGCCCATGGTCCCACTGATGCAGGTAGGGTCTGAGCTCAGATCTCCCCTAATCCAACCTGGTGCTTGTTTTATTATCTGTTACTTTCAAGTTCTAATTCTCTCTGTAGAAAAAGGTGTTCTCTGTTTAAGGAAATCAATCCCAGTAGAATTGTATCAAATGTATATTTAACCTTTAGGAATCAGTGACACATGTTCAAAAGAAAAAAAACCTTAAATGTGGGAGGCTGTCCTTGAGTTCAGGAAGCCATCATCCTGGCAGGTGGCTTCAGAGACTCTAGTTCTCTCTGGCCCCAAAGGTAGTGTGAGTACTTTGGTGCTGATTAAGCCTACTCCTTAAAGATAAATATTTCCCTTACCTCAGAAGGCACTGTGATTATGTCAACCTAAGAAATGGTATCAGTGGAATACTAGAGGAAAGACTAGCTAAAGTGGACCGTTTTAATATTGTGGTAAAATATATATAACAAAACATGTCACTTCAACCATTTAGTGAACTTCTCAGAAGTGGTTAGTCTTTATATCCCATGGGTAAATGTCAAGAGTGATTCTAATTTTGAGCAATTTTCACTTTCAGTCTTGAATTATAACCTCTTTCATAAGATGGGACTTTACTGTATTATTATCATCATTACATCCATTTTGCAGATGACAAAACTGAGGCTTGGGGAGAAAACCCGTATGAAAGCACTTTGCAAACTGTCAAGAACCACATGAGTGTAATCATCACAGTTGTCACACACAGCCGTCTTCACCTTTCCACATCTCAGGGCCCAGAATGACTCTACTTACAGAGACAGTTCTCAGGAAAAGAAAGCATGCTCAAGTGAATCATCCTTCTGTGTCAAGAAGGGCAGCTCACAAGGGGTCTTGCAAATCTCAGTCTAGCTGATGTGTGATCAATCACAGGAAACCCTCTAAAAAGTATTCTTCTCAGAGGCTTGATGTACTATGCATAACAGAGGGTCATTATATTGCTACTGCTTTGTATACCAGATGTGGATGGATAAAGAGAAAGAGGCAAAATTGGCAAGCTGAACAGAAGGCAAGTTCCAAGGCTTTCAGGGTCCTAAAAATGACTGCAAACACACCCCAATAGTCTCCTAGTTGTGGGGTTAGGGCAGAGCCACCACACAATATAGTGGTTGTTCCATTTATTAGTAATTTTTATTGTAACCTTCTCCATTCTGAAGATAGGGGGGAAAAAAAAGCATATATAGCACTTGTTTTGAAGACCTAGGCTTGAGTCACAGTTCTGCTGCTTACTAGCTGTGAGACCTCAGGCAAATTACAACAATTTTCTAAGCCTTTGTTCCTCAACTGTAAAATGGGCTATTAAGAATATCTGCCATAAAGGTTATTGTGAGGATTAAATGATATACAATAAGTAAAGCTCTTAGCAGTGTCTGGTATTTAGAAAGCATTAAAAATGGTAGCTATCATCATTAGTTATTATTTGGATAGTATTGCATAATTTATGAAGCATTTTTATAAAAGTCATCTCTTTTCTTCAAATCATAATCACACCGAGGATGAAGGCAGACATCACCAATTTAAGTTAATCTTTCCTGTGCAGCTCAGCTGCTGAGAATATTCTTAAACATTGTGCTCCAAGCAGCCCTAACCAGTCCATGAACACTGTCCAGAGGAGAGGACCTCCTTTCCATGCCTACCTTAACTGGAAGAGTGAGTTCCTAAGTCCACCTGGTAGATGTTCAGCCACTGATTGACTTCTACAACCTTAAATCTTCAGGCTGGCTGACTGCTCACTATTGCAAAGGGCCCCTCAAAGGGGTTGGGGCTGGGGAAGTAGAATATGACTTCTGGTGCTCCCCTCTTTTTGGTGCCACCCTCTCCTCACCCATAACTGCTGGGGCCATTCATGCTGTACACCTCACCGAACCACAGAATTTAGTTGCTGGTGGAAACTGAGATGCTGTCTCCTCTGATTGTCCATTGGATCCACAACAACATGGATGGTCATGGATACTCAGCTTGGGCCCTTAGAGGCTGCGAAGCTCCCTACCTCCATACTGATAACTGAAGTCAACAGAAAATTCCTTCTTGTACTGGGCTCTTTCTTGATCCATGAGGAAGGAATCTGACTGGGCTAAGGCTGATCCTAACCTCCTCCATCTGCCAATCTGGAACTTCTGAACACCTTCTCTTTTTTGTTTCTCTTAGGTTGGTGCCACAAAAGACCTTGAACCTCCTCTTCCTATCTTACCCTCACTCTGGCATTCTTGCTCTTACATAATGCTTTCTAAGACATGAGGTATAACCACACACAGCAGTGGGATAGCTTTATCAGAACACATCACTCTGCTATTCCTGCAAGAATTAGTCTAACTTTTCAGGGGAGCCTTCCCTGATGTCCCTGATAGATCATAGCCCTTATGCCCTTAGAGTATCCTTGTGGTTTCACATTCACTTGTGTGGTCATTTTACTATTGTCTGTCTCTCCCCAAAATGTGAGCTCTATGAGGGTAGGAAATATCAATTTTTATTCAATGAATGAATGAGACACCTTTTGCTTTATCTTTCTTTTCTAGACTGTAGGAAAGGTCACTCAGGGATTAGACATATCTAATATAGTCACAAGGATTTAATACCATAAAGGGGTTCTGAGGATTAACTTTATCTTATGACTAAATGGCTTCAGAGCAACTTAATGAGCTATATAAACTCTAAACAGAGTTGGCTCACCTGATCCTAAAATGATCTCTAAAAGATGTAACAGACTTTTAACTTTTCACTTTCTTCCTTATTTTATTTCAAACTGCTTCCTTTTTGTATACTTAACCTTAAGGCTTGTGGTAGAAATTGATGCATGTCCTCCAAGTGCTATTCTCCCTTTTTTTTCACAGTAACAGAAATTTTAGCTGGGAATATGATGACCCAGAATAAAGATGATAAGATTTCTCAGACATTTTCAGCTAGTGTGGCTGTATGACTAGGCTCTGTCTGATAAGAAGGGAGTAGAGGTGTTGTGTGGCAGCCATAAGCAACTGGCTTGAAGAAACTACCAGTGTGTACTTTTGCACCTTTTCTTCATCTCTTCCTCTATCTTGCTGACTGAAATTCAAATGCGCTATTATTGACCATGGGAGCTCTGGTAGCATAGTGCCTAAGGCACTTGACTGCTAACCAGAAGGCTGGC
>NW_006921747.1:5927187-5944575 GCF_000298275.1 Orycteropus afer afer
GATACTGCCTTGGAAACCCAAGGAGGGGTCGCTATGAGTCGGGGCCGACTCGACGGCACATAACAACAACAACAACATTACTGACCATGAGGTGAAGGTCCACACCCTAAAATGATAAAGCCATTAGCAGGACGGAGCCTACCTCCTGAGAACTTTATGGAATAGAACTGTCACAGCAAATGTGAACTGTAAATCTCCAGACTTTTAAGTAAGAGAAAAACAAGCTTCTTACACTCAAATCTAATCTTTCTTAATTGATACCAGGTCCTTCTTTTGAGGCCTGAAAAACTGAGAAGCACCTTGGTGTGGTGAAAACCCTGAAGTAGAACTCAGAAGACCCAGATTTCAGATTCCTGGGTCTCATTCCCTAAGAATGGATCCCTAAGAAAGACAAGTCCTCCTGTCTTTCTATGTCTCCATTTCTTTGACTATAAAATGGAGATCAAAATGACATCTGCTTCTAACCCATATAAATTCTATAGTGGCTGTGTGATATACATAAACCAGTTGCATTAAGTCAGTTCTGACTCACTGAGACTCCATGTACGTCACAGCAGATCCGTGCTCCACAGAGTTCTCAGCAGCTAATTTTTCAGAATTATATTGCCAGGCCTTTCTTCAGAGGTGCCACTAGGTAGAGATGAACCTTCAACCTTTTGGTTAGCAGCTTAGTGTGTTCACTTTTTGTACCATCTAGAGACTCACTGCATTCAGTTTCTATTAAATGTTAAAGAAAATGTTATAAAAAGGTAATACAGTCAATAAAACCAACTTCCATTGGGTTGATTCCCACCCATGGAGACTCCATGTATGTCAGAATATAACTGTGCTCCACAGAGCTTTCAATGGCTGATTTTTTAGGAAGCAGATTATAAACAGTCAATCATCTAAAAAAAAGAAAGAAAATAAATAAAAAGAAATCTGTCCTTAAAACAAAACTATAGTAAACAAAACAGTGTGGTAATTCATAATGATAGCTATATGGACCAATGAAACAGAATTGAGAATACAAAACTACAAATATATATGACCAACTGATTTTTTATAAGGATGCCAAGACCATTCAATAGGACAAAACAGTTTCCACAACAAATGGTGCTGAGACAACAGGATTTCCACATGCAAAAGAAGGAAGTTGGATCTCTACCTCATATACAAAAACTGACTCAAAATGGATCAATGACCTAAATATAAGAGCTTAAACTATAAAACAGAAGAAAACAGGACTAAATTTTCATGAACTCAGATTAGGAAGCATATTCTTAGATTTGACACCAAAAGCATAAGCAACATAGGAAAAGTAGGTTAGACTTCATAAAAATTAAAAACTGTATGTCAAAGAACATTATCCAGAGTGAAAATACAACCAATAGAAATACAGAAAATATTTGGAATTCATGTATCTGATGAGGCTTTAATATCTAGAATATATAAAGACCTCTTATAACTCAATGACAAAAAGAAAAACAGCCCATCTGGTGGTAGAAGAGGAAGTCAAAGAGATTCAAAGAGTGAGAAGAACTCAATGTGGCATTGCTGTCTTTAAAGATGTAAGGGGCTGTGTGTGGGTGACCTCTAGAAGTAGCTAACAAGGTAACAGGCATCTTAATCCCACAACTGTAAAGAACTGAATTTGGGCAATAATCTAAATGAGCCTAGAAGTCCATTATTACTGCCCCCTCCCCAATACACACCCTAAGCAGAGAACTCATTTTAATCCACATGAACTCATGAGCTACACAAATCTGAGTAACTGTGTGGTAATTTGTTACACAGCAATAGGAAATTCATATGCCATTTGAATAGTATGGCACACTTTATTTTCCAAAACTGGCTCCAACAAAATCTCCTGTCCTATTTGCTCCTCTAGAATCTGCCCACGACCTCTTCAAGAGATAGAATCTATGTCCCTACTCTTTGAATGTGGGCAGATCTTTGTGACTGCCTCAACCAAAGGAGTTTAGCATAAGAGATTCAATGTAACTTTGCAGGCTAGATCATAAAAATGCCATGCATTTCCACCTTGCACTCTTGAGACACTGGTTCTTGGTACCCAGCCATGTGAATGAGCCATCCTAGCTAGAAGTGTGTAGAACAGAGAAAAATTGTTCCATCAGCCTTGTTCAAATTGCATATTTGAGAGCAAATAAACAATTATTATTGCTTTTTGCTACTAAGTTTTGGGTTTGTTTGTTAAGCAGCAATAGAAACTGGGCATATTCAACACATGAATTTAACAACATAGTGACTGATAGAGACCTATTCAATAACAAGAGTACACGCAGGATGCACTTGACTGCCATGGCAAAGCCAAACTACCATAAAAGTTTCTAAATGCCTGTCTCCAATATCTGTTGTTGTTGTTGTTGTTAAGTACCATTGAGTCATCTCCGACTCATAGTGACCCCATGCACAGCAGAATGAAACACTGCCCAGTCCTGAGCCAGCTCCACGATCCTCGCTACACTTGAGCCCATTGCTGCCGCCACTGTGTCACTCCATTGTTGAGGGCCTTTCCCTTTTTCGTCGACCCTCCACCTTACCAAGCATGACATCCTTCTCCAGGGAATGGTCCCTTCTGACAACATGACCAAAGTACGTGAGACGAAGTCTGGCCATTCTTGCCTCCAAGGAGCATTCTGACTGCACTTCCTCCAGGGCAGACCTGTTACTTCTTTTAGCAGTCCATGGTACTTTCAGCATTCTTCGCCAACACCACAGCTCAAAATCATCAACTCTTCTTTGGTCCTCCTTATTCACTATCCAGCTCTCATATGCATATGAGGTGATTGAAAATACCATGGCTTATGTCAGGCACACCTTAGTCCTCAAGGAGACATCTTTGCTCTTCAGCACTTGAAAGAGGTCTTTTGCAGCCGATTTCCCCAGTGCTATACATCAACGGCATATAACAACAACAACATACATCATCTGATGTCCTGACTGCTGCTTCCATTGGCACTGATTGTAGAACCAAGCAATGTGATGACTTTGACAACTTCAATATTTTCTCCACTTATTGTGATGCTGCTTATAGGTCCAGTTGTGAGGATTTTTGTTTTCTTTATGTTGTTGTTGCTGTTATGTGCCATTGAGCTGGACCCAACTCATAGTGACCCTTCCTTGGGTTTCCAAGGTGGTATCACTGTGGAAGTAGATTGCCCAAACTTCCTTCCAAGGAGTGGCTGGTGGGTTTGAACTGCCAGCCTTCTGCTTAGCAGTCAAGTGCCTTAGGCACTATGCTACCAGAGCTCCCTGTTTTCTTTATATTGAGGTGTAATCCATACTGCAGACTGTATTCTTCAATCTTCATCAGTAAGTACTTCAAGTCATCCTCACTTTCAGCAAGCAAAGTTGTGTCATTAGCATATCGCAGGTTGTTAATGATTCTTCCTCCAATCCTGATGCCACATTCTTCTTCATATAGTCCAGCTTCTTGGATTATTTGCTAACCATACAGAATGATGGATAAGTATGGTGAAAGGATACAACGTCTTCTTGATTTTAAACCATGTAGTATTCCCTTTTTCTGTTTGAACGACAGCCTCCTGGGTCTATGTACAGCTACCTCATGAATACAATTAAGTGTTCTAGAATTCCCATTCTTCTCAATGTTATCCACAATTTGTTATGATCCACACAATCAAATGCTTTTGCATAGTCAATAAAACACAAGTAAACATCTTTCTGGTATTCTTTGTTTGAGCCAAGATCCATCTGACATCACCAATGATATCCCTCATTCCGTGTCCTCTTCTGAATTCAGTTTGTATTTCTGGAAGTTCTCTGTCAATATACTGCTACAACTATTTTTGAATTATCTTCAGTAAGATTTTGCTTGCATGAGATATTAATGATATTGTTTGATGATTTCCACATTCTGTAGGATCACTTTTCTTTGCAATGGGTACAAATATGGATCTCTTCCAGTCAGTTGGCCAGGAAGCTGTCTTCCAAATCTCTTGGCATAACCAAGTGAGTGCCTCCGGCGGGGCATCTGTTTGTTGAAACATCTCAATGGGTATTTTGTCAATTCCTGGAGCCTTGTTCCTCGCCAATTCCCACAGCACAGTTTCAACCTCTTCCCTCAATATCATTGGTTCTTGAACATATGCCACTTCCTGAAATGGATGAAGATCGACAAGTTCTTTTTGCTACAGTGGCTCTGTGTATTCCTGCCATCTTCTTTTGATGTTTCCTGCATCATTCAATATCTTGCCCATAGAATCTTTCAATATTGCAACTCGAGGCTTAAGTTTTTTCCTCAGTTCTTTCAGCTTGGGAAATGCTGAGCTTGTTCTTCCCTTTTGGTTTTCTAACTCCAAGTCTTTGCACATTTCATTATAGTAACTGGCTTTGTCTGCTCGAGCTGTTCTTTGAAATCTTCTGTTTAGCTCTTTTATCTTGTCATTTCTTCCATTTGCTTTAGCTCCTCTTCACTCAAGGGCAAGTTTCAGAGTCTTTTCTGACATCCATGTTGGTCTTTTCTTTCTTTCTTATCTTTTTAATATCCTCTTGCTTTCTTCATGGATGATGCTCTTGATGTCATCCCACAATTCTTCTGGATTTCGGTCACTGCTGTTCACTGCATCAAATCTATTCTTTAGATGGTCTCTAAATTCAAGAGGGATATATTCAAGATCATATTTTGGCTCTTGTGGACTTGTTTTAATTGTCTTTAACTTCAAGTTGAACTTGCATACGAGCAGTTGATGGTCTGTTCCACAATCAGCTCCTGGCCCGGTTTTAGCTGAAGATATTGAGCTTTTCCATTGCCTCTTGCCACAGATGTAGTCAATCTGATTCTTGTGTACTCCGTCTGGTGAAGTCCACATGTATAGCAACCGTTTGTGCTGCTGAAAAAAGGTACGTACAATGAATAAGTCGTTGGTCTTGCAAAATTCTATCATGTGATTTCCAGCGTTATTTCTGTCACCAAGGCCAAATTTTCCAACTATCTGTGATTGTTTGTTTCCAACTTTTGCATTCCAATCACCAGTAATAAGCAACACATCTTGACTGCATGTTTGGTCAATTTCAGACTGCAGAAGCTGATAACAATCTTCAATTTCTTCATCCTTGGCTTTGGTCGTTGGTGCATAAATTTGAATAACTGTTGTGTTAACTGGTCTTCCTTGTAGGCGAGCAGACATTATCCTATCACTGACAGCACTGTACTTTGGGACAGATCTTGAAACATCTTTTGTGATGATGAATGCCACGCCATTCCTCTTCAATCTGTCATTCCCAGCACAGTAGATCATATAGTTGTCTGATTCAAAATGGCCAAAACCAGTCCATTTCAACTCACTAATGCTGAGGATATCAATCTTTATGCATTCCATTTCATTTTTGACAACTTCCAGTTTTCCTAGATTTATACTTTGTACATTCCATGTTCTGATTATCAATAGATGTTTTCAACTGTTTCTCCTCAATTTGAGTTGTGCCACATCAGCACATGGAGGTCCTGAAAGACTTTCTTTATCCATATCATTTAGGTTTGTTCTACTCTAATGAGGCAGTTCTTTCCCAGTCCTAGTTTGAGTGCTTCCAACCCAAGGGGCTAGTC
This sequence comes from Orycteropus afer afer, assembly GCF_000298275.1. Lineage (NCBI taxonomy): Eukaryota > Metazoa > Chordata > Mammalia > Tubulidentata > Orycteropodidae > Orycteropus > Orycteropus afer. Next base: position 5,932,760 of record NW_006921747.1, read on the forward strand.
TTCCTGCACTGTGTCGGACAATGTTTCCAAACTATTCATAAAGTTGCCCGGTAATGTATCAGACAGTGTTTCTCTGCTATTCATAGTCTCTGGCCAATTTTTGAGAAGTGGATGGCCACCTCCTTCTTCCTAGTCTGTCTTAGTCTGCAAGCTGCATTGAAGCCTCAGTTATCTAGTACTGCTATAAATGAAGTAATACAAGGAGATGGCTTTAACAAACAGAAATTTACTCTCTCACAATTTAGAAGGCTAGAAATCTGGATTCAGAGTCCTGGCTCTCAGGGGAGGTTTTTTCTTTCAGCTGGCTCACAGTTTAGGAAGAAGGTTCTTATCTCCTTTCTACATCTTTGGGCCTGGTGTTCCTTAGAGATTTACATGTGTCTTGACATCAATCTTCCCCTGGGTCTAGGAGGATTTCAGCACAAGGGCCCCAGGCCCAAAAGGAATGCAACACTCCCAGCTCTTCTTTCTTGGAGGAAGTAGAGCCCTCTTTCTCTGCTTGCTTTTCTCTCCATTTATCTCTTGTCAGATAAAAGGGAATGCAGGTCACACCCCAGGGAAACTCCTTACATGGCATCAGGGCTGTGTGACCTGAGTAAAGGTGTTATCCCTCTGCTCATTCTCTTACAGTTGACTGGCTGATCACATCACATCACATCACATCACATCATCATATACCTGTCACATTACATCATTACATAACTGCCAAACCACTGAGAATATTGTTGTTGTTGTTGTTGTTATGTGCCGTGGAGTTGGAACCGACTCAGCGACCTCTCTCCTTGAGTTTCCGAGGGAGTATCACTACGGAAGTAGATCGTCCCATCTTCCTTCTGAGGAGTGGCTGGGGGGTTTGAATTGCCAGCCTTCTGGTTAGCAGTCAAGTGCCTCAGGCACTACACTACAACTGAGAATAGACCAGAGTAATCTCCCATCTCCAGATGCTTAACCTAATCACATCTACAAAGTCCTTTTTAGCCATGTAAAGTACTAGTAACAAGTTCCAAGGAGTAAGACATAAATATCTTTGAGAGGTCATTATTCTGTCTAGCAAGGAGCTCTGGTGGTACAGTGGTTAAAGTGTTGAGCTGCTAACTGAAAAGTCAGCGGTTCAAATCCACCAGCTCTTCCACAGGAGAAAGATGTGGCAGTCTGTTCCATAAGGATTTACAGCTTTGGGAACTCTATGGGGGAGTTCTACTCCATCCTATAGGGCTGCTATGAGTCAGAACTCACTCGCTGGCAATGGGTTGGATTTGGCTTGAGGTATTCTGTCTACCATACCAGCCAAGACATTCTGGCCAGAAATTTTCTGTGCAGATTCCTGGTATTTGGACAATCAATGATATCGCTAAGTGAGACAAGAATATGTCTTGTCCTCAGGCTCCATTTCAATCCGAGATGAGAGGTAGAACACGGTGGTGGGGAGGGAGTAGAGGTGATCACTCATGCTGGGTCTACCCCTTCCCCATTCCTACCTCTTTCCCCTCTGTGCTCTATTTCTTCAGGAGCCACAGGGAGCCCCTTTTGGCTGGTTGGAGAGCACAGTACACTGGAGGAAGACAGGAGATCAGTTTCTGTCACTATGAACTCCATAACCTGGCCAAGTCCATTAACTCCTGAGCCTCTACTTCCTCACCTGCAAACAGGCTGACACACTTTACATTTCCCTGCCTGCCTTATCAGTCTGTTGAATTAAATGAAATCAGGTAACACCTGATATGTTCTCTATATACAAGGGAGGACTATGACTGTGAAATAATCTTAGATCCACAGAATTATAGGGTAGAAAGTTACTTGGCTCCTGCTCCAGCTCCATTTTTAATGCAAAGAGACTGAATCCCGGAAGTTGGCATGTCTGAGATTATTCTAGGGCTCTTTTCTTCACAGTATACTCCTGGCATTTCCCTTTCCCTTTATAACTTACAAGAGTCTCATTTGTTTCCACGGATTGCAAATTATTTTCCCAAATCCACTTGCTGCTTCAGAAACCATACATGTATGCATCTGCTGGCCTCATTCCGGGAACAGAGAAATTTCACATCTTGTTCATGTGACCACATTTCCCAATGGTCCTTGTTTCATATGGCGAAGAAACAACCAGAATCATATTCTCAACTGGCCAGTGTTCAAGCTGAAGGAGCAGCTGCAAAACTGCATGCTCAGCAACTGGTCTGGGCCTTGAATAGGAACTGAGGCTTGGACCAAAGTCCTAGAAGGGGCAGACACCTCTGCATCCTCGGCCTCAGCAGATCCTCCTCTGATAGCTTTGGTTCCTCTGAGTGCAGTGCCTGCCTCTCCACTGGTCTCCTGGCCCTCAGGTCCCCTACACCCAGTTCCCAACCACCCTGCCTGTGTCAGTGCCTCAGTCATCATCCTGGCATTCTCCATATGCCGCTTCCTTTTCCTACCTGTCTTCTACTTCAGATCTACCTCCAGGTTGAGCTCTTTTCCTGCCTTATAGTAAAGAGTACATAAAACGACAGAGAGACCAGAGCTGCTTTCTTCCCCAGAGAAGACCTGACAGGCTAACATTTTTTGCATATACCATGTGCCAGACTCTGCTTGGCAATTCACAGTATTATCCTCACAAGCCTAGACGGTAGCACTGTTTGTATCTATTTAGAGTGTCCCTGGGTGGCACAGATCACCTGGGTGCTTGACTACTAATTGAAGCGCTGTCAGTTCAAACTCATATAGAAGCATTTCAGAAGAAAGACCTGGTGATTTGCTTTTGAAAGACCATCACCTTGAAAACCATATGGAGCACAGTTTTACTCTGCAAGACATAGGGACACCATGAGTCAAGATCAACTCAGTGGCAACTGGTTTGGTCTTTGGTTTTATTTTACAGATGAGGAAACTGATTAGGAAGTGGTAGCTGGGATGGGAACATGGCTGGTTGACCTAAGACTCAGTATTCCCACATCTGCTCAGGAGGGACCTCCTCAAGTTCCTAAAGCTGGTGATCTGCCCTTGACCCCAACACCTTTGCTGTCAACATCTGCCCACTACACTGCCTAAATCATGTTCCTAAAAAGGACAAAACACCAACAGTAATTCTGGCAGACTCTTACCAATTCCCTCCCCCCTTTAACCCAACAGCCCAGCTCCTTTTAAAGGTTCTTGAAGTGGACTGAGTGTAAGAGAAGGGCGTAGATCTGTGAAGAAACTAATCCCCGTTACTTGTCAGCAGTGGTGCAGACTCCCTGCTGTTGCCTAGGTTACATGAGCTAGGAGCTTAAGCCACTGCCAATCACTCCCCTATTTACCTTAATTAATCAGACTGGTGTGGCTTCCTCTGGAGGGCCCCCCTCATGCCCCTTGGGATAAGCAGGGAAGTTGGGGAGCACTTTTGGCCAAAGGACTTCAGTATTCAGGAAGGCAGCCCTGGAGGCTGGTGTGAGTGACGTTAGACCCACAGAGAGGACACCTGGAAGAACCAGGGTAGGAAAAGAGAGGCTTGTAAATGGCATTCACTTGCCAAGGAATTTTAACTATCACTCAGAAGGCAAAAATACCCTGTCAGCCAAGGCATAATTATAAGTTGTATTATTTGGGCCATTCAAAAAAAAGGTGTGAGACCTGAGAAAATAGCTGTCTCACATGTGAAAGGCCCCATTTTATTTTTCACACTTTTAGAAATTGCACAGGAAAGAGGCAGGGGAGGAGGAAAGCTTCTCAGTCTTCACACTGCAAAGGGCTTATTTTTCTAAGAAACACATTCTGATGGCTGACCTGAATCCATGCATGAACGCCGACTGCATTCCCAGTTTTCCCCTTTCCTTTCTGGGTGTGTGTTTTTGTTTCATAGATGACTAGACATGTGACACTTACTGAGTCATTATCTGAAATATGCCAGAGGGCTCAAAGGACATAAAAATTATAGACATACTAACATCAGCTTCCTTGCCAGATAAAGTCAACATGTAAGAGAAAGACAGACAGAGACATAGAAAGACAAACTCTTCCTGGACTTGGAAAGCCTAAAAGCCACAAAACCACCTAAAGCAGTTAGGAGTTATATGACTCTATTGTTAAACCCTGTACTAAGCACTGCCTGCTCTACATACAGCCTCACCCTCTTTTACAGGATTTAAATATTTGTCCAGGATGTTGTTTCTCTAAGCATGTCACTAGTTCACAACTTTTTTTTTAAAAAGGTACAAAGTGTAAACTACAAAAGCTCCTCCCATTGGCACAACACTTATCGACCAGGCCTTGGTTTTTTTCATCTGAAGAGGAAGAAGATAACAACTGCCTAGGCTATTCCAACCAGTGGTTCAGAGGATCCAAGGAAACTGTGTGTAGGAAAATGCTTGGTGACTATGAAGAGCCACACACATAGAAATGGTCATCACCATCTTGTGAACATGGTCACCTATGAAATCAGTGGTCTCAAATTGTTCAACTGGGAATCTGGAAAGATATCCATTTTTTGTTCTGTAAAAAGCCAGTTAAGTCTGCAGGTACAGCCCACCTCTAACCTGGCTCTGCCCTTGTTCTTATGATAACTCAAATATATCCTGAAAGTTGGAACTACTGGATCCCCACCAAGAGCCTTAGCTGAGCCACCTGGTTTTGGAATGAGTCTAGTCTTTGGTAGAAGAAAGACTAGGATCCCTGGAACCCACGTTATAGGGCTAAGCATCTTCTTTTGGGTCATTTATCCTACCTAGACTTCACAGATTACATTCAGCACCCAAACTCTCTTCCTTCAGACCAAGGCCCCACTTCTCACCTTGGTGTCACTGTGGGCACCCAGGGGTCTAGTTCCTTTTGTTCTCTGCCAGTTCAGCCCTGAACTCCCTCCCCAGGAATGTCTCAAACTCTCCAGTGCTGATGGCTGGTTGCCTGGACCTCCTTCCCCTAATGTGGCTTTCCTCCTACCAGCCACACATTCACTCATGGTCAGAGTCTGGAGTCAGCCTCATTTGGGCTATGGGAAGCTATGTGGTTGAGCAGACCTGCCAAGCCTGCAGGCCTAGATCATCCCCAGCTTGACTCTGCCCCAGCTGATAGTCACCTTTCTGTCCTGGATCCTTGCTGGTTTTAGTGTTCCTCTAATACTACTCTGGTGGTGTAGTGGATAAGGCACTTGATTACTAACCAGAAGGTCAGTGGTTCAAAACCACCAGCTGTTCCATGGAAAGAAGATGGGACAATCTACTTCTGTAAAGATTTACAGACTCAGAAACCCAACAGGGGTTGCTATGAGCCAGAAACAGCTCGATGGCAGTGAGTTTGGTCTGGTTTAATACTACCTAGCGTAAGAGGCACATCACAATGGACCAAGTGGCTCTAGCATATTACTGATCCAGCTTTCAGAGCATCAACTGAATCAACAGGATTGTTCTTCTGTATTAACAGACTCCAACAAGAGAGCCAATTATATTGGGATCTAGTATAAAAGTTCCTAGAAAGGGACAATAATAACTAACATATACTGGGCTTAATAATTCTTAAGCCTCTGCTTAAAAACCATTAATGGCTTCTCATTGCTCCTAAGATAAAACCAAACTCCTTCACAGGCTTATAAGGTTCTACATGGCCTGGTCTCTACCTCCATCTCCAGCCTATCCTACACCATGCTTCCCTTGGTCTCAAGAGCTCCAATCAGATTTCTGAGTTCTTCAAATGTGCCTCCCCCCTATCTCCTACCATGGGCCTTTGCACATGCTACTGCTTCTACCTAGAACACTTGTCACACTTTATTCCTATGCCACCAAATTAACTTCATATTTCAGTTCAGATGTCATTTCTTCCAGGAAGTATTCCCTGACTTCTAAGAACAGGCTTCTGGTAAACACACTATGGTCCCATCCTTCAGAGCACTAAGCCAAACCCAAAACCAAACTCACTGTCCTTGAGTCAGATCCGACTCATAGTGACCCCTCCTTGGGTTTTTGAGGTGGTATCACTAAGGAAGTAGATTGCCCAACCTTCCTTCCAAGGAGTGGCTGGTGGGTTTGAACCGCCAGCCTTCTGGTTAGTAGTCAAATGCCTTAGGCACTATGCCACCAGAGCTACTTCAGAGCACTAAGTAGATCTTTATTGAGAATGATTATTGGTTAATGCATTTCCATGCCTGGAACAGAAGTTGCAGAAAGGCAGGGACAATAACTGTTTTGTTCACCCCAATACCTGGCTCACTAACACCTAAAATAGTACCTGACAATTAATTATAAGTGCTCAGTAAATGTTAACTGAGTAAGTGGAATGGATAAATAAGGTATGCACTATATGCCAGTCTCTGGAATTATTCCTTTTCAATTATATCTTATCCTAAAAACAACAATATGAGGTGGCTATAATTATTACCTTCCTTCCGAGGAAGGTTGGGCAATCCTACTTCCATAGTGATACTGCCTCGGAAACCCAAGGTGGGGTCGCTATGAGTCGGGGCCGACTTGACGGCACATAACAACAACAACATAATTGTTATATCCCCAAGTTACAAACTCAAGTTTTATAATGGTTAAATAAATTTCTCCAAATCCTGCAAGTGGTAAAGCCAAGATTTGAACCCAGGTCTGTTTAACTCCTGTGCTTATACTCTTTATTCTGTAAAATATGATCCTCAGCTGGGTCGTAGAAGACATTGCTAACATTTATTTGTTTCTTTTATTTTAGAGTAAGAATTTCATTTTCAAGTGGGGGTAAGCATATAGGCAAGGAGAGTATTCTTCTCACCCACACCTGGATCTGAGCTACATAGAGCTAAGGCACCTCAGATTTCTTATAATTTCCCAAATTAATTTTACTGACTTCCTTGGGAACTTCTCAATTCCATCACCTTCCTGAGTTCCCTCTGCTTTCCAGTATTCTCTTCAGACAGGGTTGACTCTGGTTCCTAACGTCTGGAATGACTTCTTAGGCCAATTCCTCAGGAAAGGGACTTGCTCCCAGATGAAGAGCTTGGCTAATTTTGCTCTGGTGATGGAATTTACTAATTGCATTATCACATGTACCATCTGACTTTGCTAATAACTGCTCAAGCTGCACACTTGCTACTAAAGTCACCATGTTATAAGCAATTATTTGGCTCTGTGCAAAAATGTTAATTTCATGCTTTGTAAACACATCTCTTGTAAAAGACCAACCTGCCTGTAAAAATTGCTTTTGACATCCCCAAGATAATCTTCAGAAAAGCAGGGAGGGAAGAAAAAAAAAAAAAAAAGAGGAGTATCCTGTTAATCAGTTTCTACAACTTTTTTTCTCGAGTCTTTTATCATGATGAATGAGGTATTGAAAACAAGGTTCACCAAGAAGGTAGAGAAGGAAAGAGAAAAATACTCAAATTAATGAAAACTAACTTCTATGGATACTAAAACTCTTGCAAGTTCATTGTGCACTTTCAACTGGGTAAAAGGAATTTGGGAACCTGAGAAATTCACATGCTTCACACACAATGAACCAAGCATTTTAGCATTAAAGGGCCCTTAGCAATGATCACATCTGAATATCTCATTCTGCTCTAAAGGAAAAAGAGGCTCAGAGACAGACATCCTGCCAGGCTCACACAGAGGCTAAGCCAGAGCCAAGAATCTAAGCCAGGGAACTGAATCCCTGGATAGTGTGCTTCCAGAAAGATAGATAGATGTGAGCCCTAGACAGACAAAGAACACCTAAACATTTTTTTAAAAGTTAAGGGGGTGGGGAGGAGTTAAAGAGAGTCCTAGTTCATTGAATAGTGACTAGGGTTTTAAAAGCAAGTGGCTACACAAGCTGTAATTGGTGTCCACTTATCTGAAGCAACAGAGAAAGGAGAAGAGATAAGAATTAGAGGAGGAAATGGAATGTGTGCCTGGTTGCCTCCATGAACAACTGCCTCCTTTGCCATAAGACCAGAAGTACAGGATGGTGTCTGGTTACCATTACTGAACATTTTGCTCAAAGGTTCTACAGAAGTAACCTAATCAAAAGAGAGAAAAATGTGGATCAGAATTTAAAATTCTCATTGGAATCTAGCCATTTAGGCTGGATGACCCCCTGAAACTATTGTCCTAAGATAGTCTTTAAATTTTAAACCTTAAACTAGAATGATCCTCTGAAGTCTTCTTTGAATTACAAAAAAAAAAAAAAAGCTTATTTTAATTAGTAAAAGTAAATGTGCTTTGAGCATTGTGATACATTAAAGAATTATCAACATAAGATCAAATTGACAACAGCAACTCAAAGGTTTGGAAGGGAAGCTTACAGGGCAGTGACTTTAAGATAATGGTGGTAGCATAATGTAGAAAAAGATAGTAAGAGTGGTAGTACAACTTGAAGGATGTAACCAAAGTCATTGAATTGTACCTGCAGAAATTGTTGAAATGGTGTATCTATGGCTGTATATACTTACACAGACACACACACACATACACATAAAGGAGAGCAAGACGCCGGTCATTCTCTTCCACAGTAATTCCCTAGTGCTGTGTGTGTTCCCTGACATTTGCCCCACCGGATGGGGTCTAGAAGGCAGTTGACAAAGCAGACCACGTAATTCAATTCAAGAAGCATTTTTTGGACATCAACTAGCAGAGCTTCTGCACCTTTCCATCAAGGACCATCCCTCCCATCCCATCTTCCCCAAAGACAGAGGAAATGATATACTCAGGGGAGGAGCATCTGGGAATGTTTTAATCAAAAGTGGCCATGGCAGGGCTTCTCTGAAGTCCTCTATCTTAAATATTCACACAAATTTCATTTTCTACTCTAAAATACAGATGTTTTAATCTACTACTACAAAGGAAAGTTTTACTTTCCTCTTCTCCAAATAGTTTGAGAAAACTTGATGCTTTTGGAAGACATGCCCTGTTTATGCAACATGAACTCACTGTATGAAAGCCCATTCATAGGCAATGATCCAATGAACCACCATGTTATTAGAAGGTCGTAAGATCTACAGTGCACCAAAGGAACAGCCAGTGGGTTATGTGTCTACAGGGGAAGGGAAATCAATTTAGAGTGAGGTTCTCCAGAAGGATGAATAAGTTGTTTTTTCAAAAAGTGATAATCTTTACACATACACAAAGAAAATTAAAATCCTTATAGGAAACTGGGTTCAAAGTACAAGGGATCTCTCTGTATTTTTCATTACAAATGCATGTGAAATCAACAATTATCTCAAAATAAAAAAATTCATTAAAATAAACCCCTCATAATCCTACTACCCAATAATAACCACTGTTAATGATTTCATGGTTACCTTTCTGATTTCAGTATGTGTGTTTGAAATCTGAAGACTTAATCAGATGTCTGGAACCAGCTTCCTTCACCTATCATTGTATCAAGAGATTTTCCTATCATTAAAGTTCTTTGAAAGTATTCTAATTTAATTCACAGAGATCTTATGCCCACTTCTGGATATTTAATTGCTTCTAATTTTCTACTTAAAAATGCTTCAATAAACATCTTACATAGGAGCTCTGGTGGCGTAGTGCCTAAGGCACTTGACTGCTAACCAGAAGGCTGGCAGTTCAAACCTACCAGCCACTCCTCGGAAGGAAGATGGGGCAATCTACCTCTGTAGTGATTGTTGTTGTTGTTGTTGTTATGTGCCGTCGAGTTGGACCCGACTCATAGCGAACCCTCCTTGGATTTCCGCGGCAGTATCACTACGGAAATAGATTGCCCCTTCTTCCTTCCAAGGAGTGGCTGGTGGGTTTGAACCGCCACCCTTCTGGTTAGCAGTCAAGTGCTTTAGGCACCATGCTAGCAGAGCTCCCATAGTGATACTGCCTCAGAAACCCAAAGAAGGGTCACTATGAGTTGAAATCGATTCTATTTTCTGATTAATTCCTCAGACTTGACCACCATAATTCCTTGGTCATTTTTTTAAGGCTCTCATCATATGTGGACAAATTTCTTTCCTGATGGGAGTAAGAAACGACACTGAAAAATATCTCAATAGAAAAACTTCAAGAGACTGCAAAGTGCCTAACTAGAGATTTTCACATACAAGGCCATCTAGGAGGCAGGCAAGAGGGTCTAGGGAACTGAAAAACCCACCTGCCTACAAAATGGGCTTCGTGCTTCATCCAGCTCTCATGCCTTCCTGACACCTCAATGCAAAATGAGCTCCGAAGAGAGAGGCACTAAACCAGGACATATGGGATTGTCTTCTGTAAAAAGAGGTTGTTCACTCTTCTCCTAGGAGGGTAATAACTTGGGAAATATGCATAAACCATTGCTGCTAGGATATAAACAGCATGAAATTATCCAAACTTGGAGCCATTAAAGATGCACATTGTGAATTTAGAATCAAAACACTCTATAAATTCATAGCAAATCTGCACATTGAAAAATCAGCCTTCACACTGTAAAAGCAGTTGTTGGTTGAGAGGAATTTGCAAATGCTCCTGACTACATTCCCTGGGTAGGCATGAGGCATGAAATCAGTGGGCTGCTCTTCTTCTGGAAGGCCTTCATCCAGATCGGGAAAACAAGGAAGCTCTAAGGTTCCTTTCAGGTCTGATACTCTCAATTACTGGTTTTACCAATTGTTTTGGAAGTGATTTGGTCAAATCCTATTTTGTGAGTCTAAAGACCATGTTGTTGTTGTTGTTGTGTGCCGTCGTCGAGTTGGCCCCGACTCTAAAGACCATAGGCACCTCATAATTACTGGGTTTATTTTTGGGGGGGATGGGGTGGGGAAGAAGAGCAGAAAACAAGGGACTTCATTCACAAGTTGCCACAGGACTTGCCAAAATATAAATACTGTAGAAAAGGAATAATAAGTAATGTTTAGAAAACTGATTGAGAGCTTTTTACTCCAGAAATTATATTTGCTGATTATTTTAGTGTTTCATTTGGAGAACAGTAGAAAAAAGGAAACTATCCACCCCTACCTCAAGTCTGGAATGAGGTCAGAAAGGAAGCTATGACTGGAGGCCCCTTGGCTGTCATTTCTGGACACTGGAAGTCATACGAAAGCTTCCTCCTTTGTAACAGTCCACATGTGGGGCCCATGGGGTTTGCTGTGGGTTATAGGCACACTGTCCCTAAGAATAGCTAATTGGATGTCTGTACTGCTGATATTAAAAAAGAAAAGGAATTAATCTCACCCAAGGAAGGCTGAAACAAGTGTTGTTTAGCTTCATCTTGTATGAAGACTAAAAGGACAAGGAGACAGCGAAAAAGTCCTCTTACTTGTCTCTATCCAAAATTTCTATCCCACTGACTTGTGAAAAAAGTTATTTGTCCCAACCTATGTTCAAAAGAAAAATTACAAAGGTTAGTAAAAATAACACTAGTATATCCTTCAGCTAGATTTACCAATTATTAAAATTTTACATTTGCTTTCTATACCTATACATTTTAAAAAACTTTTTGTGATTTGAGTGAAAGTTTACAGAGCAAATTAGTTTTCCATTCAACAATTCACATACACTTTGTTTTGTGACTCTAACTGCAGTCCCCAGTAACAGCACTCTTCCCACTTCCTCTCTATATTTTTCATTTCCATTCTTCCATCTTTCCTATCCCATTCTTCCTTCTGAGCTTTAACACTAGGCAAAAGCTGCTCTTTTGATTTCACTGATTGTTGTAAGGTGTGTGTACCTCTACTGCTTGGCTGAAAGTTGAGCCACAGGGATGAGTTCAGTTCCAGACTTGATGGGTGACTAAGGGCTATAGTCTATGGGGTTCCACCAGTGTCTAACAGACCAATAAGCCTGGTCTTTTTAAAATTATTATTATTATTACTATTATGAGTTTTGTTACACATTTTTGTTCCACTCTGTCCAGGACCTTCTATTGTGATCACTTTCTCTCTCTCTCTCTTTTATTTTTTTCCTATTATCTCTTTTTTCTTTTCAATTGTGATT
>NW_006921747.1:5946520-5958706 GCF_000298275.1 Orycteropus afer afer
TTTTCCCAATCTGTAGGTTCTCTTTTGACTCTTTTGGAGAAGTCTTTGGAAGCACATAAAAATTTAATTTTTAGAAGGTCCCAATCATCTGGATTCTCTTCTGCTGTTTGTGTATTTTGGATTATGCTTGATAGTCTATGTATGCCATATATTTGGGCCCTTAAATTTGCCCCTAAATTTTCCTTGAGTATTGTGATCACTTTCAGAGTAGTCAGTAGTGGTAGCCAGGTGCCATCTAGTTCTTCTGGTGTCAGGTTACAGGAGGCTAAGGTCTGCATAGTCCATTAGTCCTTTGGACTATTTGTTTCCATGTAACTTTGATTTTCTTCTTTCTTCTTTGCTTCAGATAGAGAGAGACCAATAGTTGTACCTTAGATGGCCACTTGCTAGCTTTTAAGACCCCAGTCACTATTCACCACAGCAGGATGTAGAACACTGTCTTTGTAAACTGTATTATGCCAATTGAGTTAGCTGTCTTCCAAGACTGTGGTCCTAAGTCCCCAAGCCCAGTGACTTTTTACTTCAAGGTGTTTGGTTATGACTAAGAAGTTTCTACAACTTTGCCTGCTGGTTGTTCCACTATATACATGGATATATTTATGGCACATACAAATATATACATAGATATATCCTCTGCAAACCCTATACATGGTTGTGGGTATAGTCCATTCACCTACCCATACCTGTTCAGATCACCTGTGGGCCTTGCATCCATTTGTAGATTATTGTTTGTTATTATTGACATCACATGATTGTGTCTACACATTTTTCACTGAATCATTTGAAAATGAAATATTGTCATGACACTTGACCAGTAAGTACTTCAGCATGCATCTCTCAAGCAAAGAATGTTCTCCTAAATAATCACAATGCTGTTAGCACACCTAAGAAATTTCACATTGGTACAAACTATTATTTAATAAACAATCTATATTCAAATTCCCCCATTATCCTCTAAATTATTTTTTAATTGAGCTATAACTCACATAACATAAAATTTACCTTTTGAAGTGTACAAGCTTGTGGTGTTTAGTATGTTCACAATGTTGTGAAATCCTCACCACTATCTTATTCTAGATCATTTTCATCACTCCCAAAAGAAATTTATCCATTAGCCATCAATCCTCACTCATCTAATTTCTTTCCTTATGTACTTGCTTATTCTGGACATTTCACATAAATGGAATCATACAATATATGGCCTTTTGCATCTGGCCTATTTCACTCAGCATAATGTTTTCAAGGTTCATCCATGTTGTATCATGTATCAGCATTTCATTCCTTTTCATGGCTGAATAATATTCCCTAGTTTATGCTGTGGGCTGAATTTGTTCCCAGAAAGATATTCTGAAGTCTTCACTGCCAGTACCTGTGAATGTGACCTTATTTGGAAATGAGGTCTTTGCAGATATAATCAAATTAGGATGAGGTCATACTAAATTAGGGTAGGCTTTAATCTGATAGTATCCTTAAAAGGAACTAGAGATTTAGAGACAGACACACAGAAAACATTATGCAAAGTGAAACAGTACCAGGCAAATGATCTCCTGGCTCTTAAGTGGAAAATGTTTCCCAACATCTTATGGTTTCTGTTTGGCATCATGAGGGAGCTCTGTGGATGGGCAGGCTGAGATGGAGGACAGCGAGTCTAAGGGGCATTGGGGAATCCAGGCACCTGCCTCAAAGTGGCCCTCAGTAACAAGTGGCTGGCTGGACTGTCTCAACTGTTGGAATTAATTGAGGTCGCTGAACTACAACAGGGTATAGCGCTAGAGAATAACACCCACCTCTCCCAGCACATTAATGAGCTCTGACATAGACCACATTTCAGACTGCAGCTAATTAAATACTCTACAGCTTCCCCAGAGAATCTGTGACTTAAGACCTGGCTTAGCCACTGATTCCCTGTGTGATACTAGGCAGATGAATCAACCTTTCTGGGCCCCTTCCTCATCTATAGTGTGGAGAGAAAGGAATACATGTAAGCTTCTTAAAACTCTAAGGGTCTCCAGGCTTACTGGTCTGCCAAAGACTGGTGAAATCCCTAAGACTATGGCCCCTAGTGACCCCTCAGGCCTGGAATTGAACTCACACCCATGGCTTCTAGCCAAATAATAGATAGTATACAAGGTGAACATTTACACCAGGTAGGTACACTCCATAGACTAATAAACCATGGAAGACTAAATGGGACTATTTGCACATGAAGATCGCTCAGAGGGCAAGAATGCATAGAAAAGAAGGACACAGGGAAAAGGTAACCAGAGAAAGAGCTGTTACATTATGGGGATTGAAGTCAATATTATGAAACAAAATGTTTATAAATTGCTGTGTGCAAAATGAATTTGCTCTGTAAACTTTCACCCAAATTACCAAAGAACAAAACAAAACACTAGGAGTCTCTCATTCCAAGCAGTACACTGTCAGTAAATTTTACCAATTAGACAATTAACTCAGACACATTCCTTGCCAAAGGAACTTTCCACAATTTTGTGACAAGAGAAACTAAATACAATATAGCTAAGGTCTGTGAAGTAACAATACTAGTAGTAACTCATTCACATGAACTATCTATTTATGCTGATGTAGCTCTCATGGCTCTTCTACATACATTATCTTACTTATCCCCATGTGAAGTAGATTTAAAAAAAAAAAAAAAAGTTGCTGTTGAGTTGACCCCGTGTGTGTCAAAGAACTTTGTTCCACAGGGTTCTCAATGGCTGATTCTTCAGAAGTAGATCACCAGGCCTTTCTTCTGAGGAGGCTGTGGGGGGACTCCAACCTCTGACCTGAGTGCATTGGTCATTTGTGCCACTCTGGAACTATATAGTAGACTGAGGCTGAGTTATCACCCCCACATTTTACAGATAAAGATTTACAGATGTGAGGTTCACACCTTCATTCATTAACAGTAATCATGAAGCATTCAATGTAAGCCAAGCACTCTCCTAGGCGCTAGAGACACAACAGCAAGCTAAAGAGGTAGGTATTGGCCATTGTGAGCTTTCAATTGGGCAAGGTGGACCAATAAATAAATAACAACAACAAAATGTAAGAACCACTAAGATAAGAGAACTGCAGGGAGTTTTTGCAGGGGCACCTAACCTTGACTAGTGATTGCCATATAGGGTTATTCACAGAGTGCAAGGCCCTGACAACTCTGACTCCTAGTCTAGGGTTCTCTCCCTTTGGCCAAGGTGGTGAGACATATATGCCTCAGATGCTGCTGTTGGGTGCTACCAAGTTGATTTTGACTTATAGAGACCCAGTGTGACAGAGTAGACTTGCTCCATAGGGTTTCCTAGGCTATAATCTTTACAGAAGTATATCACCGGGTCTTTCTCCCAAAGAGCTGCTAGGTAGGTCTGAACCACCAACATTTCATTTAGCTGCCAAAAGCTTAACTGTTAAGTCACAGATACAAGGAATAAAACCCTTGCCTGGGCCCATTTAGCTGGGAAAAGAACAGCTACGGAATATTTCCCCTTGGTTAGTACTGAATATAGAGCTGCTGAATGAATGGACTCCAGTGCTCAAGGGCCTCATCTCCTGAAAATACCAGAGGCATCGGCAAGACTCTTAAGGAGTTTAGGCTTTGAGTAACCTTCTTGACCTTCTCCGCAGTGTGTGACTCTGCTGGGCAATGCCAAGAGCACATGGTGGGAGACTGGGTCCCTCTCAACTCCCAGACCTGTCAGGTAAAGAGGCTGAATTAATGCTTGCTTTTTCGACCTAACCTATCTACCACCTTGGAAACTTTCTCTTTTCCTTTCTCCATCAAAACACAAAGACAAAGCATGAGTTGGTGAATCTCAATGGTATCTCATAAAATGAAATTAACAATGTCAGGAACCTTTATTGACCTCCAAAGTCAAATTCTTCAAGGCTGATTGGCTGAACACAGCTGTTTAATAATGGGTTCCTCAATCCACCCAACCTCACACTCCTCTGTAGTTAATAGGGCCATCCCCGATAACTCATCCCTGGAGAGACAGAGAGAGAGAAGAAAGAATGGGCTAGTGTCTGTATTTTCTGCAGAGGCTGGTTCATAAAGCAATATTTATACATTCCCTTTAACCCAGCATTGCATAAGATTGATTACCAGTTAATTAAATTGTAACCATTTTATACATTGACTTGTGGTTGTGATCAGCATCTAAATTTACAGATCCACGAGGCCACACTGACTTGTGTGAAGAAGCTAAATAATATTCACTTAAAAGAGCATTAAATTGTGCAGAACCATCTTGAGCAGTCAATAAAGGCTTCATGTTAAACAGAATTTAAAGAAATGGTATTTGCTACTTTATTCCCTTGAGGAACATATGCTTTTAAAAGTTATTTCCTATCCCTAAATTCCTTGAGACTAGAGTAGTTTTGACAATTTTCTGATTTGTTTAAAATGAATGATTATAAAACTTCGTTAGAGACATTTGCATTAATTTAAAAGGGGTGTGCCTTGGATTCTGCCACTCTCATAAAGGGAAACGAGACAGGAGCCTAATTAAGTAACAAAGGCTCAGCCAGAAACTTTGGTTCCAGAGGCATAATCTCCTTTGCCAGGCACGGGGCAGATGACTGGTTGCATGCTCACGCCAGCCTCCTAGGCTTAATCCTCCCGCCTCAGCAAGAAGCGTTCCGACAGTGTCTGGAATAATAATGTAATTAGGGACAGCTAAAACACTTCATCCATGAAGGACGAAGATTTGGATTTTTTCCAATGTGAGAAGAATCAAAGACACCAAAGGGTGGGTCTTTTGGGAAGGGGAGGGCAATGGCTAGAATTGTCTATCTTTCTCTCTTTTTTTCCCCCTAAAGTATATTTGCTTCTCAGAGGGGAAATAACTTCTTTTGACAAAGACATAATGGCCACTTAGGCCAAAGTGGCACCTGCTCTCAGCCAAAAACAAACAAACAAAATCCTCAAATTATCTTTCCAAACAAAAGCCAATTTTGTTTCCTCTTCCTTTGGTCTAGATTATAAAGTCCTCTATTTTGAAGAAAAACAGCACAGGGATTGTGTTTTATAAATCTTATAGTCCTGGATTTGGCACAGGGATTGGTACACAGAAGGTGCTCAATAAATGTTTGCTGACTGGTGTCAGTTATAATTTGGTTCTTCCTGTTATTGAAGCTAAATCTAACTTTGCTCATTTCAATTTGGAAGAAAACTATTTTTTAGAACATTGTGACTGAAGGGGCTTATAGTATATACTGCTTATCAAAAAAAAAAAAAAACCAAAAAACCAAAAACAAACTCACTACCACTGAGTCAATTCCCACTTATAGCAACCCCATTTATGTTTCCAAGGCTGTAAATCTTTATGGAAGCAGAATGCTTCATCTTTCTTCCACAAAGTGCCTGGTAGGTTCAAACCACTGACCTTTTGGTTAGCAGTCAAATGCCTTAACCACTATATCACCAAAGCTCCTTTTTAGTGCTTATAATATCATGAAAAATGAAAGCCACAACCTAAAGCCATGATTTTCAAACAGCATTACATAAAGCCTTAAGGGCTCACAAGAGGCGACTCTGGGGCCTGTTTTAGAGAGGGAGATAGGAGTAGGCTGATGAACCAATGCCCCCATCCCATGCCCATTTCAACAAAAGCAACTGACTTCTTCTACCTGTTTTTCATGTTAGACCATCATATAAAATATCCTTTTAAGTGAAAATTCCTACAACTAGATATTCATAGTCTCAAAGTTATCTCCCTACAGTATGCATACTAATCATAAATGGAAAAATAGTAACTTTACATTGGAGAAACCTGGTAGACATCACCTTAACCAGGTGATCAAAGTTAGTATCACCAGTAATGAGACACCATGCACCCCAATACACTGAAAATGGCACAGTATCACTTCTATAAACTTAGAAAAACCACCACCCAAGAGAACTACAACTGAACTTGTACATGGATTGATCTCTAAATATTGACAGAGGCAAGCTTTTTGGAGGCCAATATAGCAATTCAACCTTCCAATCAAAGCCGTGAGTTTATCTGTACCACCAACAGCCAAGAAACAGTGCCCTGCATCTGCCAGGAGGAGAAGTCCAAAGAGCAACTGTCTTAGTTTTTCTTAGTGCTGCTGTTACAAAAACAACGTAAGTGGGTGGCTCTGAAGAACAAAAATTTATTTGCTCACAGTTCAAGAAGCTAGAGTCTGAATTCAGGGTATGGCTCTTAGGGAAGTCCTTCTTTGTCTATTTCAGTTCTCATAGTGGCTTCATTTGGGTTTCTGAGGTGGTATAAATCTTTATGGAAGTAGATTGCCCCATCTTCCTTCCATGGAGCAGCTGGTGGGTTTAAACTGCCAACCTTCTGGTTAGCAGTCAAATGCCTTAAGCATCGCACTACCAGAGCTCCAGTTTTGCTTCTAGTAGCCAGCAATCCTTGGAGTTCCTGGACTTGCAGATTCATCTGCCTCTATTTCTTTCTATCATGGATAGAAAGGTGTCCCTCAAAAACATGTGTGACAAATCCTAACCCCTAGATCTGTGGATGTAATTCCATTTGGGAATAAGGGTTTGCTTGTTATGTTAATGGTGCCATCAGAAGTGTAGCGTGTATTTTAAGCCAATCACTTTTGAGATATAAAAGCAGCAGATTAGGCACAGGGGTTCACCATGAGTTGGAACTGACTGCACCGTGACCAACAACAAGAAGCACAGAAGCAGGCAAGTCAGCATGACTGGGGAAAAGATGCCAGGTGGAGAGCTCCAAGGAATGTCAAGAAGAATGCATGAGAAGCTCAGGCAAGGATTCTTCCCCAGAGAGGAGAAGAAAGCCTTCCCCTAGAATTGGCACCGTGCATTCAGATTTCTAGCTTCCTATTTTCCTAGAAAATAAATTTCTGTTCCTTAAGATCACTGACTTCTAGTATTTTTGTTATAGCAGCACTAAAAAACTAAGACAATGTCAGATAGTGCCTGTCTTCTCCCTGTGTCTCTGTGTGTCTCTATGTTTATGTGGCTTTTCACATAACTTGAAGTGATTAGGTTTACGATCCACCCTATATTGGTATGGCCTCAACTGACTGGTTGTTACATCACATTAGATTACATTATGGAAAGTGATTATATTACATGAGATAAGATTATATCCAGAGGTATAAGATTTAGAATTGGAGAGACACAATTCAATTCATATCAACAGGAAATAAGGATAACTCACGGTGATGAGTAGGGTGATCATTCTGTACAAATGTCTAGATAGCATAGGAAACCAACATCCTTTTAAGTGAAAGGGTCATGGGATGGAATCAATGACTAGGAGAGTGGATGCCCCATTTATCTGGTCAGAGTCCCAAAGGCTTCATCAATCTCTTCCTAGTACAAATCCACATTGGGTGAGCCACATAGCTTTTGAAATTCTTTTATAGAAAAAGAATAGAACTCTGTCCTGAAATATTTACTGATTTAGGTATATGTATAAATTTTAATGTTACTTCTTTAGAAAGCTTGACTATCTGGTTTCCCTCGTAATGCACAATTATTCCATAGGTCAAAGTAAAGACCAAGCAGTGATAGAGAACTGTTAAAAACAATGGACACTAAGAAGAAGTACAGTGAAGTGGATTACTTAACAAGGCCCTTCAAGCCATTACAATAAATAAATCCACTCCATCAAGTCAATTTTGACTCATAGCGACCCTCATAGGGTTTCCAAGGCTGTAAATCTTTAAGGAAGTAGATTGCCTCATCTTTTCCCATGGAGCAGCTGGTGGGTTTTAACTCCCGACCCTCAAGTTAGCAGCCCAATGCCTTACCCACTATATTACCAGAGTGCCTTCTAGTCATAGTCCTCCATTCTACAATGTATTGCAATCCTAGCCTCTAACCCTGTGGCTATAATCCCATTTTGGAGTGAGCTGTCTGTTATGTTAATGGGACATGATTAGGGTGGGATGTATCTTGAGTCACTGACTAACTGTTCTTGTTGTTAAGTGCCGTCGAGTCATAGTAACCTGTGTACGACAGAACAAAACACTGCCCAGTCCTGCACCATCCTTGCAATCCTTGCCATGCTTGAGTCCATCACTGCAGCCACTGTGACCATCCATCTCATTGAAGGTCTTCCCTTTCTTCACTGACCCTCTACTTTACCAAGCATGGTATCTTTCTCTAGGGAATGGTCCTTTCTGATATCATAACTGAAGTAGGTAAGACAAAGTCTGGCCATTCTCACTTCCAGGGAGCATTCTGGCTGCACTTCCTCCAGGGCAGATTTGTTAGTTCTTCTGGCAGTCCATGGTATTTTTCACTAATACCACAATTCAAAGGCATCAACTCTTCTTTGGTCTTCTTTATTCATTGTCCAGCTCTCACATACATGTGAGGTGATTGAACATACCACGGCTTGGGTTAGGTGCACCTTAGTCTTCAAAGGGACATTTTTGCTTTTTAACACTTTTAAGAAGTCTTCTGCAGCAGACTTGCCCAGTGCAATATGACATCTGATTTGCTAACTGCTGTTTCCGTGGATGGTGATTATGGATCCAAGTAAAATGAAATCCCTGACAAGTTCAATCTTTTCTCCATTTATCATTATGCTACTTGGAGGATTTTCATCAGTTGTGAGGATTTTCATTTTCTTTTCTTTCTTTCTAACTAGAGGACATGAACCAGGTTACCACCCTTAGTTTACTCAAGGATATGGTCTGAATCCAATATATATGAGTGCTCTGGCAAAGTTCTCTCTCTCGCTCTGGACTGTGCATCCAGCTCATTATCCTCTGACCTCTGAGTGTTAGAAGTTGAGTTTACAGTCTACTGTCTGACCTGATTTGCCAGCTTCTGCAGCCTTGTGAGCCAGCAGCCTGTCATCTGACTTGCCAATTTGGGTCTGTTAGCCCCTGCAACTATATGAGTGAGGAGAATCCTCCAGACTGACCCCTGATCACCATCATGGATTTGGGACTCTACAATGATATGAGCCATTTCCTTACAGTTTGTAAGTTCTCTGAGATATTGTAGTGAATTACAGCTCAGTGCCCAAGGCATTTGAGTGATAACCAAAATGTTGATGGCTCAAACCCACCAAACACTCCACAGAAGGAAAATGGGGCAATATACTTTCATAAAGATTTACCACCTTGGAAACCCAATGGGGGTCACTGTGAGTTGGAATTGACTCGATGGTAGTGGGGTGGGTTGTTTTTTTTTTTTTTTTTCCTAGAAGACAGGAGGGAGAGTACTGAGGGGAGGAGGAGCAGTTGGCATTAGAACTGATGGAGTGGTATAGAAATTTAGAAAAGCTGTACATTTGAGACATCTTTAACCTCTACCTCATAGGGACCAGCCTTGTGTTGATCCTTCTAAAAGGAATTATTCATGCAAGAAGAAAAGCACAGCAGCCTGGAGACATTTGGTGAAGGAGCAAATAGACTTAGGAGACTGCATTAAAACTCTACTTTTCCGTAAAGGCACATGGATATGACTGGGGGAGAGATATGGGAGAGGAGGAAAAGGCAGAATCTGAATAGTAGCCTGAATCAGCTCAGGTTTCATCTAAAAAATTCCTAAGAACTCTGCATTCTATTCCCTATGTACTCAAGTTTATTTTCATATAAAATTATGCACACCTCCTCCTCACCCTGGCCATTCCCAACTCAGATCCAAAAAAGAAAGGTCATGTTTATTCTGCATTTTCTCACACATACTTGCACAGAACCAAACTTCTATAAGCACAATGTAAAATTGTTTAGAAAGTGTTAATTTATGTTCATTGTATCAGTGTAGTCTGTTAGTGCAAAGAAGTGTTTTATGAAAGACATTTTTTAACAGACTTAAGTCTTAAAAGCACAAACGTATCTGCAAAATCTACTCATCCGGAAAACCTCATTCCCTAATAATGTCAGATAAATGAAGCATTACTGTACTAGGAAGCTGTGGTAAGATTCTAGGAAATCTATATTGTATATGTATTACTTATGCACAGAAAAATAAAGCTTGTTTTTTTTTCTATTATTAAAAGTGTGAGTTTGGCAAATGTCCCAAAGGTCCTTTTAATTTTTTAAAGAGAATATCTGAACTGTTTATAAAAGGTTACTTATTTTTTTTGAATTTTATTAACATTCTGTATTTCATCTTTTTTTTTTTTTTTTTTTTTGAAAGATTGGATCCTTTTTGAGGGAGCTTTTTTTTAGTCCTGGTAACACTTAATGGACATTAATATTAAATACAAAAGCAGGCTATTGCTTACCCGGTATTTAGTCCCTATCTTTCCAGAATGCACACATTGATATTATAGAATCAACCTACCACTGTTAATTCATGAAGTATGGGGACTAGCATCTCCCTCAGTTCCATGACTGAAGATTTGATCCATATACAACAGAGTCCATCACTCATCTATCAGTTTGTCATACTTTAGTGGCTTACATGTTGCTGTTAGCCTATGCCACTACTATTTCAAATGCCAGCAGGGTCACCCTCGGTGGACAGGATTCAGCAGACTAAGATAGACTCAGAAGAAGGAAAGGGGCATCCAAGTCTCAGAGAAATGGCCAATGAAAATCTTACAAATAGCAGTGAAACACTGTCTGATATATTACTGGAAAACTTTACGAATAGCCCTGAAACACTGTCTGATATAGTGCCAGAAGATGAGCCCCTCAGTTCAGTAGGCACTCATAATATGAATGGGGAAGAGATACCTCCTCAAAGTAGAGTCAACCTTAATGACATAGATGGAGTAAAGCTTTTGGGAGCCTCCATTTGCTGATATGGCATGACTCAAAATGGGAAGAAACACCTGCAAACACCCATTAATACTCAGAATGTGGAATGTACGAAGTATGAATCTAGGAAAATTGGAAGTTGTCAATAATGAAACAGAATGCATAAAGATCAATATTGTAGGCATTAGTGAATTGGAGTGCACTGGTATTGGCCATTTTGAATCAGACAACCATATGATCTACTATGCCAGGAATGACAAACAGAAGATGAATGGTGTGGCATTCATTGTCATAAAGAATGTTTCAAGATCGAGTTCCAGCAAGATTGCGGACTAGGCGGAAAGACTGCACACACACTCTTCAACAAAGAAAAGGGAAACCAATTAACACAGACACAGAAGATAATCCTGGACCCCTGAGCCTTGAAGGGAAGGATATAGAAGTGGACTAAACCCCAACTAGCAGAAGAATTTGCATGAAAATACCAAAAAAGGAGACATATGGAGTTGTGGTCTGGCAGCGATCCTGAATGATCCTGACGGCACAGACAGCTTGGAAATTCCCGAATGCTGGTAGGACCTAACAACTAACCTAAAAATCACCCTGCTAGGCAGGGACAGCATGGAGGACTGCTCTGATGGCTGGGGAATAAACAGAGAAGGTGAAGAGAAAGGCGGGCTGAGCTGCGGACTTTTGCCGGTCTGGAAGGCGCCGCAATTTTGAAGACCTAAAAGCAGCTTGACTATTTTGGATATTTAAAGAGACAGTACTCTCGCAGATTCCTGGGGCTTAAGAACATGTTCTACTTTCCAGCAACCCCAAGAACCCTCTGGACCTGCAAGACTGAAAAGGTACAACATTCCTCTTGCTACTCTTATACCCCATACCCGCTTGGTGTATGGAGGTGCGGCCACCCCTCACTCCCACCTACCTTCTGGGCCCACAGGAACTCCATCACAGGCTGTGCTCAGATGGAGCCTGGTACCCTGCCCTGTCCTCCACCGATTTTTTTTTTCTCTATTTTTTCCTGTTTATTTATTTCTTTTTTGCTTTCTTTTTCTGTTGACTAGTTTGCTTGTATTTGTCTGTCTTAAAACAACTATTATTATTAATATTTTTGTCCTTTTAACTATTATTCTCAATCTTCCCTGCCCAGGTCCTAGTTTTTAGCATTTTTTCTTTCCCCTGTTCCTGGTTGAATTTTTATTTATTTTTTTTAAATTTAAGGCCCCCCCCTTTTTCTCAGGGTTATCCCCATTCCTTATTTTTCTCTTTGCATTTTTCCCATTTTTTTCCTTCATTATTCTCCTTCCCTACTTTTTTTCTCTTAGTGCCCTATTCCCAGATATTACAGGTTTTCTTCTTTTTCTTTTTCCCTTTTTTCTTTTTTTTGTTACTGTTCCTGTGTGATTACATGGCGTGTTTTTTGTCCATGTGCTTTTAGCTTTTTGAAGGTTATTCAATTGTAATTTGTGTCTAATTGAGTGGGAGAGAAAACAG
>NW_006921747.1:5961875-5978826 GCF_000298275.1 Orycteropus afer afer
AAAATAAAAAAGAAAGAATGGCTAGAAAAAAAAAAAAAAAAGATTAAAAATAAAAATAATATGGTTTAAAGATAATTCTGTCTTCTTCATGGTTTTGTTACATAAAATAGATACTAACAATTTCTCTACCACCATGATGAGTGTGGCTCCCTTCCATTCTTGTTAAGTCTTCTCAGAAGATGAAATTTCAAGACCTGGAGATTCCTGGCCAAGCAACAAAAGTAGAATTGGCCCATTCCCCAATGGATTCAAATGAAAACTGGTAGTAAACACAGGTACAACTCTAAGAGAAGACATTGGAGAGGAACCAAGTCATGTCTATATGGAGTTGCACATGTGATGGCACATGTATTGACCAAGGTTCACTAGTATTTTATTGTATCAAGTTCACTAACATTCTACTATGTCAAATTTGAAATTTTGCCATGATTTGATCAATTGAACATGTATTGGGCAACTTCTGGATTCTTCTATCTATTTATGGTTTTACATTAAGAGATTGAATGACTAATAATCATGTGATATATTTGGTTTGAAAATAAAGATTGATGCTAACATTAAAAGAAAAAAAAAAAGAATGTTTCAAGATCTATCCTGAAATATAATGCTGTCAAGGATAGGATAACATCTAATGCCTACAAGGAAGACTAGCTAATACTACTATTATCTGAATTTACACACCAACCACTAAAGTCAAAGACAAGGAAATTGAAGATTTTTTACCAACTTCTACAGTCTGAAATAGACCAAACATACAATCAAGATGTATTGATTATAACTGGTGATTGGAATACACAAGTTGGAAACAAAAAAGAATCACCAGGAGTTGGAAAATGTGACCCTGGTGATAGAAATGACACTAGAGATCACATGACAGAATTATACAAGACAAATGACTTGTTCATTGCAAACAGCTTTTTTCAACAACATAAATGGTGGCTATACATGTGGACTTCATCAGACAGAATACACAGGAATGAGATCGACTACATCTGTGGAAAGAGGTGATGGAGAAGCTCAATATCTTCAGACAAAACAAGGCCAGGAGCTGAATGTGGAATAGACCATCAACTGCTCATGTGCAAGATCACGCTGAAGATGAAAACAATTAAAACAAGTCCTCAAAAGCCAAAATACGACTTTGATTATATCCTATCTGAATTTAGAGACCATCTGAAGAAGAAATTTGATGCACTGAACACTAATGAGGGAAAACCAAGCAACTATTGGGATGACATCAAGAGCATCATACGTGAGGAAAGCAAAAGGTAATTAAAAAGTCATGAAAGGAAGAAAAGACCAAAATGGATGTTAAAAGAGACTCTGAAACTTGCTCTTAAATGGACAGTAGCTAAAGTAAATGGAAGTAATGACAAGATAAAAGATCTGAACAGAAAATTTCAAAGAACAGCTCAAGAAGACAAAGCCAATTACTGTAATGAAATGTGCAAAGACTTGAGTTGGAAAATCAAAAGGGAAGAACATGCTCAGCATTTCTCAAGCTGAAAAAACTAAAGAAAAAATTCAAGCCGTGAATTGCAATACTCAAAGATTCTATAGGAAAAATATTGAATGATGCAGGCTGCAGCTGCATCAAAAGAAGATGGCAGGAATACACAGAATTACTGTACAAAAAAGAATTGGTCAATGTTAATCTATTTCAGGAGGTAGTATGTGATCAAGAATCAATGATATGGAGGGAAGAAGTCCAAACTGCACTGAAGGAATGATGAACAACAAGGCTCCAGGAATTGAAAGAATACCCATTGAGATGTTTCAACAAATAGATATTGTGCTGCAGGCACTTACTCATCTATGCTAAGAAATTTGGAAGACACCTATCTGACCAACTGACTAGAAGAGATCCATATTTGTACCCATTTCAAAGAACGGTGATCCAACAGAATGTGGAAATTATCAAACAATATCATTAATATCACATGCAAGTAAAATTCTGCTGAAGTTAATTAAAAAACGGTTGCAGCAGTATATTGACAGGGAATTTCCAGAAATGCAAGCTGGATTTAGAAAGGGATGTAGGACTAGGGACATCATTGCTGATGTCAGATGGATCTTGGCTAAAAGCAAAGAATATCAGAAAGATATTTGTGTTTTATTGACTATGCAAAAGCATTCGACTGTATGGATCATAACAAATCACAGATAACATTTGAGAAGAATGGAAATTCCAGAACACTTAATCGTTCTCATGAGGAACCTGTACATAGACAAGGAGGCTGTCACTCGAACAGAAGAAGGGGGTATGGCAGGGTTTACAATCAGGAATGGAGTGCATCAGGGTTGTATCCTTTCTATACTTATTCAATCTGTATGCTGAACAAATAATCCGAGAAGCTGCATTATATGAAGAAGGTGGCATCAGGATTGGAAGAAGATTCATTAATGACCTGTGATATGCAGATGACATGACCTTGCTTGCTGAAAGTGAAGATGATTTGAAGCACTTACTGATGAAGATTAAAGACTACAGTCTGCAGTATGGATTACACCTCAACATAAAGAAAATGAAAATCCTCACAATTCAATCAATAAGTAGCATCACAATAAATGGAGAAAAATTGAAGTTGTCAAGGATTTCATATTACTTGGATCCACAATTAACACCAATGGAAGTAGCAGTCAAGAAATCAGATGTCATATTGCATTGGGCAAATATGCTGCAAAAGACCTCTTTAAATTACTGAAGAGCAAAGATGTCTCTTTGAAGACTAAGGTGCACCTAACCCAAGCATGACACCTGGACAATGAACATGGAAGACCAAAGAGGTTGTTGTTGTTGTTATGTGCCATTGAGTCAGACCCAACTCATAGTGACCCCTTCCTGGGTTTCCGAGGCAGTATCACTACGGAAGTAGATTGCTCAACCTTCCTTCCAAGGAGTAGCTGGTGGGTTTGAACCGCCAGCCTTCTGGTTAGCAGTCAAGTGCCTTAGGCCCTATGCTACCAGAGCTCTCAACAGACCAAAGAGGAGTTGATGCTTTTCAGTTGTGGTATTGGTGAAGAATACTGAAAATACCACGGACTGCCAAAAGAACTAACAAATCTGTCCTGGAAAAAATGCAGCCAGAGTGCTCCTTGGAAGCAAGAATGGCCAGACTTCGTCTGACCTACTTTAGTCATATTCTTAGAAGGAACCATTCCCTGGAGAATGAGATCATGCTTGGTAAAATGGAGGGGCAGCGTAAAAGGGGAAAACCCTTGTGATGGGGCTAAGGTTGGGCCTGGTTTTGAGTGACTGGGCAGCTGGATGTAGTTATTTCCAATCAGCTGAGTAGGTACCTTAGGGATGTGATTCCTTCCAGTATATGAGAAGACAGCTTTGAGAAAGGTCTCTGAGCTTTTTGGCACACTTGAACCCTGCCTGTAGCTGAGTCTTCATCCAGGCTGCCATGTTGTCTGATGATCTTAGGATTGTTCCTGGATTGAACCAGTGGCCTGCCATGTTGTTTAATAATTTTGGGACTGTGTCATTTTACATGTCAACCTTGAGTTTGTCAGCCTCAGCAGCTGGCAGCTGTCTGAATTAAGAGAGGCCTCCAGCTTCAGTGGGCCAGACGCAAGAGGCAGAGCTGATACCCAACTTCGAAGGCCTTTCACTCAGACCCTAGAGCTAGCACTTTGAACTTACACTTCAAGCCTTCTATTTGTGATATTTTCTGTTAGAGCAGCACTAGAGGACCAAAACAACCCTCAATGAGATGGACTGACATGGTGGCTGCAACAGTGGGCTCAGGTATAGCAGGCATTATGAGGATGGCACACGACCAGACAGTGTTTCACTCTGTTGTACACAGAGTTTCTATGTTGGAGCTGACTCAATGGCACCTAACAACAAGAACAACAAAGAGTATGATATCCTCTGACTACAACAAGAGCTTTATAGGTAAGTGCATGGCCCAAGGCAAGCAATGAAGGTTGGCCCAGTGACTCTGACTGCAAGTAATGGAAAGTACCTCTTCTCTCTGCCAGGGCTGCCACAGTGGTAGAAGGAAGCCTAGAGCTACTGGAGGCTTCTTGCCACTATGAGAGGAAGCAAACAGCCCAAAGCAGAAGTTACTAAGGAAATCTCAGCCTCTGGATCCAGTCATACCTGAAAGTAGTCCAGTCCAGCTCTTTTCTGTTTCTTAAATCAATATTCTCTCTTTTTGCTTAAGCTGATTCAGATGAGTTTCTGTCACTTACAACAGTAAGAGTCCTAACACAAATGTATTTTTAAAAAGGGAAAGCATCAGAAAGGCAGTGATGAAGTAGGTTTTTCTAACCTCCAAAACTCAACTTTAAAATTCAAGGCCAGGGAGCTCCACTCAGGTGAAAGTATAGTCATAAGAGCAAAAAGGAAAAAAGAAATGAAAAGTACGTTGATTTTGAAGCCAGTAAACCAGATTCAAAACTGGCTCTGCAACGGGCTAGGTAAGTGGCCTTGGGCAATTACTTAACTTCTCTGAGCCTCAGTTTCTACATCTCTAAAATGGGGGTTATAACTTCACAGGGCTGATATAAATCCAAAGAAATAATGGATGAAACAGCTAAGTGTTGCCCAATCTTCTATTAGAGTGCAGGATAAGGTGGGAGGAGATGATGCATGTGCTATTTACAAAGCAGCGGGGTTTGGGGAGACATCCATTGAAGCCTATGTAGAAGTGCTAACATCAAAAACATCTGTGGCTGACTATGGAACAAGGGGGAACAAGCAAGCCATCTCGTGAAAACACTGTTACAGTGTCTGAAGACAGCTAAGTGAACCAGGTATCTGATTATAAACTTCATCACAAATCCTCTCTCTTTCATGGCACTGTTTACTCTTAATATTTAAGAACACAAGTACATTAAACAAATGGACCTACTCCACTCTCTTACATAGGCAAGCATCACTCATTCACCTGGCCTGCCTGAACTCCTGTTCAAATCTGCATTTGTTACCCTTAACAAGATCATAGATCTGAAACCTCAGGAGTCATCATTAGGCTCTTCCTCTGTTAACCTTCCCACTCCAGAAGCAAAGTTACAAGGTGTACTCAGACAGGAAGGTTTTAGTGGTGGCAGATGCACAACTCTATGAATATACTTAAAACCAGTGAAATGTATACCTTAAAGAGGTATGTGGATTGTATCTCAATAAAGGTGGAAAAAAAAAAAGGAAAAGAAGGATAAGGTCTTGACCAGATTGTGATATTGAAAAGGCCTAGCCTTGGTAGCCTTCCAGCTTCCCTTTTAGTGACAACTTCCTGGCCCCCTAGAAAGGAACCTGGTTTTCAACCAACCACCAGAGAATGGGAAAGTAGAAGGCATACCAGACTTGGAGTCAGGAAACCCTGCTTTGTCATTCCCTCAATGTGTGACCTCGTGCAAGTCTATTTGCCTCTCTGTGTCCCAGTGTCCTTACTATAAAATAAGAAGGATGATCCTTTATCTGTTGGTCAAGGATAGTTTTGACCTACAATGGAGACAACAGATGTGAAAGGGTTTTTTAAAACTATAAAGCATCATATCAGATGTAACAAATATATCTCCCCATGATACCACATCTCTGTCCTATGCTGTGGCAGACATAGTTAATCAATCATAACATTCCTTCTCATTGTAGCAAATACTGTTTATCCAAGAGTCATTTCCTCTTCTGCCTTGTAGGTAGAGCCTTGATTTTATTATAGTTACCATATTTCCCTCAAAGAATTGAGGAATCTACCTTGGCAAGTTTGTGCCCATCACGGTGGTCGCATTTTCCTTACTAGGAATTGGTTCAAGGAAAGAAGTACATAAGGAGTGTGTTGGAGTTAGAGACAGGGTTGGGGAAAGGATTTTCTCACTGATTAAACAATGACAAGGAAAAAATACTATCTTCACTGTTCCTAGTTAGGACTTCTGCAGGAATGTTGTACCTCTGAAGGTACAAAGTAGACATGCTAAGGATGATAGAAAAGAAAGGTGACATTACTGAGCTGCAAAAGTAAGCAGCTCTGTTGGTCACAGCCAGCTACCCAGAGCAACCAAGTAGTTGATCCTGTGGGCTTGGGACCATAGTCGCAGGGGACATCAAGCTCAATTGCCATAACATACTATACAAAACATTGTTCCACCTCCTACTTTGGCAAGTAGCAACTAGGACCTTAAAAGCTAGCAAGCTGCCATCTAGATGCATCGATGGGTCTCTCCTCGTCAAGAGCAAAGAAGACCCAAATTAATGGAAACAATCAGTCCTTGCGACCGGACACCACTCGATCTGCAACCTATACAACTATGAGACCAGAAGAACTAGATGGTGCTTGGCTACCACTGTCATCCACTTGGTAGGGATGTAGGACATCCTGGATAGAGAGGGAGAACAATGTGGAACAAAACTCAAAATCATTTGGAGGGGAAAAACAAAAAGATGGTGGGGACCAAGTTTTCTGGTCCAATAGAGCCTGATGGAACCACTGAGACTATGGCCCCTAGCTGCCCTTCAGGTCTGGAATTGAACCCACACCTGTGGTTTTCCAGCCAAACAAAGTACAGGCATGTGAGTTAAACATTTCCTCAAGTGACACACGCCCTGGAGAGAACAATCATGGGAGAAGGAAGGGCTGCTTATGCACAGGGAGACAGCTCAGGGGGCAGGAGAGTATGGAGGGATGGACACTGGGAAGGTAACTATGGGGAGGAAGTGGGAGGGGAGCTGTTGCATTGTGGTAAACTGTGGTCAATGACATGAGACAAAGTATATGTGAACTGCTGTTTAGAAAGTGAATTTGCTCTGTAAATCTTCACCCAAATCACAATAAAACAATAATAATAAAAAAGTAAGCAGCTCTGAAGCTGCCCTACCCCTGGACTTCTTGCTATTTTGATATATTAAATCCTCTTATTGTTTCAGTAATTTTGAATTGAGTTTTCTGTTACTTGCAGCACAAAGCACTCTAATTTATAAAGTGAGTGAGCTGTGATGTGGCCTCAGACTCTTTCTCAACATAAATGCTACCAGAAGTTATTATGAATTCATTACAATTACAACTTGATTTAAAAATGTTATTTGCTTTTCTGGAGTAATGTACTTTTTTCAAAGAGGCACTGATGCCAATAAGAAATTCCTCATCTAATGCTACCTCTCCCTGATATTATTAATGAAAGAAAGGTACCTGAAGAAAGAGATGAGGGGGGGTGGACCTACAGGAATTCTGAGATCAAATGGATTCCATAAAACTAAATACTTCCAGGTAAATATTTCTTCTGCCCACAGGAACAATTCTTCAGTATGATTTCAACATTTATGAGCATCCACGATGTATGTAGGAGGCACTGGAGGAATTAAAATGATGAAGAAAGATGGCAGTGGAGACACGTAGTTTTACAGTACCCCTGAATCCCAGATAACATACTGAACAATTAGATAACAAAACCCATGGAACCACATTTACAACCAAATCAGCTAACAAACCATTTCAATGAACCCTAAAATATAAATGGTGAGAACAAATCACCATTACCACAAGGCTTTATGTTACCGGAGTTTGCACAGGAAAAAGGAAGCCATGGGAGCTGTGGCTAATAGTCTTATTTATTTATTTATTTTAAATTATGATTTGGGTGAAAGTTTACAGAGCAAATTCATTCTCCATACAGCAGTTCACATACACTTTGCCTCATGACATAGATCGCAATTTCCCACAATGCAACAGCTCTCTTCTCACTTCCTCCCCATAGTTACTTCTCCCTTGTGTCCTTCCCTCCCATGCATTCTTGCCCCTCAAGCTGTCTCCCTGTGTATATACAACCCTTCTATTCTCCTATGATTGATCTCTCCAAGGAATGTATCTACCTATTGTAAATGTTCAGCTCATATGCCAGTCTTTTGTTTGACTGGAAGCTACAGGAGTGGGTTCAATTTCAGACCTGAAGGGCAGCTAGGGGCCATAGTCTCAGTGGTTCCATCAGTCTCTATCAGACCAGCAAACTTGTTCCTTTTTTTTTTAAAATGATTTGGAGTTTTGTTTCACATTATTATCCCACTCTATCCAGAATCTCCTACAAAGAGCCCGACAGTGGTTGACAGTGCTAGCCAGGTACCATCTACTTCTTTTGGTCTCATAGTCATACAGGCTGAGGATTGCATCGTGTACCAGTCCCTTGGACTAATTGTTTCCATGCATCCTTGATTCTCTTTCTTCTTCTTTGCTCTGGACAAGGAGAGACCCATCATTGGATCTGGATGGCTGCTTGCAAAGCTTTTAGATCTCAGTCGCTACTCACCAAAACAGAACGTGGAACAATGTTTTTGTGTAGTATGTTATGTCACTTGAGCTTGATGTCCCCTGCGACCATGGTCCCGAGCCCACAGGTCCAACTATTCACTCCCTCCAGGTAGTTGCCATGGCCAAGATATGACTACAACCCTGTCCTTTGCCAGTTCTTACAGGAAGTGTTAAATAGCAAAGTGTTAAATAGAAAAGATGTCTTTGAAGACTAAGGTACACCTGACCCAAGGCACTGTCCTTTTAACAGCCTCATATGCATGTGAAAGTTGAATAATGAATAAGGAGACCACAGAAGAATTGATTCTTTTGAATTGTGGGGCTGATAAAGTATATAGAAGGGACTGGCAGAAGAACTAATAAATCTGTTTTGAAAGAAATACACACCAGAATATTCCTTAGAAGTGGGAATGGCCAGACCTTGTCTCTTGTACTTTGGTCATGTTATCAGGAGGGACTGGTCCCTGAAGAAAGATCTCATGCTCAATAAAGTAGAGGGTCAGTGAAAAAGGGGAAGCCCTTCAAAGAGATGGACTGACATGACGGCCGCAATGATGACGGACTCAAGCATTGCAATGATTGTGAGGATGGTGTAGGACCAGGCAGTGTTTTGTTCTGTTATGCATAGGGTCACAATGAGTTGATACCAACTTGATGGCACCTAACAACAACAAAAGAATCCATAAGACAAAGAAGAGAGAACTCTGTGAAGTTGAAAAAGCATTCCTAAACCTCATCTTCTTCCAAAAGTTCAACAAAATTAATTTCATCAAAAAATAAACAGAAAAGTACAGATTTAGTATGTCAAATCCCATGCTAAATTATCTAAAAATAATAAGCAGAATAACATCTCTACAGACAAGAAAAACATGCAAAAGCCATAGTAAGGAAACAGATCAAAACTATAACCTATTCTTTCAAAAGGAGCTAAACGACATTAACAAAATCTGTAACACATGAAAGCGCAATATAAATTAGAATTAGAGAGACTCCAGAAATAAGGTAACAAATTGGAAAAAAAAAAAAAAAGGAAATAAAAGAAAGAAAACCATTCAGAAATGAATACTAAACTAAGAAGAATAAATTTTTTTTTTTTTTTTAAATGCAACCATTAACAGCCTTAAGAGAAACAGGTGGAAAATAAGACTTATTGTTTTTAATGAAGAACAAAAAAGATAAAGACTCAAATGAAAGTGACAAATAGTAAAGATAGGCAAAGAAGATCTAACACACAGATAAAGATTTGCTGAAGAAAAAACAAAAGAAGGTAATAGAAAAAATACTAAAAACTGTAATTCAAGAAAATGTCTTTGAAATTAAGAAAAACATTTTGAAGCTACATACTGGAAGAGTGCACCATATACCTAAGAATATTGACTTTGAATGGCCAACACTAAGGCATAATCTCGTAAATTTACTGGAGTGGAAGGAAGGAAAAGAAGCATGAAGGGGAAAAGGGATGGAGGAGGAGAGAAAGAGGAAGAATGGATGGGTGGACTCCCATTTACATGGGGAGAAAGGAGTTAGAAGAGAAAGAAAATAAAAAATAAGATTATCACCAGATTTATTGACAATATTGCTTTATGTCAGAAGAAAATGTAGTAACATTCAAGATACTCAAGGAAAGATAATGTGAACCAAGGGTTTTATATCCAACACAATTGACCTTTAAGTATAAAGGGCACATCTGCTATCAGCAGTTAAGAACTCAAGAAATATTGCTCCTATCAGACCTTCCTAAGGAATATATTAGAGAACAAGCTTCAGACAACCAAACTGACTAAAGGGACAGCAACATACAGTCTGATGGTGAATAATAAACACATATTTACCTGCAGAATTAAGACTAATGAGAGTTAAAATGGAGAGAACAGTATAACACAGATAGATATAGGACCATAAACACAATAGGGAGATAATGGGGAAAGTATATGCAAAATATATTTTAATCTTCTCAGTAATCATATTGGTAGTAGTATTAATATTGTCATCCTTAGACTGCTGTGTATATAACATAGGATAAGACCAAACAGTCTAATTCTACTATCTCCTGTGTCCTTGAAAACAAGCACTCTTCAGATGAAGAAAGGAGACAGACAGATGAAATAGAGAATTGAAGAACTTTAGTCTTAAATGTAAATTGAGCGTATGTTCATGAACTCAGGAGATATTTTATAAAAGTTAAGAAATAAATGTATTTATAATCTTCTGCCTCTGGCCAATGAGAACACCAGTAGCAAGCCCAATAGCAAAGAGCATCCCTTGTGCTCACACCGTGATTCTGAAATAACATTATCTCTTGAAGGAAACCAAGGGGCTTCTTGAAGAAATGACTGATTCCACATGAGGGTAGGGTAGAAAATACGCCAATGAATCTAGAACACCTTAACATACCAGAGAACATGGAAGCTATGAAAGACTACTGAGTTCATGCCACAAGGACTCAGGACCCAACTTGAAGACACTGACACTGAATAAATGAAAAAGAAATGACAGAATTAGAATACCACCATTTTTCAACCATTAGTGGCTGCCAGCAACAACAACGAAAAGGAGCAAAATCCCAAACATTATGTGCCTCCTGATAAAGGAACATAACATCAAATATAGTCTTGCCAGAGGAATCACCATTGGAGTGATTATCTCTGGATCCAGCTGCCAATTTGCAAGAAATAAAGGAAAATGAGGAGCATGTTAACTGAACCGTGAATGTGCAATAAGCAAAATATAGACTGTGGGAAAATCTCTAAGTCTGGATTCTTCAAGACGTAAATTATAAGGAAAAGAAAGAAATAGAAGGGGAATATGTAGATTAAAAGAAACTCAAAGGACTCATTAAATTTTAAAATAGGTAAGGCTAAACTACAGTGTCTAGAGAGAGTGAGACTGTGACTGGCTAGTGCTTGTGCCAGAAGGGGTTTATGAAGGCAGTGGCAATGTTTTATTTCTTGGCCTGGTGGTAACTACAAGGGTGTTCACCTTATAATTCATTAACTTTACAGTTGTTTCGTGTTTTTCTGTCTCTTGTATTTTGTTTTGTGATAAAAAAAGATTGCTTTTAAAAGATGAGGGCGAGAAGGAGAAGCAGAAGGCTCTGTTTCTATCCCTATCCCTTGACATGGTTTCCGTTGAGAGAGAAGGGTTATAAACGGTATATTCCAGGAACAGGGCACAGCCTAAGCACAGGCAATGAGGTAAAAATGAAATGTATAGCAAGCTGTGGAAGCTCTGGTAGCATAGTGCCTAAGGCACTTGACTGCTAACCAGAAGGTTGGCGGTTCAAAGCCACCAGCCACTCCTTGGAAAGAAGACTGGGCAATCTACTTCCGTAGTGATACTGCCTCAGAAACCCAAGGAGGGGTCGCTATGAGTTGGGTCTGACTCGACAGCGCACAACAACAACAACAATACATGGCAAGCTGTAGCAACAGTAAGTGGTTTTGCTCGGCATATATGCAGACAACAGTAGAAAATAAAACTAGGAAATGTAAGTTAAGGGCATATTGTGGAAGTCCCAGTATGCTAGAACAAGATGTTTATATACTTAATGTCTTATACAGAAGAGAGAGGGTAAATGTTTCTGAAGAAAGACTGTTACCTAGATTGCACCACCCCAGTAGTTATTCCTCATTCCAACCCCTTCCTCCTTCCTAATAGAACAACCATTTTGTCCAGTTCTCATTCCTGCAGGTTTCTGTGGTCTACATGGGATGTCTGAATCTGCAGCAGCCATCTTGGGACAATGAGGATATAACCTGTGGAAAACATGCTGATTACGGCAGAACAGAAAGATGGAAGGAATAGTTATCTCAGATAATGTTAATGAGCCAATGAATTAATTATTCCCACAGTCGTTGTCCTGTCAGATTTCTGAGTCTTCCACTAGTTGCAGATGAGAGCAGCTAAAATTATACATGAAGGAGAACAGCTAAAATTATACATGAATTTTAAGGGAACTTAAACTTTAAAAAGTCAATGATTTTAAAGGTGAGATTTCAAGAAATAAAAAACAAAATGCCCTTAAACAGTTCCTATGTCCCCAGTGGCACCGAATACATGACTCTTGTCTTTATCAGCTACCCTGAACAATCTCTCAGTTCCACAGAAATACACAGAGGGTCCCAGTAGCCAGCTTACATTCACCACTTAATCACACAAGTCTAGGTGCTGTCAAGCTCTTAAAGGAGTTGATCCCAGGGAACAGGGAGAAAAATGAAAAGGAAATAAAATTGAACAGGTGCCTGCAGAGAACACCAGCTGTGCATGATTGATTTCCACGTAATTAATCTCCATTTGTCTCCTGGAATTTCTTCATCAGATCTCTGGCAGTAGGTCACATGGAGGCATGACGCTATTCATGCTTGGAGTGTGATCAGGGAAAAACATTCCTTTATATGCTCCTGAAGCTGGGATTTGAACCAGTTCATTTGGGTTGAATTCCTCGCTGAGAATGTGAATTTCCAGCCCAGATATGCATTTTAACAAGACCCCCAGATGATTCTCTGCATGCATAGCATCACCTGGCATAAGAATCACCCAGGGATCATGTTAAACTATAGATTCTGATTCTGTATATCTGCGTGCAAATACAAATTCTCAGCAAGGGGTCAAACAGACTGACCCAGTTCAAAACCCTGCCTTGAACAAGGGCCAAGGAGACCAGAACGGGTTACCTGTGAGAAAGCTTTTACTTTCCTTACCCAAAACCCCACCAAACCCAACCCACCCCTATCCAGTTGATTCCAACTCAGCAACCTTTTAGGGAAGAGCAGAACTGCCCCCATAGGGCTTCCAATGCTGTAAATCTTCATAGAAGCAGACTGCCTCCCTTTTCTCCCCAGGAGTGGCTAGTGGGTTCGAATTGCCAAGCTTGTGGTTAGCAGCCGAATACTTTTAACACTATGCCACCAGAGCTCCTTTCCTTACCCAAAGGCAATAATAATCAGGACTGAAGCAACCAAGGTGGAAGGCTTGCCCTACTGGGTACTCATTCTGTTAGGAATTTCATTTCTCAAGCTGCTGTGCTCCTGAGGTCTAGGAGCCTGTGCCCATCAACTGCTCAGGGGAGGGGTCTTGATCCCTCCACTGACTCATCCATCCTGAAACCACACAGATAGACAAGTTATTAGGCAGGTCTAGACTTGGGGAGCTCTGGTAGCATAGTGGCTAAGGCACTTGACTGCTAACCAGAAGGCTGGCGGTTCAAACCCACCAGCCACTCCTCGGAAGGAAGGTTGGGCAATCCTACTTCCGTAGTGATACTGCGTCGGAAACCCAAGGAGGGGTCGCTATGAGTCAGGGCTGACTCGACGGCACATAACAACAATAACAACAACAGACTTGGGGTATGAACTCTGGTGGTGCAGTGCTTAAGCATCCAGCTGCTAACTGAAAGGGTGGTAGTTTGAATCCACCAGCTGCTTCCTAGGAGAAAGAGGTGAGTCTGCTTCCAAAAAGATTTACAGCCTTGAAAACCTTATGGGGCAGTTCTACTTGATGGCAATGGGTTTGATGTGAGTTTGATTTGGACTGGGGGTCACTAGTGGCAGGGACAGAATACAAAAGAATAGAAGAGTAGAAGGGCAGGGTGAACTGTACTTTATCATTTCAAAGTGTTATCTCTTTCACTTGTTTAATGGTCTTTGAATGAAATGATCTCTGATATTAATTTTGATGTGAGCATTTGCCTGGTGCATCTCTGCCCACTGGAATTGAGCCCTTAAGCTCAAAGCAAACAGGCAGAGTATCTAGGGCAATGGATCTCAAAGTGTGGTCCCCAGTGTAGCTCATCAACATCCCCTGGAAACTTGTTGGAAATGCACATTCTCAGGCCCCACCCTAGACCTACTGAATCAAACTGTGAGGCTGGGGCCCAGAAATCTGTATTTTAACGAACCTTCCAGGTGATTTTCATGCACTTGAAGACTAGACTAATAACCACAATAAACCAAACCCACTGCCATCAAGTCGATTCCAACTCCAGCGAGCCCCTCTGGGTTTCTGAGGTGGTAAATCTTTATGGAATTAGATAATCTGGTCTTCCTTCCACGGAGTAGCTGGTGGGTTTGAACCACCAACCTTCTGGTTAGCAGTCAAATGCCTTAAGCATTGCACCACCAGAGCTCCTCAACAACCTCAATATGCAGGGGAAAAAAGGGAGGCTCAGGAACTTAAAGTGACCTACTAAAGATCAGACACCTGGAAAGTGGCAGAGGCTAGAGTAAAACCTGGGCCTGACTCCCAATCTAGTGCTTTTCCCATTGCATCAGAAAAGGAAGCAAAGCTGCAAAGCTACTGCTTTTGAACCATAGTAAATCAGGTCTTGTATTTCTGCATACATCTCAGTAACTTACCTGGAGCCCTGAACCCAAATCACTTACGTTCCTAATACAGGACAATAATACCAGTGGACCCTCTGCCCCTCTGACTCTCTTATATGGCCAGCATTAGGGAATAGTGCCCATATGTCCCAGTGACCTAAGACAGAAGTCAAGAACACTGGAGTAGAGCAGTTAAAAGCAGGAGCTCAGGAACCAGATTGCTAGGGTTCAAGTCCCAGCTATGAGACTTGCTCACTGTGTGGTCTCAGCTGTATTGGGAGACAGCAAGTTTACAGTGATAAATCCTATAGGTGAGGATGAAATGAGATAATCCAAGTCAGGTGCTTAGCACTGTGACTGGCACCTAGCTGTCTTGTCAGCTGTCACTGCTATCTTCAGCATCACCTTGTCTCTCACCTCCCCCATGATCAGCTGGTGACTAAGTCTGCTGTCCCTACTTCTTTGACTGTTTCCACATCTGTCCCTCATCTTTGTCTTTGTGTATTCATCCTCACTGCCATTGTCCTAGTTCTGGTCCTTTTTTGAACCCTGTATCAAACAGGTCTTCTGGCCTCTAGTCCCCTTTCTAGTACTCAGGCTGATAGCCCAGGGTGCTTTTTCAGTTGCAAAGCTGAGTACCTCACTCCTTGCATGAAACCCTACAAGTGCCATCTATGGCCTTCAGGGTAGAGTTTCAGTTCCTGAGTGGAACCTAGAGCCCTGGTGATCAGCCCCTCATCTTTACCTTACATCTTGGTTCCCCCTACTCTACCCCATGCTCTAAATGAATTACTTCTGAAGCTGCAAAAATGGACTTTTCATATCTCTGATCTCTTGCTCAACCTGTTCCCTCTGCCAGGAATGGCCCCACCCCATCCACCTGGCACATTCACATTCATCTTTCAGGAGGTGGCCCAGCAATGGCACCCCTGTGAAGTTCTGATCTCAGATGGAATGAGCTGCCCCTGCTTTGTGCCCTCTGGCTGCTGCACCTGCTTTTCTCCCAGCACCTGTCTCACTTTACTGGGCTTATATATTGTCACATCTGCTGCCCTTGCTGTCTACTGAATGATGACTCTATCCTGAGCACCCTCTCTGCCACAGAGAAGGCATTCAAAAATTACTCATTCAATGAATAAACACTGAGTCATAATATGCTGACCCTTAACCTCCATAAATCTTGCCAGTCCCAGCTCTGTCCTCTGGGCTCACAGAATAAACCTACTCCTGTGTTCCCCTGGAAAAGCCTTTCAGATGTTGGAATCCCATCTCCTTTTCAAAGCAAGTTGAAATGATTCCACCAATGTACAGATGTACATACAAATGTAGCTGTAGTTATGCAATGAGTATAGCAGGCCACACAAATGATATCTATGTAACCCATCCAGCATTAGTACCCTGTGTCTGCAAAGCTCCCATTTAGGAAAAACAAGCATTCTCATGTCCTATCACTTGTACAACAGGGCAATGAAAACGTAGAGCTGCTGTCATGGTCTAAACACGGGGCTGGGAGTTGTGGCTTCTAGTTCCTGCCTCAGCTGCTTACTCACCACATGATCTGGCAAGCCCTTTCCTGGCTTGGGCTTCTGCATTCTCCTCTGCAAACAAGGGCTATGGACTAGAAGTTCTCTGAGTACTCTTTAGTGCTCTAACATTTCAGGAATTTAAATGTTTCTTTAGTTCACTCTGCTGAAGTGATGGGAAACAATTTATGAAATATGACAACCAAGGGCTAAAAGGAAGAATTCTCAGTCTTAAGCCCAGCTCCTTTCAGCAACTTTTTGAAACGCCTTTAGACAGCAATGCCCCTTTCCTGAAGGATCTTTTAGAGAACATTATAACTTAATAATAACCTACTTGGTGACAGGTACTGTTTAAGGAATTAACTGTTTAGTTGTTTTAATCCTCATGAGGACTTTGTAAGGCAGAACTATCATTGCCCCCATTTTACAGATGGCAAAACTGAGTTGTTAAACAATTTGCTCAGGGTCACACAGATAATAAATGGCAGAGCCAGAATTTCAACCTAGGTAGTTGTGGTAGTTAAGTTTGTGTGTCAAGTTGGCTGGGCCTGGTTGAGTGGCTGGGCAGCTGGATGTAGTATTCCC
Organism: Orycteropus afer afer; assembly: GCF_000298275.1. Lineage (NCBI taxonomy): Eukaryota > Metazoa > Chordata > Mammalia > Tubulidentata > Orycteropodidae > Orycteropus > Orycteropus afer. The sequence continues at coordinate 5,978,553 of NW_006921747.1, forward strand.
CATGATGAGACTGGTAATCAACACCATGGTGGAATCTACTGTGAGCAGCTGAGTAGCTGCCTTAAGGATGTGACTGGCTTCCTGTATATAAGGAGAAGCCTTGTAAGGTTATAGTCACTGCTTGGTCACAGCCAGCTACCCAGAGGGACTGAGTAGTTGAACCTGTGGGCTCAGGGCCATAGTCACAGGGGACATCAAGCTCAATTGGCATAACATACTACACAAAATGCTGTTCCACCTCCTACTTTGGCAAGTAGCAACTGGGATCTTAAAA
>NW_006921747.1:5979606-5993925 GCF_000298275.1 Orycteropus afer afer
GACTTCCAATGGACTTGAATGGGCTGCTGTGTGGTTTGGTAACATTGGGACTGTGCCTTTTTACTTGTCAACCTTGGGCTTGTCAGTCTCAGCAGCCAGCAGCTGTCTGAGTGAAGAAAAGCCTCTTGCTCCAGTGGGCCTGGAGCAGGAGGCAGAGCTGAAGCCCAAGGTTGAGGGGCTTTCACCCTGCCCCTAGAACCTGGTACTTTGAACTCATACTTAAAGCCTCCAAACTGTAAGAGAATAAACTCCTGTTTGTTCAAGTCATCCCATTTGTGGTGTATTCCTCTCAGAGTGGCACTAGGTAACCAGAATAGTAGTCTAATTCTGGACTGTTCATTGTTAACCATGACTCAATAATGTTTCCTTTGGCTAAATCCCAAAGAGGGGGAAAGTAAGCCATTTACATGGAAAGGCCCTGAAGACTCTAGGGACACCCAGGTAGGTATTCCTGGCAAGAAGTTCTACTTTCAAGCGCTTCTGGATGAAAACAGGAAGAGTAAAGTCATTTGTTCAATGAATACTATTATTCCTCACATGCCTAGTCCCTGCCCTCAAAGGATTAACCATATAGATAGTATCCAGTGATATTGCTATATAGAATGAAGTCATAGTTCAGAGGTAGAATTCTTGCCTTTCATGTGGGAGATCTGGGTTTGATTCCTGGCCAATGCACCTCAGTGGAAGCGTGCATGCAGCTATGATGCTGAACAGGTTTCAATTGTACTTCTAGACTAAGACAGACTAGAAAGAAAGGCCTATTGATTTACTTCCAAAAATCAGCCAGTTAAAACCCCCATAGATCACAAAGTCCAATACACAACCAACGTTGGGATGGGGCAGGTCCAGGGGTTTTTTCGTTCTGTTTTGAGTGACTCAGGGCCAACTCAATGGCAACTAATGACAACAACAATATTGTTAATACTTCTTGTTAACAGCTGCTATATTTGAGCACCTGCAGTTTGTTAGGAACTCTGCTACATACTTTCATTCATTATTCTGATTGCTCACTATAGGGTGGGTGCAGATTCTATCCCATTTGGTATATGAGATGAAGCAAAGAGAGGTGAAGTAACCAGCCCAAGATAACACAGCTAGTAAATGGAAGAGCTAGGTTGTGAACCGAGATCTGCCTCTGTACCTGGATCTGTACTCTTAAGAAAAATGACTTGTTAAACTTTTAGAAGAACAATTCCAGTTTTAAAGATTCGAAAAATAAGATGTGACAGAATAAATTATAAAGCCGTGAAAGACTAAGGGTCAAAAAAGCACAAAATACTTTTAGAAGGTGGGAGGAGTGGGGCCTCAGCTGAGACTTGAGGCATGAGTTGTATTTGGGAAGCTGGGTAAGGGGACAGGAAAGGGATGGAACAATCTCAGACACTTCAGGCAGACAAAGTTGGGAAGGCTGAGCCAGACCACATGGTCACACAGCAGAGGACTCTGAGTGCTTGGTCATAATCCCACAAATAACAGGAGACCTTTCAGAAGAGGGACAGGAAGCAAGCAGGGATTTAACAACCACTGGAATGTGGTGGCACAGTATGTAAGGCATTTGACTACTAACCAGAAGGTTGATGGTTCAAACCCACCAGTCACTCTGCAGAAGGAAGACTGGGCAATCTAATTAAGATTTACAATCTCCAAAACCCAACAGGAGTTGTTGTGAGTTGGAATCGACCCAATGGAAGTGGGTTTGGTTTATCTGGTTTGGGACTAGCTCTAGGAAGGGTTTATTCTCCAAAGGATCAGGATTATTCACCTTGAAAAAGCCACCTGGGCCGGTGCACCACAGTAATATAGCTGAAGCAGGAAGAAACAGACAATATAGAAATACCTACCAATATAGTCCAAAGTGCCTTGAAAGTGATTCTCAAGCTCAGTGAGGTAAGGAATCACCCTTGGAGCTTGTTAAAATGCAGCTTCTTGGGCTACCCCAGAAAGGAGCTGATTCAGAAAGTATAAGGTTTAAGGGCCCTGTCTTAGTTCTCTAGAGCTTCTATAAGAGGAAAACCACAAGTAGGTGGCTTTAACAAACAGAAATTTATTTTTCACAGTTTGGGAGGTGAGAAGACAGGGTGCTGGCTCTAGGGGAAGGTGTTCTCTGTCAGCTCGGTTCTTTGTCTCTTCGGCTTCTACTGCTGGGCAATCTTCACATGCCTTGGCACCTCTCTTCCTTGTCTCTGCTGCTTAGTTTGCTTGCTTTAATCCTTTATATCTCAAAAGAGACTGACTCAAGACACACCTTACACCAATTCTGCCTCATTAATATAACAAAGTCAATCCATTCCCAAGCGGGATTATAACCACAGGCATAGAGGTTACAACTTAGAACACATATATTTAACTCTCACTGTCATCGAGTCAAATCTGATTTATAGCCACCCCTCCTTGGGTTTCCGAGGCAGTATCACTAAGGAAGTAGATTGCCCAACCTTCCTTCCAAGGAGTGGCTGGTGGGTTTGAATTGCCAGCCTTCTGGTTAGCAGTCAAATGCCTTGGGGGGACAAAATTCAATCCATTAAAGGCCCAGAGAACTACATTTGTAACATGCTCCCTCTTCTACCCAGTGATTCTGGTGCAGGGGGTCTAGACTCATACTCTAAAAAATAATTATTTCTTATCAGAAGACTCACTGAATTAGATTGGTTGGGTGGAGTAGACACAAGCCTCCAGAATTTATTATTTTTTAATGGTGTGACTTTGAGCAAGTCATATAACTTTCCCGAGATTCAATTTTCTAATCTGCAAAGATGGTGATAATTCTTGGCCTGCTCACTTCATAGAGCTGGTCAAATGACACAACTGTGAAAATACTAGTGACCCTGAAAGGTTGAGCATTGTGAGTCACTATGGTGTTGAGGATGATGGTGATAAGGAATAAAAGGAGTGTTCCCATGCTCCAGCACCCTTCACTTGCCTTTTTTTTTTTTTTTAATTTATTTTGTTGTTGAGAATATACACAGCAAAAGACACCAATTCAACTGTTTATACATGTATCACTTAGTGACACTGATTATATTCTTCAAGTTGTACAACTATTCTCAGCCTTTTTCTGAGGTGGTCCTCCTCCATTAACATAAGTCCCTTGCCCTCTAAGATTCCAGTTTAATCTATCAAGTTGCAGTTATCAATCTGATCCCACATAGATAGTTCTTAAAAGCATATAATGCTAAAAATAATAATAATAATAAAATAAACCCACTGCCATTGAGTCAATTCTGACTCACAGTAAGCCCCATTGGGTTTCCAAGGCTGCAAATCTACTTCCAAGCAAGAAGTAGATTGCTTCATTTTCCTTTCGTGGAGCTGCTGGTGGTTTGAACAGCTGACCTTCAGGATAGCAGCCAAATGCCTTACCTAACACACCACCAGAGCTCGGTATAATGCCCAAGGCAAACACTTTTTACTAGTTAAGCTAAACTATTTGCTTTTCAAGCAAATAGTTTAGCTTAACTAGTAACTGTTTCAAGTGCTGAGGAGCAAGGATATCTCCCTGAGGACTAAGGTGCGCCTGACACAAGCCATGATATTTCCAATCGCCTCGTATGCATGTGAGAGCTGGACAATGAATAAGGAAGACCGAAGAAGAGTTGATGCTTTTGAGTTGTGGTGCTGGCGAAGAATGCTCAAAGTACCATGGACTGCTAAAAGAACTAACAGATCTGTCCTGGAGGAAGTGCAGCCAGAATGCTCCTTGGAAGCAAGAATGGCCAGACTTCGTCTCACCTATTTTGGTCATGTTGTCAGAAGGGACCATTCCCTGGAGAAGGATGTCATGCTTGGTAGGGTGGAGGGTCAATGAAAGAGGGGGAGGCCTTCAACGAGATGGATTGATACGGTGGCTGCAATGATGAGCTCAAGTATAGCAGGGATCGTGGGGCTGGCAGGGGATCGGGCAGTGTTTCGTTCTGCCCTGCATGGGGTCACTATGAGTCGGAAACGACTCGATGGCACTTAACAACAACATTTGCTTTTCAGAAGACTTTAGAGGATATTTCCAGTTAAAGGTTTAAAGATGATCTCAAAGCAACAGTTTCAGGGGTTCATCCAACCTTCATGGCTCCACGAAGTCTGGAGTCCATGAGAATTTAACATTCTGTTCTGCATTTTCCCCTTTTTGATCAGGATTCTTCTACTGAATCTTTGAACAAAATATTCAGCAGTGGGAACTAGGCACCATCCAGTTCTTTGGGTCTGATGGCAAAGGAGGCAGTTGTTCATGAAGCAGTATCCTTATCTTAAGACCACTTCCAAGTCATAACGTTGCAAAGAGGTTAAAAAAAAAAGAGCCCATTCAAGTCTTGGAACATCTGGGTACTGCAAATGGTCAATGTGCTCAGCTGCACTGGAAAGGTGAGAAGCTCAAGGCTACTCCAAAGCACCTCAGAAAAAGGGCTTGGAGATTGACTTCTGAAAAATCAGCCATTTAAAATCTCATGGAGTAGAGTTCTACTCTGACACAAATGAGGTAGGAAAAAGAAAAAAGTCTTTTGCCGGATGCACTTCACTGAGAAGCTAACTGGACAAGAAAACTATGATGTGCAGCAGAGGCTGCTCACTGTGTACATATTTACAATAATGAAAAACTGGAAATAATCTAAATGTCCAGCAACACAGGTGATTAAAGGAATTATAGTTCATCTCCAAATTGGAATAAAAACTAAAATTCACTGCCGTCTGTTAGGCGGGAACACGGCAAGTCAGGCTGGTAAAGCATTGAGCAAGAAGAAATTACAAACTGACCAACCATGCAAGAAGAAATAACAAACTGGCCAATCAGGAAAGAACCTAACCGCAGCCCACGTCGAACCCGGATGCAGATAGCCGTTTGTTCCTGGACCGGCACAGGCCCTCCCCGCTCCCTTAAAGGCTATAGAAAGTCCCCAACTATTTTCCCATATTATGCTAATGAAGTGCTTCCACCTATTGGTCCCCGCCTTATTCCTTCTGCTTCCACTCAGGTCCGCCGGGGAGGGAGAAACCGTGACTATATAAACCTCTCCCTCCTGTCCTGGTGTGTGACTTCTCTAGCCCCCCCTCTCAGGGACCTGTGAACCTCGCCCGGGAGCGCAGAATAAAACTTTTCTTTATCCCGCTCTTTGTGCCTCCTCTCTTCGTCACGGCAGCCTTACACCGTCCAGTCAGATCCAACTCATACCAACCCCTCCTTGGGTTTCGGAGGCAGTATCACTACGGAAGTAGCTTGCCCCATCTTCTTTCTGAGGAGTGGCTGTTGGGTTTGAACCACCAGCCTTCTGGTTAGCAGTCAAGTGCCTTAAGCACTACGCCACCAGAGCTCCTCCAAACTGGAATAGTACCTAGTATTTTAAAGTTGTAAATAAACTCTAATTATTAACATAATTCCCATTTACAATGTATTAAGCAAAAAAAGCTTGCCACAAGCCTCTGTATAATCTACAATTGCAATGAAAATATATAAATTTCATACCAATTTTTTTAAAAAAAGGAAAAACCAAACAGATAGATAATAAAATGCAGCAGGTATCTCTGGATGGTCACAATCACCAACAATTTTCTTTGTATTTATGCTTACCTGTATTGTAAACTTTCTACAATATTGCTATTGGGGAATTTAATGTTAAGTGAGAAAATCTCACCCTCTTCCTCCAACACCCCCCTTGAAAGTTTCTTTCCACATTCCAGTGACTGGGACTGACTAACCCTGCAGCTCTACTCACCAGCTGGAATTGCCAAGTCCAAACCCACCTGCCTCAGGAATGGCTGAGGTGGGGCATCTTGATAAGGGTCCCATCTAACTGGCAAGAATGGATTCTTTCTATGGGCATTTCCAGAAAGAACGCCAGTCAGAAGTAAGAATGTCAGGAGTCTGAAATAAACCATTAGGCAGAATCAGGGTTCAGGATCTTGGCAATAAGGCCCCTCAAAGCAACATTTCTAGCTACTCACTAAACATTTATGCTTCACTCTGCACTGAGGAGCTGTGCTATATGCATTCTGTGCATTATCTCATTTAATCTCAACATTTTGTAAGGCAGGCATTTTTCTCTTAACATAGGGGTAAGTACACTTGAGGCTCTGCTGTATCCTGCCTGGGTCATATAGCTAGGAAGTGGTTGAAGGGCTTCAAATTTGGGTTTAATTCTGCCACCAGGCTCCACAGTGAAACATCATCTTCTCATTGGTTTTGTAGGCTCAGTGTACCCAGTCTTGAAGTTCTCTCTCTCTACACCCTTGGAATTGGACTCTCATGAACATTCAGAGATTCATAAAGAAAGCACTTAAAGATACTCCTGTGACTTTTCCCAATTTCCCAGACTGTACTTTTCAGCAACAAAACAAAATTGTCAACCAATCTGACCATTTGTTAATTGTATGTTTTCTGTGTGTTGAGGAGGCTGACACACTTAACCCAGGACACAAAGAATGATAAGAAATAGTCCCTGTCCTTAAGCATCTAAATAGCTCATTGCAGAGAAAAGACCAATAGACTGAGAAGCCCACAGGAACTGCATTAAGCTGCCCTCATACTAACCTACAATTAGGAAATCTCTTACTAACATTTCTAGGCTAAGTGCTACCATTTATTGGACCTGCCATATGCCAAGTGCTTTATGTACTTTCTCTATTGTCATCCTCATCACAACCCTGGGAGATAGGCTTTTTAGTCCCATTTTATAGTTTAGGAAACTGGGACTGAGAGAGGTTAAGAGATTTGCCCAAGGTTATCCAGAACCAGGAATTGCCCTGTAGCATCTATCATATTCAGTTGCATTTCAGGGTTATTTCTGTGTCTGTCACCCCCAACAAACTGTAAGTCCATAAGGATAGGGGTGACATCTTATGTAGGACTGTGTCCCTCACTGGTCTACCTCTGCACTTGATGCATGGTAAATGCAAGCTTGTATGTATATATACACACATATAGGCAACATTACAAAAGAAGCGATCAAAATAACTCAAAAGGGAGCCTCTGGATTCACACAGATTTGCATTTGAATGACAGCTCTGCAACATCTTAAGTGTTACTCCTTAAGTGGTGGAGTTTTCTCTGAGCTTCAGTTTCCTCATTTATTATACTGGGGATACCAACAAACCTACCTCCTAGGGAGGGTATGAGGAATAAACAAGACTAATGGAGATCACTCTCTGAGCAGAAGGCCTGGCATATATAACTGCTTATTAAAACATAAATGTATCACTACAAAGCCAGAAATAGAAGCGTCCAATGAATGGGAAACCTGACAAGATACATGTGAAACTCAAAGGGTTCTGCTGCCCCAGTAGACTATGAGGTTATTGAGAACAAGGATGGGTCTAAACAGCACTAGCCAATAAGTGGAGTTCACCAAATGGCTGGTGATGACTGAGACTTCATGCATGGTGATGCACAAAGGGACAGGCAGTTGGGGAGGAAGAGATTGAACCTCCTACCCACAGAGCTGTAGTGAGAGTGAAAGGAAACATCCTTGGAAAGGCTTCTAACCACCTGAGACTAATGAGGAGGGAAGATAATGCAGGGAAAAAGTGGGCAGCAAGGCTGGGAAGGCTTTGAATGGTAGACTAAAGAGAGGCAAAGAAACTGAGGGCTTTAGAACCATATAAGTAAGAGTTCAAATCCCAGTTCTGCCATTTACCAGCTTTGAGATTTCACCTCCCTGAGTTCAGCTTCCTCATCTCTACAAGGAGAAAAATAACAAAGCCTCCCCTGTGGTGTTGTGAATTAAATATAAGGTGTATATAGAGCACCTGGTACATAGTAAGAGCTCAATAAATGGTAGTTACATTATGAAGGACACACATTTTTCTAAAGGAAAGCCAACCTCCTAAGACAATAACAGAGCCAAGCAGGATTGCAGTTTAGTGCACTAAAATAAAAATAGGAGCACTGAAACTGTTTCCTGAGGATGACTATTTATGAGGCCAATTTCAGTTTCCAAGTGCTAATGAATCCCCCACGGCAGCCTCCATGCAGCTCAGAGTCCAGAGAGCAGGGACTCTACTCCCTCGAGTTCTTCGAAGCACCGAAGACGCAGTGCTCAGTCAGCGTTTAATAATCATGGCAATAATCCTAATAATGATCGAGGTAACGTGCAGGGAGAGAAAGAGAAGATGCAGGTGGGGAGGAATAACACTTAAGCTATTTTGTTTCCTCAAGAAATAGATTAGCTCAATCTGCATATTAATGTGGATTACTAATTAATGACTAAAGATGCTTTCAACATGGAAAGTGCTATGCAAATGCTTAAAAAACAGTAACATTCAGGAGTCACAGGGTAAATATGGAAAGGAAATAAGCTAGCCTCTTTTAAATAAAACATTTAAAATTTTATGGTTGAAGGAAATGGAGAACATTAAGAAAATTCACTTAAAACACAAAAGCATAAAATACAAAAGCCTGGGGTGAGGTGACTTCCTTTGTGTCCCTGTGGGCCCACTTACCAGTGCACTTACCACATGGTGCTATAACAGCTCTGCAACATCATAAGTGTTCCTTTCTAGACATCAAATGAATTCTTTGAGGGCAGAAGCCAGGTCTTACATTATGTCCATATCCCTAGTACCCAACACTAGGCCAGCCGTATAGGGGGTAGCCAATAATGTTTAATGAAACAAATGAATGACTTCAAAGCCCTTGTCAAAAGTAGAAGATAAGGGCTGTATACAGTGACTTCCTTCCAAAGAGTACAGTATGAAAAGGAGAGAAAGAGTAACTACAGTGGAGAAACCTGACAAACATTACCTTAGCCATCACCAACTCAGTCAACACCAACTGTGATAAGCCATATTAATGGCATGTAGTGCCTAAGGCATTTGACTGCTAACCAGACAGCCACTCCTCGGAAGAAAGGTTGGGCAATCTACTTCCGTAGTGATACTGCCTCGGAAACCCAAGGAGGGATTGCTATGAGTCAGTCTGACTTGCGGGCACATAACAACAACAATAATACCCTTGATTTGATGTGATGACAATGGCATTGTACTCCTGGTGGTCTTCTTCCTAAGAACTCATGACACCAGTCAGATTTTGAGAAAAACCTCAGACAAATCCCAGTTGAGGAACACACTACAAAATACTTAACCAGTATTACTCAAAAGGGTCAAGGTTACAAAAAACAAGGAAAGCGAGAAAGTGCCACAGCCAAGAGGAGCCTCACCCATTGCTGCCGAGTCGATTCCAACTCATATCAACCTTATAGGACAGACTAGAATTGTCCCATAGGGGTTCCAAGGCTATAATCTTTATGGAAACAGACTGCCGCGTCTTATTCCCACAGAGGTATTGGATAAATTAAGATGGCTGACCTTTCTGTTAGCAGCTCTGTACTTAACCACTGTACCATCAGGGCTCCTTTAAGAGAAATCATGATGACTAAATATAAAGTGATGTCCTAGAGGGATTTTACAGAGAAAAAAGAGTGCATGGAGGGGACCAGCCCAGAGTCTTACAGTGATAACAGAACTAGGAATACAATCCTTACCCCTAACTCTCCTGGGGCATGGATTTTCACCAGCATGCTGATGCACTGCAGAATAGAGAAGATGGTATTCCTTTTCCACACAGTGTGTATTTTTTTTTAAATTGCCATTTAAATATAATTTTTTCCTTCCTCTAAATACCACCAATTTCTCTTGGCCAGAAAACATCCTGCACAATTTGGCAGTCAATTACGTCATAGAATCAAGAGATTGAATGGGCTGGAAGAATGATCCTCAGAGATCTCCAAGACCAGATCCTTCCATTTAACAGAGGAAAAACTGAAGCCCAAAGTGGGAGACAGTGTCTCTCATACTACCCATGCCACGTTTATATCATGCTTCCAAAACTCTTTCTGTTGCTGGTAACACAAAGAACCTGTAGAGGACCAGGTAGGAATTCCTGCCAAATCTTAGCTTTATCTTTACCAGCCTCATGGCAGTAAAGGGCATCCATGTGGAAAACAGTCTGGTATTGAAATACATGTCTATGTCTTTTACCAGAGCCCACAGCCATTGCCAAGCAGAAAGTTCAGACCCGGCAGACTGAGGCTGGAGGCACAAAGACAGCTTCCAATAGGGGCATGTGGAAAGGGTACCACTCAACCAAGCTGGCAAGCCATACTCCCCTTTCAGCCACATCCATCAGTCACCCTAGGGGATCTAATTTTCCAGCTCAGCATAGGGTACATTTTCTCAATGTGACCCTGTTTCTGTATGAGAATCAAAGTGCTCTAACCGCAAGATCATAAATACTCAAAAGTGACGGCTAATGGCAGTGGCGATTTGCAAAATGCCAAATGGCAGCAAGAAGCAGACACTGTAAATTACAGTCCGACTCCTTCATTCTCATGGAGGTGTTTTGTGGGTTTTTAGTGATGAAATCTGCTTTCAAGTGGATTTACAGGGGCTCCCTGTGAATTCAGGAAGAGCTTTTAAAAATACTTCTAGCAGATGCTAAAAAGAAAACCAGAGGAGCCTACAATTTCAAGCCTACACGTTTATTAATAATGGATTTAATGTGTAATGGCCAAAGTATGGAAAGTGGTCCATGTGAAGATGGACTTTCACTAGCGTGTGAAAGTGCTAATAATTCTAATAAACAGTAATGATGACAGCTAAGAAATATTTGGTCAGGCACTGGGCTAACCATTTTACATGGTTTGGGTCTCACTGAATTCTTGGTTCTATGTGGTAGGTACTGATTGTCCTTATTTAAAGGCTATGGGAATTCAGGTTCCAAAGGGTTAAGTCATTTGCCCCAAGTCACACAGCTGGTGAGGAACAGGTCAGAGCTGTCAATACAGGGGTGTTATAGATTGCATCTCCTAAGAACATATGTCAAGTTGGCTGGGCCATAATTCTCAGTATTATGTACTTATCCTCCATTTTGTAATCTGATGTGATTATCCTATGTGTTATAAATCCTCACCTCTATGATGTTAATGAGGTAGGACACAATCCACAGGATTTGGTTGTATCTTCAGTCAATCTCTTTTGAGATATAAAAGGGATCAAACAAGAGAGCAGAGATTGGAGGGACCTCCTACCATCAAGAAAAAAGGCAAGAGCAGAACACATCCTTTACATTACTGCACTGAGAAACTCCTAGATCCAAAAGAAGACTGCCATCAAGACACAGGTAGATATCCAAGGAATGTCAGGCCCATATATGTTTAAAGAAGACAAGGACCTGATCTCCTGATAGGAGAAAGCCTTCCCCTAAAGCTGGTGCTCTGAATTTGGACTTCTAACATCCTAAATTGTGAGAGAAAAAATTTGTTTGTTAAAACCATCTACTTGTGGTATTTCTGTTACAGCAGCACTAGATAAATTAAATAAGGAGGTCTAATGTCAGAGCTCAGGATGTGGATCATTATGCTAGTCCTTCTCCCAGTCAACTCAGACCTAAACAGAAGCATGTCAAGGGCTCTCCAAACCTTGACAAATGTCACCGTGCACTCAGAGTGCTGTGAACTATACAAAAGTCAAGTTGTGGGAATCTGTCATTATTACAATGAACAAAAGGACAAACTTTTGTTTGTTAAAATGTAAAAAATCATTGGTACGAAATTGTGGACTTACAGACTTTTGCTACTTCCTAAATTTTTTTAGCTTCATTTTCTTTATCAACAGAATGAATATGATACCACTTTTGGCTGTGAAGACAATTTGGTGAGATTGCATATGTGAAAAGCTCTTTGAAAACCCCAAAGGACTATAAAATTGTGTTATTATTGAAAACAGCTTGTTGTTGTTGTTATGTGCCATCGAGTCGGACTCAACTCATAGCTACCCCTCCTTGGGTTTCCGAGGCAGTATCACTACAAAGTAGATTGCCCAACCTTCCGTCCGAGATGAAAACAGCTAGATAGTATTTATCAAGTCAAGAGGTAATATTCACTCTCATATAATCCTCACACAATCCTAGAACTGGACCACCTTTATGTTCCCTTTATAGAGGCAGCAAAGTTCAAAAATGAGAGTCAATGGCACAGCTGTGACAGAGGGCCTAGAAGGTCATTTGCTCCTCCTGTCTCCAATTCCACTCTTGGTCCCCCAAACACACACACACATGGCCCTTAAGGGATCCACATCAGTGAGACCAAGGGCTTCAGATAACACAGTGTGGGAATAGCCTGATTAGGGAATCACTCTAAGTCCCTTCTCAGTTCTGAAGCTCCAAGTCCGTACACGTGTCAGGTGGTAGGGGACTCTGCAAGGACTACCACCTCAGAGAACAATGACCTCATGGTCTCAGAATGAGCCTCATCTGCGCTGCCCTAACCAGTGTTTATAGCCATTGCCATGACCAGTTATCCTGGGTGGAACTTGTGGGCTCACTCATTAGACCATGAGGGCTTCCCCCACACTGCCAATTTAATCTCATTTTATTATCTGCAGCTGGTCAGGGACGTTTCTGATGATACTGAGAGGGGAAGTAGGTTAGTACTGGACTGTGAAAAGACCATATAGCCCAGCACCATCACCATCACCAGCTGTCTAAGGAAATGTCTCCAGGTTCTATGTCCTTCTATGGATTTCTTTCCTTTGGGAATTGCCCCACTTTCTCACAAAATTCTATGCACCAGACCATTTCCCTAAGGCCCTGTTTCTTCTATTTTTTGACTTTCAGTAAAGTTGTGGAAAGGAGAGTGACAGAATCATAGCATTTCAGGGCTCAAACGATCTCAGATGCTAAAGGTTGTCTAATCTAACACCATACTCCTACCTCTTCCTCCCATCTGGCACTTAGATCCCCTCTTAAGTATTCCTGCCAGTGGGCTGTCCAGCCTCTGCCTGAATACCTCCAAGGATGAGGAACTCACTGCTTCCTAAGGCAGCTTGTTTCACATTCTACCCATTGTCGGATTAGCACAGTGACTGCTTAACAGGATGGATCTGGATCAGGCCTGACTATGTAATTCATGGGCCCAGTACACAGTGAAATCTGGGACCCCTTATTAAAAAAAAATTATTAAGCAGAGCATTAAACCAAGTATCGGATCCTTCTAAATGGGGGTTCCATGTGACTAGCCTGGTTCTAATACCAGACTCCATGCCTAAATTCCAGTACCAGCAAGTTACCTCATTTATCTTACTTTCCTTATGTGTAAAATGGAGGTAATAATATCTATTTCATAAATGTGTTTCTAAGGATTAAATGAGTTACGTAAAGTGCTTAGAACAGTGACTGGCACAGAGTAAACACTATCACTTTTGTGTCAAAGTTGCACACTAGGGGCAAAGAAAAGAAGTACATTTAGTAATCTCCACACCAGCTTTTTCAATAGCTGCAGACAGCTCCTACAGTCCTGCTGAGACTTCTCTTCACCTGGAGCAAAGTTCCAGCTCCTGCCATTGCTTCAGCCACAATGGCTACAGGTAGGAAAAATGTCACCACTTGGCAGATCTGGTTTTGTGGGACCCAATGTTTATGTATTAGGGTATGGAGAGGCTATTTTTTAAAATATGAAATTAAGGAATACAGAAAATATATTTTTTAAATGCTGCTATATATGGTTGTCAGAATTTACTTGATGGCGACTAACAAGATATAGTCCCAATTCAACTTTCCCGCCATTCTGTGGTTGTTGTTGTTGTTATGAGTCATTAACTCAATTCTGACTCATAGTGACCCCATGCACAATGCAATGAAAATTTGCCTGGTCCCGTGCCATTCTCACAATCATTGCTGTGGTTGAACCCACTGCTGCAGCCATTGTGTCAATCCATCTCATTGAGGGTCTTTCTCTTTTTTGCTGACCCTTTACTGTACCAAGCTTGATGTTTTTCTCCAGTGTTTGGTCCGTCCTGATAACACGTCTTTTAAAATAAGTAAGATGTTGGCTTACCATCCTTGCTTCTAAGGAGTCCCTGGGTGGCACAAGAAGTTAACCACATAGCTACTAACTGGAAGGTTGGCAGTTTGAATCCACCCGGAGGTACCTTAGAAGAAAGACCTGGAGGTCTACTTCTGAAAGGTCACAGCCATTGAAATCTCTATGGCGCTTCCTGCTATAGGATCCTAAAAGTGGCTGTAATCATACAAATGCCACTCAACAGAAGGGGGAGTCAGAGTGGAGAGAGAGAGAGTGGTCTTAACTGATTGTGGTTAGATGATCTCACTTTTATAAATTTTAAGAGAACACACAACCATGGGACATACTGCTAGGGCCCCTCCCAAAGCCTTGGAAGGGATGGACTCTGAAGCTTCATGGTAACTCTGCTGCTGATCACAACCACTGCTCAAAATGACTTATTCATTAAAAATACCTTTTTTCAACAACACAAACGGTGGCTATACATGTGGACTTCACCAGATGGAGTACACAGGAATCAGACTGACTACACCTGTGG
>NW_006921747.1:5995295-6004762 GCF_000298275.1 Orycteropus afer afer
TGCAAAAGCATTTGATTGTGTGGATCATAACAAATTGTGGATTACACTGAGAAGAATGGGAATTCCAGAACACTTAAATGGACTCATGAGGAACCTGTACATAGACCAGGAGGCTGTCATTCAAAAAGAACAAGGGTACCCTGCATGGTTTTAAATCAAGAAGGGAGTGCAACAGGGTTGTATCCTTTCACCATACTTACTCAATCTGTATGCTGAGCAAATAATCTAAGAAGTTGGACTATATGAAGAAAAATGTGGCATCAGGATTGGAGGAAGAATCATTAACAACCTGAGATACACTGACAACACATCTTTGCTTGCTGAAAGTGAGGATAACTTGAAGCACTTACTGATGAAGACTGAAGAATACAGTCTGCAGTATGGATTACATCTCAATATAAAGAAAACAAAAATCTCACAACTGGACCAATAAGCAGTATCACGATGAATGGAGAAAAGATTGAAGTGGTCAAAGACTTCACATTGCTTGGTTCTACAATCAACGCCAATGGAAGCAGCAGTTATGACATCAGACAATGAATAGTACTGGGAAAGTCAGCTGCAAAGGACCTGTTCTGTTTCAAGTGCTGAAGAGCAAAGATGTCTCCTTGAGGACTAAGATGTGCCTGACACAAGCCATGGTATTTTCAATCACCTCATATGCATGTGAGAGCTGAACAATGAATAAGGAAGACCAAAAAGAGTTGATGGTTTCAAGTTGTGGTGCTGGCGAAGAATGCTCAAAGTACTATGGACTGCTAAAAGAACTAACAAATCTGTCCTGGAGAAAGTGTAGCCAGAATGCTCCTTGGAAGCAAGAATGACCACACTTCATCTCACATACTTTAGTGATGTTGTAAGAAGGGACCATTCCCTGGAGAAGGATGTCATGCTTGGTAAGACGGAGGGTAGATGAAAGAGGGGAAGGCCCTCAATGAGATGGACTGACACAGTGGCAGTGGCAATGGGATCAAGTATAGCAAGGATTGTGGAGCTGGTGCAGAACCCAGCAGTGTTTTGTTCTGCTGCACATAGAGTTGCTATGAGTCAGAGATGACTCAATGGCACCTAACAACAACAACAAATCCTGAGTTGTTTCTGATCCTAAACTGTAACCTGTTACTTCCATAAACCCCATAATTATGAGTACTATCTGTACTT
This sequence comes from Orycteropus afer afer, assembly GCF_000298275.1. NCBI lineage: Eukaryota > Metazoa > Chordata > Mammalia > Tubulidentata > Orycteropodidae > Orycteropus > Orycteropus afer. The sequence continues at coordinate 5,996,457 of NW_006921747.1, forward strand.
CTGTTTGGTCACTGCAACAAATCACTGAACTCAACAGAGAAGTAGAGAATGCCATGGGAAGGATGGCTGGTATTAGAATTAGTTTAAAAAAAAAAAGGTTGGAAAAAGGAGATATGTTTGATCTCCACCTCATAGGAATCAGCCTTAGGCTTATGCTGGTGGTGATTCTCTTTCTTCCTCATGAAATTATGGGAGGTCAGACTCAGCCAGGCCATTTTCACACACTGAAATGGTTCCAAATCATGGCAACCTCATGTGTGACAGAAGAGAACTGCACTCCATAGGATTTTCAATGGCTGAATTTTCAGAAGCAGATCACTAATCTTTCTTCCAAGGCACCTCTGGGTGGACTTGAACTGCCAACCTTTTGGTTAGCAGCCAAGCATATTAAACATTTGCAACACTCAGAGACTCCCTTGCCATTACAGTACTTATTAATAGTGTGTCTCACAGCAAGGCTACAAGTGCCATGAGGGAGGGCCTGCCTGCCTACCCTGTATCCCCAGGGCCCATCATGGCATAGGAAATATGGTAGATGCTCAACAACCAGTATGGCTGAACAATTGGTTCAGAATGCCAAAGGGCAGAGGGCTGGGATACAAAGAGCACTGGGAGGCACGCCTAAAAGCCACAATCTCATTCCAGCTCCAGTATAACCCACCGGTCAACACTGAACCAGGCCTCCACCTCTTGGTGCCACACAGACTGCTTTCAGAGAACTGAGCCTTTACTCGTAACACAGTGCTACCACGTCTTGCGGAGACAGCACAATGAGACCACCTCCTCTGTACTGAGTTTCCTAGCATAGAAACCTTGCAGGAGCAGCCTGGCTTCAGAGCTCTTCATTTATTATTCATTTATTTCCTTGTAATACCATTTCAGCTGCACTCGAAGGACATGGCCCTTGAATAGGTTTCCCACCTGCAAGCTGACATGGATTCTACCTGACCACAGAAAAGCTTGTCTGAGATTATCCAATTACTGACAGCCAAACAAGCCCAGGGCCCAATGAGCACATCTGGAGTTAAGATATTCTCTTCCCCATTAATAACGCCTTCTAAACATTCAAACCATTTTCATAATTCTCATTTCTTTTTTTAAAAAAAGTGTATTTTTGTAACAATTCTCTGAGAGATGGAGGTCAGAGGTTCTTATCCCCATTTGATAGATGAGGAAAATGAAGCTCAGAAAGGCTAAACAACTTGTCTCAGGTCAGAGTGCTCCTAAGTGTCAGAGCTGACATGAACCCAGAGATAATTGATTTCACAGGCCATTCTCTATAATATTATTCAGTATTCTCCCTTCTATATAGTAAAGGGGAGCTCTGGTAGCGTAGTGCTTAAGGCACTTGACTGCTAACCAGAAGGCTGGCAGTTCAAACCCACCAGCCACTCCTCAGAAGGAAGGTTGGGCAATCTACTTCTATAGTGATACCACCTCGGAAACCCAAGGAGGGGTCGCTATGAGTCGGGTCCGACTCAACGGCATATAACAACAACAACATAGTAAAGGTATTTTTAAGTATAATTTTAATATCCAGAACATACATGTAAAATAATTTTTTCCCAAGACAAATGAGCTTGAAAAACAGGAAGAAAAGCAGGAAAAGAAGTTAAAGCTACTAAAAACCATATGAAATTAATTATATGTTTGTTACATGTCACTGTGCTCCAGCCACAGTCTACTCCTTTCTATCCTTCAAACAAGACAGCTCTGTGCAGCCTCAGGGCCCTTGACCTTGCTGTTCTTCCTGCCTGAATACTTTTCTCTTGGCTTTTTCCCAGCTGGACCACCATTTCCTCATAGAGACCTCCTGGGACCTCCTCCCTTGACTCTTACATCAGCCTGTTTATTTCCTTCACAAGCACTGTGGTAGTTAAATTTGTGTGTCAAGGTGCCTGGGCCTGGTTGAGTGGCGGGGCAGCTGGACGTAGTGTTCCCTGTGATGAGACTGGCAATCAACTCTATGGTAGAATCTACTGTGAGCAGCTGAGTAGCTGCCTTAGGGAATGTGGTCAGCTTCCTGTATATAAGTAGAAGCCTTGGGGAATGGTCTCTAGCTTATACAAGCTTGAACCCTGCATGTAGCCATGTCATTGTTCAGCAGTCTGCCATGCTCTGCCAACCTTGGGACAGAGACTTGCAATGGACTTGAATGAATGGCCTGCCGTGTGGTTTAGTAACATTGGGACTGTGCCTTTTTACTTGTCTACCTTGGGCTTGTCAGTCTCAGCAGCCAGCAGCTGTCTGAGTGAAGAAAATCCTCTAGCTCCAGTGGGCCGGGAGCAGCAGGCAGAGCTGAAGCCCAAGGTTGAGGGGCTTTCACCCAGTCCCTAGAGCCTGGCACTTTAAACTTGGACTTAACGCCTGCAAATTGTAAGAATAAACTCCTGTTTGTTCAAGCCATCCCATTTGTGGTAACAAACACCCATCATCAATGTCTTACTTGTTTGGTTGCGTATTGTCTTTCTTCCACTAGAATATAGGCTTTCTGAAGCCTGGGTCTGGTTTTCTCACCATTGCATCCTCTTAACAAAACTTTGCTTTTCACACATCAGGCACTTAGTATAAGCATGCTGAATGAACACATAGATCTTATTCCCATTTGACCACAGTCAAAGTCCACAGTATCATTTACAATAACCAAATTACTATCCCAAACCCACTGCCATCAAGTTGACTGACTCATATAGACCCTGTATGACAGAGCAGAACTGCCCCATAAAGTTTCCAAGGCTGTAAATCTATACAGAAGCCTCACCTTTCTTCCACAGAGCAGCTGGTGGGTTCGAACCACCAACTTTTTGGTTAGCAGCCAAATGCCTTAGCCACTGTATCACCAGAAGTCTGTAAATTACATATATTGACCAAATAACCATATAATAACCAAATAAAGGTAGAAGTTGGATGCTGTTGTTGTTGTTGTTATGTGCCGTCGAGTTGGCCCAGACTCATAGCAATCCCTTCTTGGGTTTCCAAGGCAGTATTACTATAGAAGTAGCCTTTTATTTTCATTAAGGATAAAAATGAGAGGCCCAGAGAGGTGAAATAGCTTGTATGAAGCCACACAGCACCAAGAGATGGAGCTGGGCCTTAAACCCACCCATGACTTGGTTTTCTAATACTGTCAAGTTTTATGAATATCTGCTTAAACTATCTTTCCCTCAGTTTTTTCCCCATTGATTTACAGATTCTCCCAGGTCACTGAATTGTTTGCTGAACTCTCTGACTCTCCCTCCCCAGAGGGCAGAGTCACCCATGCCTGTAGCATTTCTTTGAGCTGGCATTCTTTAAGGGAATGTGAATTAACAGGCTCTCTGGGGGTGAAGCTAATCCACAACTGGAATATACCTATACTCCAGGGCAAAAAAGCTGATGGGCATAAAGACTTACATTCCCAGGATTCTGAGCATAGGCAAGTATGCAAGTGTCAAGGGACATCTCTGAATCCAGAGAGCTAGGAAGGTGGCTAGAGACAGAGATGTGCCAGCAGTATAAGGCTCCTGCCAAACTTATGACCTAGGAAACATGTGCATAACCTGAGACAACAGAACAACATGCTCATAACAACCTCATTCTCCAAAAGAGTGGAGGTTCACTCTCATTTTAATATACCATGGTAAAAAACAAACCCCCAAATTAAATTAAAACCCAACTTAACAGTACAGTTAATAAGAAGACAGGAAAATTTGTCACACTCTATCCTCATAGCCCACACATAATAAAAGTTGAGGCTTTTCTATTTCAAAATCATCTAACCTCATGGCTCTCTGACTTCTGAATTCAATAGATACAATGAACTTGCAAAGATTTCCTCAAAAAAAAAAAAAATGCTACAAAGAAACAGTGTTGTCAACTTTGTGTTCAGTTCAGTAACTACATTCGAGCCTACCAAGACAACTACCTGCCATCGCTACCATTTCATCAGAGAAAGGAAGGATGTGCTTTACCAACACAGAAAGATGTCCACTCAGGATAAAGTAGCACACTGAGCTCTGTGAAAAAGACAATACTCTGTCTTCCTTTTTCTGCCATTGTACTTTAGACTGGTGAAAATTTTCAGAGCTGGAGTCTGTGGAGAAGTGATTGGGCATCACAGATCCAGCCCATTTCCCTCACCTTCACACTAGAAAAGAAAGGTCTAGAGAGGTAAGGCAACCCCAAGGTTCACAGGATGGTTAGCAGTTGGCACTCAGTAAGTGCAAAGGAAAACTGCCTGCCTTGCACATGCCTTGCCATATTAATGAAGGGACATGATCCAAAGATAGATCAACTTAGCTTGATTTTCCCTTAATTACCAAATGTTGCATCTTATATTCCTGAGTGAGGCCTGACACAAAATCAGGTCTGGGTTCTAGAAAGAGTGAGGATTACATTTTGGTTTGGGTTTGAAGTCACTTAATTTTGGTTTACCTCAGAAGCTGCCAGTAAACAGTACAGAGGAGGCTCATAGGAGAAGGTGGTGCAGGTGGGTAGGCACAGCTCCCCATGACCTGGGGAGGCACACATAGGGTCTAGGGATCTAGGTCCCTTCATGCATGAGACATCCCCAGACCAGAAAAGCACAGAACTGAGAGCTTGCTACTACCTATTACGTCTCTAGCTCCTTGGCACCTAGAAAACCACCTCTAAAACCATAAATACACTACTCAGTAAGTTGAACACTGAGTCTTAAGATATAGATTTGGGGTCTTGAAACTCTGGCTGTGTGCCTCATATCCTAAGTGGCAGGGTGTAAGAGATGTCCATTTATGTCCACTTAGGGGCTTCCAAAACGCCTTCCAACTGGATAAATAAGCAACATTATAATCAGTGGAGAAAAGATTTTATTTTACTTCGATCCACAATGAATGACTATGGAAATAGCAGTCAAGAAATCAAACAACATAATGCATTGGGCAATTCTGCTACAAGACCTCTTTAAAAAGGTTAAGAGCAAAGATGTCTCTTTGAAGGTGCACTTGACCCAAGCCATGGTCTTTTTTAATAGCCTCAAAAGCATGTGAGAGTTGGACAATGAGTAAGGGACACCACAGAAGAATTGATACATTTGAACTGTGGCGTTGGTTAAGACTACTGAATGTACTATAGACTTCTAGAAGTCCAAACAAATCTGTCTCAGAAGAAGCTCCTTAGAAGTGAGAATGGCCAGACTTCGTCTCTCACACTTTGGTCATGTTTTCAGAAGGGAAAAGTCCCTGGAGAAGGATATCACATCTGGTAAAGTAGAGGGTCAGCAAAAATGGAGGAGACGTCAACAAGATGGACTGACACAGTGGTTGCGATGATGCTCAAGCATGGCAACAACTGTGAGGATGGTATAGGACCAGACAGTGTTTCATTCTACTGTACATAGGGTTGGTATGATATGAAACTGACTCATCGGCACCTAACAACAACAGCATGGCAAATCCAGCCATTGCCGCCTGCAATCTCCACTCTTCCAAAACTAAGAAACAACTTGAGGACAGGAACTAATGTTTTATTTTTAATTCAGTATTCCCCCAACTACTTGGTACAGTCCTAGGTGTGGAGAAGCTCTCAATAGTTAATTCCATTCAAAAGCAGGCAGAGACAGGGGTTTGGCTGTCCCAGCACAACACACCCATCTGGTACTGTATCAGGGACACAAAGTTTTGTGTAGACTGGACTATAGTATTTAAAACCCTGGGTAGTTAATCAAAAGGAGCCCTGGTGGAGCAACAGTTAAGTGTTTGGCTGCTAACCAAAAGGTTAGCAGTTCGAACCCACAAACCCACCCAGTGGCTCTATGGGAAAAAGACCTGGTGATCTGCTTCTGTAGATTACAGCCAAGAAAACCCTATGGGACAGTTCTACTCTGTCAATGGGGTTGCTATGAGTTGGAATTCACTCCAAACTAAGCCAAACTCACTGCTGTGGAGTTGGATCTGACATAGTGACCCCTCCTCCTTGGGTTTGCAGGGCAGTATCACTACAGAAGTAGATTGCCCAACCTTCAGTCAATCAATAGAGAAGGTATATCCAACACAAACCAAAAAAAACAAACGCACTACCATTGAGTCAATTCCAACTCATAGTGACCCCCACTGGGTTTCCAAGGCAGTAAATCTTTTTGGAAATAGATTACCCAGTCTTGCTTCCATGGAGTGGTTTGTGTGTTTGAACCACCAACCTTCTGGTTAGTCAGATGCCTCAGGCACTGTGTTACCAGAGCTCCTTACAACCAGCACAGTCTGCTTAGAAGACAAGGAATTTATCATTTACATTTAGAAATTCAAACAATGGGATGTGCCTTTTCTCTACGCAGACTGTGGGTTCTTTAAGGTGAGACTAAGTTTTGTTCATCTCTGCGTTCTCCAAATATGTTGGGCACCAAGATGGACACTGAGTAGTGCCTCCATTGATGAATGCGGAACTAAACTGACTTACAGAAAATTGCATCCTCTTTGTATTCTGACATATCCTATTCATTCATTCATTCATTTTATTTATTGAATGCTTGTATATGCCAGGCACTATTGGCGTAGTGCCTAAGGCACCTGACTGCTAACCAGAAGGCTGGTGGTTCAAACCCACCAGCCACCCCTCAGAAGTAAGATGGGGCAATCTACTTCTGTAGTGATACTGCCTCGGAAACCCAAGGAGGGGTTGCTATGACTTGGGTCCAACTCGATGGCACATAACAACAACAACAACAACAACATGCTGATAAGTAGGAAAATAATGAAGGTAAGATTGTCTTGGTCCCAGATCTCATTGAACTTACATTCTTAGCAGAGGTGATAGATTTTAAACACAATAAATACACAAATAATCAAATTGCTTTAATTGTAATAATTATTCTAAAGTAGAGATGTTAGTATTTGAGTATAAAATAAAGGGTTGATTCTAGATGTCATGGGGTGCAGGCCTTTCAGTCACACTAAAACAAAACCTCAACTTTGTTGGCAAAGATGGTTTAGTAAAAGGGAAAATGTAAAGTCCGGGGGTTTACTAACCAGTTGCCATCAAGGAGCCTCTGACTCATGGAGACCCTATATGTGTCAGAATAGAGCCGTGTTCTATAGGGTTTTAATGGCTGTATTTTTAGAGGTAGATTACCAAGTCTTTCGTGTGAGGCACCTCTGAACGGACTGAAACCTCCAACCTTTCCATCAGCAGCCATGCACATTAACCATGTAAACACCCAGGGACATCCTGGGGTCAGTTTTAGAAATATAATAGAAAAACTTTTTTTTTTTTTTAATTTCAGTAAGTAGGTAAAACAGTAGCTTAACTACAGCTCAAATAAGAACTGAATAACCTGAAGAGAATTCTAAGGTAGTTATTCAGAATGCAGCACTGAGCAAAAAAAAAAAGAAGAAAATATGAAATAAATGAAAAGACATGGAAGACAGAATGCAAGGGTCTAAACAATACCTAAAGTTCCAGAGGAAAGGAAAAAGACAATGGAGTAAGAGAAATGTTTAAATGGATAATGGCTGAGAACTCTTCTGAACTAATGAAAGAAAATAATCCATATTCTAAAAGACTAACCCCAAGCAAGACCTAAAAAAAGAAAGAAAAAATCCTGACAACAAAACCAGACAAACACTTTAAAAGAAAACTAGAGAACAATATCCCTCTTTAACAGATATGAAAATTCTAAATAAATTCTTAGAAAACAAAATGAATAATATGTAGAAAGGAGAATGGCCAAGTGAAATATATGTCAGGAATATAAAGTAGATTTAGCATTTAAAAGTCAGTCAGTACAATCCACAATATTAACAAATTAAAAAATAAATATCAAATGATCATCTCAAAAAACAAAGAGAAAGCTTTGATAAAATCTACATTCATTCCTAATAAAAACTATCAGCAAACTAAGAATAGAAGGAACTTCCTCAATTTGATAAAGGGTATCTACAAAAAAACCTGAAACAATCATCATACTTAATGTCACATTAAAAATGAATGTTTTTCTTCTGAAGTCAGGAATAAGACAAGGATGCTCAATCTCACCACTTCTATCAAAATTGTACTGGAAGTTCTAGCCAGTATGTAATAAGGCAAGAAAAAGAAATAAAAAGCTTCCAAATTAAAAAGAAAGAAGTTTTTATTTGCAAGTGACATGATCATCTATGTAGAAAATTTTGTGGCATCTACAAAAAAACCGTTAGAACGAATAAGTGAGTTTAGCAAGATTATAGGAAATGAGAAAGATATGCCTATGTGTGTGTGTGTATGTGTGTGTATGCAGGAGAGTCCAGCTCGACGACACATAACAACAAATGTGTGTGTGTGTGTGTGTGTGTGTGTAAAAGTGGGCAATCTACTTCTGT
>NW_006921747.1:6006476-6013150 GCF_000298275.1 Orycteropus afer afer
GGCGGTTCAAACGCACCAGCCACTCCTCGGAAGGAAGGTTGGGCAATCTACTTCCATAGTGATACCGCCTCAGAAACCCAAGGAGGGATCATTATGAGTCAGGTCCGACTCGATGGCACATAACAACAAACAACAACACAGCTAGAAAAGGAGCTCTGGTGGCATAGTGCCTAAGGCATTTGACTGCTAACCAGAAGGCTGGTGGTTCTAACTCACCAGCCACTCCTCAGAAGGAAGATGGGGAAATCTACCTGAAAAGCCATACCACGTAATTCATTACACTGCAAAAACCTATATGGAAATGCAAAGTAATGGCCAAAACAAACTTGAAACAGAAGAAAATTGGAGAACATGTGACTTTAAGACATATTATAAAGTCAAAATAATTAAGACAGTGTGATATCATCACAAAGAAAGACACATAGATCAACAAAATAAAATAGAGGGTTCATATATACACCCACACATATACAGGCAATTCATTTTTGACAAAGCAATTCAGCAGAGAAACAAGTCTTCTCAACTAAAGGTGCCAGAATAACTGGAGATATATAGATGAATCAAAGATCTAAATGTAAAACTAAAATTATAAAACTTTTAGACGGAAACATGTGACTTTGAGTCAGGAAAAGATTTTCTCTCACCTAAAGCACAATCCATAAAAGAACAAATTGACAAATTCAACTCAATCAAAATTTAAAACTTCTGCTTTTCGAAAAACACTGTTAAGACAATAAAAAGATGTGCCACAGACTGGGATAAAACATTGCAAAGCATATATTTAACAATGGATTTGTATCTGAAATGTAAACAACTTTCAAAACTCAATGAGAATTCAAACAATCCATTTTTTAAAAAAATAAGTAAAAGATCTGAACACTTCACTAAAGAAGATACAGAGGGCAAATAAGCACATGAAAAGATGTTCATCTTCAGTCCTTCCAAACATTGTTGTTGTTATGTGCCATCAAGTAGGATCCGACCATTAGAGAAGTACAAATTAAAACCATAATGAGATACCACTGCACACTTACTAGAATGTCTAAAATTGAGAAGCTTAACCATCCTAAGTGTTGGTGAGGATGTGGAGGAATTCTCATAGAATGCTGGCAGAAAAGTAAAATGGCATTATAGCTTTGGAAACCAGTTGGACAGGTTTTAAAAAGTTAAACATGCACCCAACATATAATCCAGCCATTCTACTTCTAAGTATGTATCAAAGAGAAATAAAAGCATATGTCCATACAATGACTAGTGCACGAACATTCACAGAGCATTTTTTTTATTTTTTTGCAATAATCAAAACCTAAGAATAACTCAAGTCCATCAATAGGTGAAACAATAAACTGTGGTATAACCAAACAAAGGAATACTACTTACCAATAAAGAAAATGAATGAACTACTGATACCAACTAAAACATGGATGAATCTAAGAATAATTACATTGAGTAAAAGAAATCAGATTTAAAGAAGAGTATATACTGTGATTCCATTTGTATAAAATTATGAAAACTACAAATTAATCTATAGCGACAGAAAAAAGATCAGGTGTCTGGAGATTGAGAGGGGGTGGGTAGTGAGGCGGAAGTAAGGAGTTACAAAATGACACAAGGAAACTTTGGGAGATGAGTTCATTACCTTTATGTCATGATGGTTTCATGGGTATATACATAAGTCAAAACTTCTTAGAATGTACTTCTTACAATGATCAACGATGGGCAGTATTTGCACAGGTAAATAGCTCAGAGGGCAGTAATGCATAGAAAGAAGGACATGGGGAAAAGGTAGCCACAGGGTGGAAGTGGGAAGAGAGCTGTTGCATTGTGGGGATTGTAATCAATGTCATGAAACAAAATGTGTATGAACTGTTGTACAGCAAACGAATTTGCTCTGTGAACTCTCACTCAAATCACAAAAAAATTAATTAAAAATTAAAAAAACTTGCCAAATTTACATTTTAAATATACTGTATGCAGTTTACTATATGTCTATATTTACACTTCAGTATAACTTTTCAAAACTTCACATCATAGTGAAACTGCAGAACACCCAAAACTGAGAGAATATCTTAAAAGTTGCCAGGGAAAAGACAGATTGAAAGGAATAATAATTATATCACCCCTGACTTCTCAAAAAAGGCAGTAGAAAAATATGTAGAATGTACTGACAGTAAACCACTGTCAAAGCAGAACTGCATGCATACCCAGAAAGAACAGGAGTGAAATAAAGGTATTCTGAAGCAAAAACTGAGAGTTTGCTATTGACAAATCATTACTAAAAGACATTTAAAAGGATATGCTTTGGGTAGAAGGAAAGTGATTCAACTTAGAAGACCTGTATAAAACAATAAATGGTACAGTCTTATGGAGCTAAAATAATAATAATAATAACTATAATATAGGACAACATAGCACATAAATCAGGCGAGGGAGATGATCAAAGCTGAAGTGTTCACTAAGTTTCTTGAATTGTCTGGGAGTGAGTTTGGTTTTCTTTTTTTTTTTTTTTTTTTTTGAGGGTAAAAATAAGGAGCTCTGATGGTACTGTGGTTAAAGAATTGGGCTTCTAACCAAAAGGTCAGCAGTTCAAACCCAACAGCCTCTCCATGGAGGAAAGATGAGGCAGTTTGCTTCCGTAAAGATTTACAGCTTTGGAAATACTATGGAGCAGTTCTACTTTGTCCTATAGGGTTCCTATGAATCAGAATTGACTCCACAACAGTGGGTTGGCTTTGGTTTACGGTAAAATTAAGTGATGTCCTGGTGGGACAGTGATTAAAGTGTTTGGCTGCTAAACGAAAGGTCAGTAGTCAAAACCACTAGCTGCTCTGTGGGAGAAAGATGTGACAATCTGCATCCACAAAGATTTATAGCTTTTCATATATGGGGTGAGGTATGGGTCTTGTTTCATTTTTCTGCAAGTGGATATCCAATTTTGCCAGAACCATTTGTTAAAGAGGCTATCTCTCCCTCATTTAATGAGTTTTGGCCCTTTCTCAAAGATCAGCTGTCCACAGATGGCTGGGTCTATTTCTGGGTTTTTGATTCTGTTCCATTGGTCTATTTGTCTATCATTATACCAGTACCACGCTGTTTTGACTACAGTGACTGTGTAGGAGGTTTTGAGATCCAGGAGTGTGAGACCTCCTACTTTGTTCTTCTTCTTCAGCAGTGCTTTGCTTAGGTGACAATGGGGAAACGGAGAACATGGAAATGTGTACAAAAGATATAGACAACAGAGACAAATACTATTACATGCACAATATTGCATTACCACTGGAACCAAACACTGGCAATGGGTAAACGCATAGTCAGGTAAGAAGATCAGGTGGGAGTAGGTGAACAGGAACATAGCCAAGACCAAGGATGATTTGGCTAAAGATAATCTGCAACATGTACTTGTGCTACAACATTATCCATATACATTACAGAAGTAATAGGTTTGGAATAGCTTCTCAGAGACAACCAAATACCTTGAGAGAGAGAATCAACAGGACTGTGGGCTCAGGGCCATACTCAGAGGACCATACTCGGCTCAACTGGCACAATATAGTACATAAAAATCTTGTTCTACGTCCTACTTTGGTGAGTAGCAACTGGGATCTTAAAAAGCTTTTGTGTGGCCATCTAAGACACAACTATTGGTCTCCTCCAGACTGGAGCAAAGAAGAATGAAGAAAATCAGTCACTTGGAAATAATAAGTCCAAAGATATGATGGACCACAAGAACCTCAACCTTCAAGACTCTGAAACCAGAAGAACTAGATGATGCCTGGCTACCAATGCCAACTGCTCGGAAAGGGATCAAAATTGGAGATCCTGGTTAGAGTGGGAGGAACAATGTGGAACAAAATTCAAAAACACAAAAATGACCAGAATTAACTGGTCAGATAGAGAGTGGTGGAACCCCCAAGACTATGGCCCCAGGTTATCATTCAGGCCTAGAAATGGACTCACTTTGTGGATTGATTCTCATTCCAACAGAAGGACCTACATGCTGAAAACCTACCCCAGGAAGATGCACCCACCTACACTAGGGAGAGGCACCCCTTAGATCAATCAGCCATGAGACATCAAAGGGACAGCATTCACATAGAGGGAAAGCTGGACAGACAGTAATACATAGATAAGAAGGGCACAGGGAGGGGGTAGTCACAGGGAGAAGTGGGGAGTAGAGCTTTTTATGGTTGGGGATTGTAATCGGGGCAGTGAAATCAAATGTGTACGAACTGTTTTATGTGAAACAAACCTGCCTTCTATATTCAAAGCACAAAAAAAAGAAAAACAGATTTATAGCCTTGCAAACCTCATGAGGAGGATCTACTCTGTCCTCTGGGGTCACTATGAGTTGGAATTGACTTGAAAGTAGTGGGTTTGGGCTTAGGGTAAAAACAAAGGTGCCCTGGTGGGTGCAACAATTAAGCTAATGGCTGCTAACTAGTGGTTTGAACCTAACCAGCAGCTCTGCAGAAGAAAAGACTTGGTGATCTGCTCCCATAAATATCACAAAAGAAATCCAATGGGCAGTTCTACTCTGTTACATGGGGTTGCTTTGAATGGAAAACAACTCAACAGCACCTAACAGCAGGGTAATATTACCAATTAACTCAAGAATTCACGTTAAAAATTTCTTACTTAACTACCAAAAATATAGGAACAGAATATTGAATATTCTTAGTAGAACAAAGGAAAAAAGTAAAGTGAGGAAAAAAAATGCAAAAGAAGACAGGAAAGGAAAACAAAAGAAATACCAAAAGGTGAGATAAAAAGGTCCAAAAGAAGATGGCAGAAATAATCCTCCACTAAAATGTGAAATTCTTGTGCAGAGAGAATCTTGTTCTGTTGCCTACCTTTCTAGCATATATTAGGATACCTGAAAAGACATCAAATGACTGAGTATTTACTGAATGAATCAGTAAATGAATGAATTTGGTTAGTTAAGTGAATGAATGAATGCATGAATAATATATAACTTCATTTTGGCTAAAAGTTACAGCAATCTCCAGGTACCACCTCATTTATCAGAATTAGCCAACAAATTACAGGCTGGACAAATTGAGTTTCTCTCTTTTCCCTGGACACTGTCTGGGAGCAATGAAGTGTGCAAACACAGATGGACACGGAAGAAGGGGGCAGCCAGGGACTGGTTCAAATTAGTCTTAAATTATAGAAAAGTTGATAGAATAGAAATGATACATGAGAGATAGCTTGTACTTTTGAGTTGTGTGTTCATCCCTTCCTGTCCATTTCCATGGCTAATGCCCTACTTGGGGCCCTCAATACCCACAACAAGGGCCACAAGGTTCCCAACTGCTCTTTGACCCTTCTCTACTTCTTCCAGGTTAATATGCTGAAGTCACACATATGCAGCCATCATGGTATCACTACCCACCCACGCCCCGCTTAAATGTTTCAATGGATCATCACCACTGTCCAAATCAAATTCAAATGTCTTAGTCCAATTTTCAAAGCCATTTGAGAGCTGATTTTAATCTTTTCTTCTCTCATCATTTGCCATGGAGAATATTAGGCTGTGGCCAATAGATCCCAGGACCATTCTCACCTCTGCATCCTTACTTATGCTACTCCTTTCAACTGTCATTCCCCTTCTGCTATCTTTGATATTGAAGTTGTATAGATCCTTTAAGACCCTGCTCAAATGTTACCTCCTCCATTGGTTTTCTGATGCAGGGTCAAAAATAAAATTTTCCTTCTTTTTATTCCATAACAATCTGTTTATAACTCTCTGATAGCCCTTAACAAACTCTGCCTTGCAGGGAGGCAACTGAGGCCAAAGTTAAGAACATGGTCTTTGGAGGCAGGCGGACTTGGGAATGAATCCAGGTTCCCCATGTCCTAGATGTGTATGAACTGGGGAAATTACTTAACACCTCTAAATCTCAGTCTCTTAATCTGCAAAATGGGGAAAATCTACCCTAGAGAATTGGTTGTTCTGAGGATTAAACGAGATCATGCCAGTAAAACATACTGCATAGGCCAGAATTACTGTTATTAGAATACATGCATCTCCCCACAGAATATGAATCCCTAAGAACAGTAGCCACATCTGTTATGTTTGTACCTTTCCTTCCATCAACTCTAGCACCTACTATGGTGCTCCACAGGGTCTTCTCCACTTCTAGAAGATGATTTCCAAATAAAGAGTTAATATGATATTAAATACACTCTTATTCACACCCATATTACATTCAGTTTCTATGAAGTTTTTATAGGTGTATTATATTTATTAGATAATCAGTATCCTTTCTTATCCCAGGAACTCCATATGTTCAATTTCACCAGATGACACTGACATCTTATTTGGAAAACAAAATGCAAGCCATAGACTGGGAGGATATATTTATAAAACACAGATCAGACCAAAGACTGGTATACAGGATACATAAAGAACTCTTAAAACTCAATAAGGAGATGACAAACCCCAATAAAAAACTGTCAAAAGACTTGAATAGACACTTCACAAAAGATATACAAATGGCCAATAAACACATGAAAGAACGTTCAACATTATTAATCATCAGGGAAATGCAAATTTCATTTCTTCATACTCGTTATTGTTGTTATGTGCCGTCAAGTCAGACCCGACTCATAGCGACCCCTCCTTGGGTTTCCAAGGCAGTATCACTACGGAAGTAGATTGCCCTATCTTCCTT
>NW_006921747.1:6013250-6021586 GCF_000298275.1 Orycteropus afer afer
TGCAAAAGCATTTGATTGTGTGGATCATAACAAATTGTGGATTACACTGAGAAGAATGGGAATTCCAGAACACTTAAATGGACTCATGAGGAACCTGTACATAGACCAGGAGGCTGTCATTCAAAAAGAACAAGGGTACCCTGCATGGTTTTAAATCAAGAAGGGAGTGCAACAGGGTTGTATCCTTTCACCATACTTACTCAATCTGTATGCTGAGCAAATAATCTAAGAAGTTGGACTATATGAAGAAAAATGTGGCATCAGGATTGGAGGAAGAATCATTAACAACCTGAGATACACTGACAACACATCTTTGCTTGCTGAAAGTGAGGATAACTTGAAGCACTTACTGATGAAGACTGAAGAATACAGTCTGCAGTATGGATTACATCTCAATATAAAGAAAACAAAAATCTCACAACTGGACCAATAAGCAGTATCACGATGAATGGAGAAAAGATTGAAGTGGTCAAAGACTTCACATTGCTTGGTTCTACAATCAACGCCAATGGAAGCAGCAGTTATGACATCAGACAATGAATAGTACTGGGAAAGTCAGCTGCAAAGGACCTGTTCTGTTTCAAGTGCTGAAGAGCAAAGATGTCTCCTTGAGGACTAAGATGTGCCTGACACAAGCCATGGTATTTTCAATCACCTCATATGCATGTGAGAGCTGAACAATGAATAAGGAAGACCAAAAAGAGTTGATGGTTTCAAGTTGTGGTGCTGGCGAAGAATGCTCAAAGTACTATGGACTGCTAAAAGAACTAACAAATCTGTCCTGGAGAAAGTGTAGCCAGAATGCTCCTTGGAAGCAAGAATGACCACACTTCATCTCACATACTTTAGTGATGTTGTAAGAAGGGACCATTCCCTGGAGAAGGATGTCATGCTTGGTAAGACGGAGGGTAGATGAAAGAGGGGAAGGCCCTCAATGAGATGGACTGACACAGTGGCAGTGGCAATGGGATCAAGTATAGCAAGGATTGTGGAGCTGGTGCAGAACCCAGCAGTGTTTTGTTCTGCTGCACATAGAGTTGCTATGAGTCAGAGATGACTCAATGGCACCTAACAACAACAACAAATCCTGAGTTGTTTCTGATCCTAAACTGTAACCTGTTACTTCCATAAACCCCATAATTATGAGTACTATCTGTACTTCTGTTTGGTCACTGCAACAAATCACTGAACTCAACAGAGAAGTAGAGAATGCCATGGGAAGGATGGCTGGTATTAGAATTAGTTTAAAAAAAAAAAGGTTGGAAAAAGGAGATATGTTTGATCTCCACCTCATAGGAATCAGCCTTAGGCTTATGCTGGTGGTGATTCTCTTTCTTCCTCATGAAATTATGGGAGGTCAGACTCAGCCAGGCCATTTTCACACACTGAAATGGTTCCAAATCATGGCAACCTCATGTGTGACAGAAGAGAACTGCACTCCATAGGATTTTCAATGGCTGAATTTTCAGAAGCAGATCACTAATCTTTCTTCCAAGGCACCTCTGGGTGGACTTGAACTGCCAACCTTTTGGTTAGCAGCCAAGCATATTAAACATTTGCAACACTCAGAGACTCCCTTGCCATTACAGTACTTATTAATAGTGTGTCTCACAGCAAGGCTACAAGTGCCATGAGGGAGGGCCTGCCTGCCTACCCTGTATCCCCAGGGCCCATCATGGCATAGGAAATATGGTAGATGCTCAACAACCAGTATGGCTGAACAATTGGTTCAGAATGCCAAAGGGCAGAGGGCTGGGATACAAAGAGCACTGGGAGGCACGCCTAAAAGCCACAATCTCATTCCAGCTCCAGTATAACCCACCGGTCAACACTGAACCAGGCCTCCACCTCTTGGTGCCACACAGACTGCTTTCAGAGAACTGAGCCTTTACTCGTAACACAGTGCTACCACGTCTTGCGGAGACAGCACAATGAGACCACCTCCTCTGTACTGAGTTTCCTAGCATAGAAACCTTGCAGGAGCAGCCTGGCTTCAGAGCTCTTCATTTATTATTCATTTATTTCCTTGTAATACCATTTCAGCTGCACTCGAAGGACATGGCCCTTGAATAGGTTTCCCACCTGCAAGCTGACATGGATTCTACCTGACCACAGAAAAGCTTGTCTGAGATTATCCAATTACTGACAGCCAAACAAGCCCAGGGCCCAATGAGCACATCTGGAGTTAAGATATTCTCTTCCCCATTAATAACGCCTTCTAAACATTCAAACCATTTTCATAATTCTCATTTCTTTTTTTAAAAAAAGTGTATTTTTGTAACAATTCTCTGAGAGATGGAGGTCAGAGGTTCTTATCCCCATTTGATAGATGAGGAAAATGAAGCTCAGAAAGGCTAAACAACTTGTCTCAGGTCAGAGTGCTCCTAAGTGTCAGAGCTGACATGAACCCAGAGATAATTGATTTCACAGGCCATTCTCTATAATATTATTCAGTATTCTCCCTTCTATATAGTAAAGGGGAGCTCTGGTAGCGTAGTGCTTAAGGCACTTGACTGCTAACCAGAAGGCTGGCAGTTCAAACCCACCAGCCACTCCTCAGAAGGAAGGTTGGGCAATCTACTTCTATAGTGATACCACCTCGGAAACCCAAGGAGGGGTCGCTATGAGTCGGGTCCGACTCAACGGCATATAACAACAACAACATAGTAAAGGTATTTTTAAGTATAATTTTAATATCCAGAACATACATGTAAAATAATTTTTTCCCAAGACAAATGAGCTTGAAAAACAGGAAGAAAAGCAGGAAAAGAAGTTAAAGCTACTAAAAACCATATGAAATTAATTATATGTTTGTTACATGTCACTGTGCTCCAGCCACAGTCTACTCCTTTCTATCCTTCAAACAAGACAGCTCTGTGCAGCCTCAGGGCCCTTGACCTTGCTGTTCTTCCTGCCTGAATACTTTTCTCTTGGCTTTTTCCCAGCTGGACCACCATTTCCTCATAGAGACCTCCTGGGACCTCCTCCCTTGACTCTTACATCAGCCTGTTTATTTCCTTCACAAGCACTGTGGTAGTTAAATTTGTGTGTCAAGGTGCCTGGGCCTGGTTGAGTGGCGGGGCAGCTGGACGTAGTGTTCCCTGTGATGAGACTGGCAATCAACTCTATGGTAGAATCTACTGTGAGCAGCTGAGTAGCTGCCTTAGGGAATGTGGTCAGCTTCCTGTATATAAGTAGAAGCCTTGGGGAATGGTCTCTAGCTTATACAAGCTTGAACCCTGCATGTAGCCATGTCATTGTTCAGCAGTCTGCCATGCTCTGCCAACCTTGGGACAGAGACTTGCAATGGACTTGAATGAATGGCCTGCCGTGTGGTTTAGTAACATTGGGACTGTGCCTTTTTACTTGTCTACCTTGGGCTTGTCAGTCTCAGCAGCCAGCAGCTGTCTGAGTGAAGAAAATCCTCTAGCTCCAGTGGGCCGGGAGCAGCAGGCAGAGCTGAAGCCCAAGGTTGAGGGGCTTTCACCCAGTCCCTAGAGCCTGGCACTTTAAACTTGGACTTAACGCCTGCAAATTGTAAGAATAAACTCCTGTTTGTTCAAGCCATCCCATTTGTGGTAACAAACACCCATCATCAATGTCTTACTTGTTTGGTTGCGTATTGTCTTTCTTCCACTAGAATATAGGCTTTCTGAAGCCTGGGTCTGGTTTTCTCACCATTGCATCCTCTTAACAAAACTTTGCTTTTCACACATCAGGCACTTAGTATAAGCATGCTGAATGAACACATAGATCTTATTCCCATTTGACCACAGTCAAAGTCCACAGTATCATTTACAATAACCAAATTACTATCCCAAACCCACTGCCATCAAGTTGACTGACTCATATAGACCCTGTATGACAGAGCAGAACTGCCCCATAAAGTTTCCAAGGCTGTAAATCTATACAGAAGCCTCACCTTTCTTCCACAGAGCAGCTGGTGGGTTCGAACCACCAACTTTTTGGTTAGCAGCCAAATGCCTTAGCCACTGTATCACCAGAAGTCTGTAAATTACATATATTGACCAAATAACCATATAATAACCAAATAAAGGTAGAAGTTGGATGCTGTTGTTGTTGTTGTTATGTGCCGTCGAGTTGGCCCAGACTCATAGCAATCCCTTCTTGGGTTTCCAAGGCAGTATTACTATAGAAGTAGCCTTTTATTTTCATTAAGGATAAAAATGAGAGGCCCAGAGAGGTGAAATAGCTTGTATGAAGCCACACAGCACCAAGAGATGGAGCTGGGCCTTAAACCCACCCATGACTTGGTTTTCTAATACTGTCAAGTTTTATGAATATCTGCTTAAACTATCTTTCCCTCAGTTTTTTCCCCATTGATTTACAGATTCTCCCAGGTCACTGAATTGTTTGCTGAACTCTCTGACTCTCCCTCCCCAGAGGGCAGAGTCACCCATGCCTGTAGCATTTCTTTGAGCTGGCATTCTTTAAGGGAATGTGAATTAACAGGCTCTCTGGGGGTGAAGCTAATCCACAACTGGAATATACCTATACTCCAGGGCAAAAAAGCTGATGGGCATAAAGACTTACATTCCCAGGATTCTGAGCATAGGCAAGTATGCAAGTGTCAAGGGACATCTCTGAATCCAGAGAGCTAGGAAGGTGGCTAGAGACAGAGATGTGCCAGCAGTATAAGGCTCCTGCCAAACTTATGACCTAGGAAACATGTGCATAACCTGAGACAACAGAACAACATGCTCATAACAACCTCATTCTCCAAAAGAGTGGAGGTTCACTCTCATTTTAATATACCATGGTAAAAAACAAACCCCCAAATTAAATTAAAACCCAACTTAACAGTACAGTTAATAAGAAGACAGGAAAATTTGTCACACTCTATCCTCATAGCCCACACATAATAAAAGTTGAGGCTTTTCTATTTCAAAATCATCTAACCTCATGGCTCTCTGACTTCTGAATTCAATAGATACAATGAACTTGCAAAGATTTCCTCAAAAAAAAAAAAAATGCTACAAAGAAACAGTGTTGTCAACTTTGTGTTCAGTTCAGTAACTACATTCGAGCCTACCAAGACAACTACCTGCCATCGCTACCATTTCATCAGAGAAAGGAAGGATGTGCTTTACCAACACAGAAAGATGTCCACTCAGGATAAAGTAGCACACTGAGCTCTGTGAAAAAGACAATACTCTGTCTTCCTTTTTCTGCCATTGTACTTTAGACTGGTGAAAATTTTCAGAGCTGGAGTCTGTGGAGAAGTGATTGGGCATCACAGATCCAGCCCATTTCCCTCACCTTCACACTAGAAAAGAAAGGTCTAGAGAGGTAAGGCAACTGCCCCGCAGGGATTCCAAGGCTATAAATATTTACAGAAACAGAGTGACACATCTTTCTCCACAGAGCAGCTAGTGGGTTTGAACTGCCAACCTTTTGGTTAGCAGCAAATTCCTTAACCACTATGCCACTGCACCACCAGAAAGCCTTAAAAAAAAAAAAAAGCAGGCAATTCACTGGTGAAGTAAACAAAGTCTTAAGTTGGTAGGAACACTGCTCTTGGAAGCACAATTTCAGCAAAAAAAGTGTGGCAGGAAGCCCAAGAAGCAGGAAGCTAGCCAGACAGGCTTCAATCACAGCTGGGAATGATGTAAATGTGTTCTGGATATGATTGGCTTTGTAAGGTTTTCTTAGTGGCAAAGCTAATTTATTCAGTGCCCATGTTACTGGCAATGCTATGCTTTGAGTCTCAGACAGATGTCAGGTTGCATTCCTGTGGCTTTTTTTCCTTTTCTCTGTGCATTCTGAAAAGGTTCTTAGGAGACCATAAGGTCTTCTCCCAAAAGGAGTGTTATAATGGGGAGATTTCAGGCATGGCTGGAGGCGTAAAGACACAGATTCATGGGGGAAAGAGGTGGCAGAGCTCTAGAATCGCTCCAGGCAAGAGCACTGGGCAGGGATGTGCAGACTGAGCACTGCACAACTCCAGGAGTGTCATTCACATCACTATGGAGCACGTGGTGCTCCTGGAAGCAGTGTTCCTTGCTCTAGCCCTAACATTCCCTCCCTAGAGAAAAGCTTAAAAGCACTGTCAATTAAATAGGCAAGCGAAGTAATTTCATTTTTTACATTGTCCATTCATCATAGTTACTCTGAATCTAGTCCTCTTCTGCTACTACCTTGCTATGGGTCTCTCTGGAAGCCCCTTAACCTCCAGCTGTCCTCGTTTCCCCGTCTGTTGGAGAGGGAGATAATCCCAGCCATATCCACTATGTTCATTTCACTATCTGAGGGACTGCAGCACACACAACCCTGAGAATTCTGGAACAAAGGGGTCATACTAGCAGGCCATGACTGAGATCCAACTGGCACAGATGGCATTTTTTGGCTTGCACAATATTTAAAAATCAGGAGATTTTCTATTAAAAAAATCCCAAAGTATGATTTTTCTCAAAAACTGAATAAATAAATAAATAAATTAAAAGACCTGGCCACATTGGATCCATATTCCCACAGCAATGTTGGCCAAGGTCCCAGGGCAGTACAAATGGTTTACACTATGCCTAAGGCACTTGACTGCTAACCAGAAGGTTGGTGGTTCAAACCCACCAGCCATTTCTCAGAAGGAAGGTTGGGTAATCTACTTCCGTAGTGATACCACCTCAGAAACCCAAGGAGGGGTTGTTATGAGTGAGAGACAACTCGATGGCACATAACAACAACAACAACAACTAACCGAAACGCTGATGCTTTGAACACACCTATCAGCACCACAGACGAAAGGCCTGGTGATCAGCTTCCGTAAAGATTACAGCCAAGAAAATCCTATGAAGCAGTTCTACTCTGTAATACATGGGGTCATCATGAGTCAGAATGAACTTAATGGCAATGGGTTTTTTGTGTGTGTGTATGTGTTCTCACTTGGCCACACCCCGTGAGAAAACCCTTCACTCACTTAGGTCTTTGATTGGCCTTGTGGGCATTTGGGTTTGCCTCCCCAGAGCCACTCAGAAGGTACTTGGACTTTAGTCCAGACTGTCCCTCACCCAGGACATTCTTTGACTGGCCATCACATGGTTCCAGACTTGAGCCTTTCTCTTGATGTGGGAATATAACTTTTGGAAGAAGTTGATTGTCAGGATTCCATTTGCTGAAAAGTTATTTATATTCAAATGAAATATCCTTCCTGGTAACTTCTACTCTCAGATCAGGGTTCTGCTTTCCTTTAAAGATTCTCTGTCCCCCATGTCAACCTTTCAGTATTTACCGCCACTGAGTTCTTTTGTTGTTCTGAGTTGCCATTGAGTTGGCTCCAACTCACAATGACCTATGGACAACAGAATGAAAAGCTGCATAGTCTTGTGCATCTTCATGACAGTTTATATGCTCAAGTCCATTGTTGCAGTCACTGTGCATGTTTAGGGCCTTCTAACTTAGTGGGGGCGCTCATCTTCTAGTGCTAATTTAGACAATATTCTTTTGTGATCTGTGTGGTTTTCCTTCGCTAACTTTTAGAAGTAGATTGTCAGGCTTTTCCTCCAAGTCTGCCTTGGTCTGGAAGCTCTGCTGAAACCTGTCCACCCTGGCTGACCTTGCTGATATTTGAAATACTGGTGGTATAGCCTCCATTCTCACAGCAACATGCAAGCCATCACAGTAGGACAAACTGACAGATGGGTGGTGGGAGTTCTCTCCAAAGAAACCTACATGCCAAGTTTCTTCAGTCCTTCCCTTTAGACACAGCATTCTGACCCCATAGGGTCCCCTGTGCTTGCCTTTCAACATGCTCCACTTTATCTATGCCAAATGTGGAGCTGGTGGGTTTTTCTCTCTTATTTTGCCCCAGCAGCAGGTCAAATTAATCATGAACACATTCCTGCATGACGTCTCTCTTCTGTCGGGCTTTGAAGAGAAGCAGTGCCACTGAGTACTATAAGCAGTAGTAAATATGTTCTGTCAGTTTCAGTCTCAACATCTCAAATGATAAAAATAGACCTCATGGCATCAGGCGGATAATTCATACTCTATACAAATCATTGCCGAAACAGAAAAATGGAGCATCAGGGAATTCCCACCTTTTAAACAATCATATAAGTCTTGCAGTGGAAGTAATTGTTTAGAATTTTAAAACTAAGTAGCCCCATATTCTGAGGTTAAGTATTTTTTATGAAAATGAAATAAACAAGATACCAAGATTCTCCACTTCAGACCTAAGGGTAGAGCCAGGACAAAATATTCTCTCCTGATTCCGGCAAGATGGCGGACTAGGCAGAAGGACTGCACAGACCCTCTTCAACAAAGAAAAGGGAAACCAATTAACACAGACACAGAAGATAATCGTGGACCCCTGAGCCTTG
>NW_006921747.1:6021686-6022460 GCF_000298275.1 Orycteropus afer afer
CCAGCCTTCTGGTTAGCAGTCAAGTGCCTTAGGCACTATGCTACCAGAGCTCCCTCATACTCATTAGAATGGCTAAAATTAAAGACTGAAATATACTAAGTATTGTCAAGGATGAGTAGCAACTGGAACACTCATACACTGATGGTGGGAATGCAAAATGATACAACTATTTTGGAAAATAAGTTGGCAGTTTCTGAAAAGTTAAATATATGTATACTATATGACCTAGCCATTTCACTACTGAAGGTATTTACACAAGTAAAGCAAAAACACTTATGCATAAAAAAGCTTATATACAAATGTTCATGGCAGCTTTATTTATAAAAGCCAAAAACTAGAAACAACCCAAATATCCATCAATAAGTGAATAAATAAACAAATTATTATATAGCCATATAGTAGTATACTACTCAGCAATAAAAAAAGAATGAACTATTGATTCATACAAGAACACGAATGAGTCTCAAAATCATCATGCTGAATGAAAAAAGCCAGGCACAAACAAACAAACAAAAAAAACCAAGATACTATATGGTATCTTTATATAAACTTTTATATAAACTTCCAGAAAATGCAAAGTAATCTGTAGGAACAGAAAGAAGGTTGGCAGTTATAGGGGATAGAGAGAAGGATGGATTATAAAGTAGCACAAGGAAACCCATGGGGTAACAGAAATGTTCTTTATCCGGACTGTGGTGATACTCTCATGGGCATACACATGTTAAAACTGATCAAGTTACACACTTTTTTAAATGTCCAGTTTATAAATCAATG
>NW_006921747.1:6030395-6036758 GCF_000298275.1 Orycteropus afer afer
AAAAAAAAAAAAAATTCTCTCCTGTGCTTCTGTGACTTTTTCAAAGATCAGTTTCTTGGAAAAGGCACTGGGCTTCTATTTCATCTCACAGAAACTGTGTGAATGTGTATGTGTTTGTGTGTGTGAAAGAGAGTGACAGGAAGAGAGAGAGAGATTGAGATCTTGACAGAAGTCACTTACTGCCTGCCTCTGGATCTTGGTTTCCTGTACGGTAAAATGCTAGGCTTGAACCAGATCACTCAGAGGTCCTCACACTGGCATTCACAATCACCTGGGTGTGTCCTTTGTCAAGCATGTACATTACCTGATCCACCCACAGAAATTCTGATTCTGTAGGGGTGGGGTGGGGCCATATGTGCCCAAACTTCTCACTCTTGCGTTAACATTCTCTGTCCCTAGCTCCATCATTCAGCATACACTCTGTGGCAGGAGGCATGCTAAAGGCCAGGACCACAGCAGTAGGATAGGCAAGAGAAGGATGCCAAGGAAAAAGATGACTACTCCAGGATATGGTCAGGCCCCTTATACTAACAAGCACGGGGGACGACAGGAACCCACCCAGACTGAGTGGTCAGGGAAGGCTTGGTGGGAGAAATGATGTCTCAGGGAAACCTGAAGCAGGAGGAGGACCTGGCCAGGGGAAGCCCAAACAGGTAGAACAGCGTGTCACAAGCCTGAGGACTAGGCAGAAGGCATTGGGGAGTGGGTGAGATTATACCTGGAGCCAAGGAAGAACTGATGGGAGAGCAGGAGACAGTGGCTGGAGAAACTGATGGAGGCCAGATTGTGAGGCCTGACCTGCCACACCAAGAACTCTGGATTTTATTTTGAAGGAAGAGATCTGAGCAGGGGAGGGACATGATCAGATCTGTGTTTTACAAAGATTTCTCCGGCTGCTATGTACAGTAATGCAGAGAGAGGCTTTAATAGGAGGCTGCAAAAAACAAGGTCTTCTTTCTTGACTATAAAGGCCAGAGCTAGAGGTGGCCAACACAGTGAATGTCAAAACTGCTGGGGGCCCTGACACTCAGGAAAAATCCTAGGTTTTGGCTTCTCATCCCAGGTCCCCAAAATATGATCGCCTTTGTCTTGCTGGAGAAACTTGGGTTTGGGATAGTGGACGCTAACCCCACCTACATACCCACTCACTCCCTAACTCTGACTGGGATGCCCTTCTCTGAGGCTCAAAAAGGAAGATTTAACCCAATGGTTGGTTTTAAGGTACCAAGTGGCAAAAGCAAGAAGTTTCCAGAAATGGCTCAGAAAACTCCCCACGTTGTTGCTAGCTGTTGCTGAGTTCGCTGCCGTTGAGTTGACCCCCAACTCATGGTGACCCCATGGAAACAATGCCCAGTGTTATACCATCCCCATGACTGGCTGCGGATCAGACCATTGTGATCCATAGGGCTTTCACTGGCTGCTTTTCAGAAGTAGACTGCCACATGTTTCTTCCTAGTCTGTCTTAGCCTGGATGCTTCACTGAAACCTGTTCAGCCTCATAGCAACATGCAAGGCTCCACAGACAGTCAGGTGGTAGCTATACATGAGGTGTATTGATCAGGAAGTAATTCAAGTTCCCACATGGAAAGTTAGAATTCTACACTAAACCACCAATGCCTCTTTTGGAAATATGCTGCTATAAGTTAGGTATATTCAAGTCAATTTTTGACTCACAGTGACCCAATATGACAGAGTAGAATTGCCCCATAGGGCTTCCTAGGCTGTAATCCTTACAGGAGCAAATCACCCATGGAGTGAGTAGCTGGGTGGGTTCAAACCACCACCCAAAAGGTCTGAACCACTGCATTCCTTTTTGGGAATATAAATAGAGCATATTTAAATGTCTTAACAATAAGTTACATGTGGTCAACACTCAACAGTTTACGAAGTACTTTCAATCACCAGTTTTTTAATGACTATGAAATAGGTACTCCCATTTTAAGATGGAGGAAACTGAGATCCAGAGGGTGTGAGTGACTGGTGCAAGGTCACAGACAGAGCTAACAGAGCAAACTAAGAGGCTAGGAATTCACTCCATGGCTCTTTCTTGCTATAGATCTCAAACCCATGGGGAATGTAATTACAGTCATACATTACATAATGTGCATTCAAGCAATGTCCAGCCACATATATGTCCATGATCCCACAAGGTTATAAGAGGATTCAGATATCCTGATCAGACATAGCAAATGCAACAGCTTCCTGCACATAGCACGTGTATCTAATGTCTCTCATATATAAAGTGATTTGCACTGCCAGGTGTATAATGGTACACTACATATATAACCTGTAATACATATGTCTTGATAGTCATTAAAAAAAAAAAAAAAAAAAAAAAACTCACTGCCATCAAGTTGGATCCAACTCACAGTGACCCTTCCTTGGGTTTCCGAGGCAGTATCACTATGGAAGTAGATTCCCCAAACAAGTGCCTGTTAAGGGCTTATGTATGTCTGTACTGTACTTTCTAGCTATACATACAGTATATGCTTCGACTCAAAGGCAGCAGCATCTGCTCTCGTGGATCACACTCTCTTGAGTGTATAGCATTCTCTCTGTTTAATTTTCTTTCAAAAACGTTACTGTAAAATGTATCATGGTTCCAAAACACAGCAAAAACCAGTGTTAGTGATAGCAGCAGCAAGAGGCAAAGGAGAAATATCGATTTGGGAGTGAAACAAAAGGTTATTAAACCACAGGAAGGTAGAATATCACTGAATGCTACTGCCCACAATTTAGGTATGTCACACTCAAAATTACAAGGATCCTCAAAAACAAAGAAAATATTCTCCAAGCTGTTAAAGGACTGGCTCCACTGAAAGCTACAAGGCTAATGAAAATGCAAGAGGGATCTATATCAGATATGGAGGAATTACTAATGATGTGGATTGAGGACCAAACACAAAAAGCAAATCCCTTTCGGCACATCGATGATCATTGCTAAGGCACTGTTAAGCTTATTCGAGAAGCTTAAAGAAAAAATAGGACCAGATTATGATATGATGTTCACACAACATCCAAATCACATAACTTCTTACTTCAGAATGTATTGTGGACATTAAGCAACACATGACTGTAATTAAAATGTCTCTCCTCAGCACTGGAGACAGCCACAGGAAAATTCAATGAAAATGATCTGCCTAGTGTGGAAGTGTTTCATGTTGAAGTACGGAGAGGACTGTGGAAACAAGGGAGGGCCCAAGGAGGTGGGCAGGGAGGAGACACTGCAGGCCAATTATGAAATGTTATCCCTGGCCAAAAAAAATCCCCTCCAAGAACACTGAGACTGTGAATCTGAGGCCCTTCTCTGCTCTCAGGAGATGGGAATAATCCTGTCCCCAGCTAAACAGGAATGTCAAGGTGGGGTCAAGTGGGGTGGAAAGAGTTTATAGGAGTGGAGATGACAAACCTCAGAGAATGCTTCCTTTCTCCTACTCCCACTCCCGACATTTTTATCAGGGTCAAATCAGGTCAAGTTAAACTGTACCGTTTATTTGTAGAAAGGAAAAGTCTCCAAATACCACTATCACCAAAAGATTAATAACTTTTACTGAGCCCTTACAATGTGGAGGCAAAAAAATCTCTGTTACACAGTCTCACACCTAATCCTTAGCATAAGCCTATGGAGTTAGTAACTATTCTCTCTATTTCACAGGTGAAAAAACTGAGGATCAAAAAAGTGTAAGCATCCTCCTTCAGGTCTAGCTATTACAAATGAGAGCCAACATTCCAAATCTGGGTCTTTCTTGCTGAATCTCTATATTGTTCTGCTTGAAGAGGACTCGGTGAGTAAGGAGAAAGTGTGTAACCTCAAGGGCCTCCCCGTGCTTGTTTCAGTGACAGGGGAGAGGAAGAAAGTGGCTATTTATATTTTATTGACTTTATTTGAAAGGCAAGCTGGTACTCTGTATCCTCTATTTGCACCTTTGGGATGAGGAAAAAAAAAAGAAAAAAAACCTCACTACCATCGAGTTGATTCCAACTCATAGCAAACCCCTTTGGGTTTCCAAGGGGGTAAATATTTAATTTGTATGTGTGTGTGTTCCAATGAAATTTTATTTACAAAAATAGGAAGTGGACAAGAATTGACCTGTGGGCCATAGTTTGCTAGTTCCTAGTCCTGAGAAATTTCTTTTTTTTTTTTTTTAATTGGGTGAAAATTCACAGAGTGAATTCACTTTCAGTACTGCAGTTCACATATACTTTGTCTCACAACAATGACTACAATTTACCCCAATGCAACAGTTCCCCTCCCACTTCCCCCCCATAGTTACCTCTTCCCTGTGTTCATCCCTCCATGCACTCCTGCCCCCTGAGCTGTCTACCTGTGCATAAACAGCCTTTCTTTCTCCAGGTAAATGTTCAACTCATATGCTTGTTCTGGTTACCTAGTGCCGCTCTGACAAGAAATATACCACAAACGGGATGGTCTTAACAAACAGGAGTTTATTCTTACAATTTGGAGGCTTTAAGTCCAAGTTCAAAGTGCCAAGCTCTAGAGGTTGGGTGAAAGTCCCTCAACCTTGGGGTCCAGCTCTGCCTCCTGCTCCCAGCCCACTGGAGCTAGAGGCATTTCTTCACTCAGACAGCTGCTAAGTGCTGAGGCTGCGAAGCTCCAAGGTTGACAAGTAAAAAGGCACAGTCCCAATGTTACTAAACCACATGGCAGGCTGCTGAGGAATGACATGGCTACATGCAGGGTCCAAGCATGCCAGAGGCTAGACACTATCCCCAAGGCTTCTGCTTATATAAAGAAAGCAGACCACATTCCCTGAGGCAGCAACTCAGCTACTCCCAGTAGATTCCACTACGGAATGATTACCGGTCTCATTATGGGGAACACTACATCCAGGTGCCCAGCCACTCAACCAGGCCCAACTAAGTTGACACACCAACTGAACTACCACATGCCTGTCTTTTGTTTTTGTGGAAGCCACAGGTATGAGTTCAATTCCAGACCTGAAAGGCAGCTAGGGGCTATAGTCTCAGTGGTTCCACCAGGCTTTATTATACCAGGAAACTTGGCCCTCCCCCTTTTTTTTCCCAAATGATCCAGAGTTATGTTCTACATTGTTCTCCCGCTCTATCCAGGATCTCCTATGCAGATCCCCCTCCAAGTGGTTGACAGTGGTAGCTGGGTACCATCTAGTTCTTCTGGTCTCATAATCTTAAAGGCTGTAGATTGCATGGTATACCAGTTGCTAGGACTAATTGTTTCCATGAATTTTTGGTTTTCTTCATTCTTCTTTGCTCTGGACGAGGAGAGACCCATTGTTGCATCTAGAAGGCTGCTAGCAAGCTTTTAAGATACCAACGGGGTAAATCTTTATGAAAGTAGATTGCCCAGTCTTCCTTTCTTCCTTCCGTGGAGTGGCTGGGGGGGTTGATTGCCAGCCTTCTGGTTAGCAGTCAAATGCCTTAGGCACTATGCCACCAGAGAACAAATTCAGCTCCCATCTGAGGATATACCAGAAGACCGTGCAGAAGGATTAAAGAGCACAGATAAAAATTCAACATGGGAAGAGGCAACAGACCTTCAATTCCCACAGTGGTTAAGTGCCTTGCACCACCCACTGCCTTTATCCTTCACAATAAGGCAGGAAAAATAAAAACCACTGCCATCAAGTCAATTCCAACTCATAGCAACCCCCATTGGATTTCCAAGGGTGTAAATCTTTACAGAAGTAGATTGCACTCAACAAAGAAAAGAAAAACCAATTGACAGAGATACAGAAGATAATCCTGGAGGACTGAGCTTTGAAAGCAACTATACAGAAGTGGATTAGGCACCAACTAGTAGAAAAACCTGAATGAAAACAGTGAGTACAGAGACAGTTGGAGCTGCAGACTGTCAGCTACTCTGATGAGACCAACAGCTTGAATACTTCCAAGTGGTATTATTAGGACCTGAGAATTGACCTAAATATCAGCCCTGGTCATGAAGGGCTACAGGGACAACTGTGCTGGTGGTCTATGACTAGGAAGGGAAACAGCAAGGAGGGAGATAACCTGAGCTGTTGACTTCAGCTGTCCAGAGGCACAGCCATTTTGGATATTTAGAGTGAGCAAGGGTAGAGCCATTTTGAATGTTTACAACTGGTGACCATTTTGGATATTTAAAGCGACCGAGGGCACAGCCATTTTGATTCTTTACAAGTGACATCTGTTTTGGATTTTAAAGTGATAGAATTCTCATTTGGATTCCAGGGATCTAAGAATAGGCTCTATTTGCCAAGGTCGGCAGGGACATACAAGAGGCTAGCAATAGGAAAGGAGAAAGATAGTGTTTGTATAAGTGCTGTCAACTAGTGCATAGAGGAGCACAGCACAGTACCCTGCTTGCGTAAATAACATACAAAAAAA
>NW_006921747.1:6037993-6038795 GCF_000298275.1 Orycteropus afer afer
AATCCCATCACAGAGTCAATTGCCAGTCATTATAGGGAACCAGCTGCCCAGCCAAGTTGATACCTGACCTTAACTCCACACCACCCCAAATAGGCATGGATAATGAGATTTACAAAACATCACAGAATGGAGGACAATGGCTAGAAGGGCCACATCAAGCAATTCTCTGCAATATCCTCTCAGGAAATCCAACAAACCATAAACAGGATAGACCCCAAAAGAAAATCACCAATACATATCATCATCAAACTCACCAAAACCAAAGATAAAGAAAGGTTCCTAAAAGCAGTACAGGAAAAATGAAAAGTTACCTACAAGGGGCAACCAATAAGACTAAGCTCAGATTTCTTGGCAGAAACTATGCAGGCAAGGAGACAATGGGATGGTATATATAAAACCCTGAAAGAGAAAAAATTCTAACCAAGAATGATGTACCCAGCAAAACTGTCCCTCAAATATGATGATGAAACCAGGACATTTCCAGGTAAGCAGAAATTAAGGGAATTGTTAAAAACAGACCAACCTTACAAGAGATGCTAAAGGGAACCCTTTGGACAGAGAAGCAACAACAGCCAACAACAACTGACCATTAATACACATGATGATATAACCCAGAAACCAACCCAGCTATAGAAGTATCCAAAGTAAATGAGCCTACAAGATTGTAAACAAGGAACCAGAGACATCAATTGAAAAATGAAGACAATTACAAACCAAAAAGAGGGAAAAAACTGTGTCATTACAGAACTTCTAGATGGTAGGGAAGTCAAGACAACTACAAGATAGAATGGACTGTTCTAAA
>NW_006921747.1:6059802-6060486 GCF_000298275.1 Orycteropus afer afer
GATCCCACTGCGCCAGCTCCATGATCCCTGCCTGGGGACCGGGACAGAGACAAACTGGGTATGGCAAAAACAGTCATTTAAGACCTGCTGCATCTCATCTTCATCCTGAGCAAGTTGTTTTTCCTTTTCAAAATCTTAATCCGTTCACATGAAGAGAGAGTGCTGTAGTTTCTGCTTGTTTCTTTCATATCAACCCTTTAAAACAAACTAATGCAAAAATCTTCATGACAGCATAGTTTTGAGTCTGACTAAGCTGGCAGCAATAACAATAACAATAATGCTTACCATATACCAGGACCTGTGCAGAGAATGTTAAACCATTTTATATGCATATTACAGATGACGAAACTGAGGTACAGAAAGGTGAAAGTCACTTGCTCAAGGTTCTAAAGCTATTAAGGAGTTGGAATTTAAACTTAGACACCTGACTCCATCCATGGCCTACCACTTACTAGTCTTATGATTAGGGGTAAATTATTTAATTTCTATAAGCCTTATTTGTAAAATGAGGATAACAATTGTTGTTGTTAGGTGCCGTCGAGTCGTTTCCGACTCATAGCAACCCCATGCACAGCAGAACGAAACACTGCCTGATCCTGCGCCAGCTCCATGATCCCTGCTATACTTAAGCCCATCATCGCAGCCACTGTGTCAATCCATCTCATTGAAGGCCTCCCCCTCTTT
>NW_006921747.1:6063361-6070213 GCF_000298275.1 Orycteropus afer afer
GACGGAACACCCAATGAGATATTTCCACAAACGGATGCCCCATTGGAGGCACTAACTCAGTTACGCCAAGAGATTTGGAAGACAACTACCTGGCCAACTGACTGGAAGAGATCCATATTTGTACCCATTCCAAAGAAAGGTGATCCCACAGAATGTGGAGGATAACAATAGTGACTCCATAATGAAGCCCTAAGCATTATGAGGTAACATAAATGCTTAATCTCAGGACTGCCCCATTTCAAGCTTACAGACAAAACACAAGACAACTACAAAGAACTCCTGGATAGCCTTCATCACACTCACCAATTGTTACCTTTTCCACATTTATTTTTTCATTTCTTTCATCCCTCTCCCATTTATATGTACACCTATGAATAACTTTTTTTGAACCATTTTATAGTTGCAGACATGATGATCCTTTATTCCTGAATTCTTCATTGTGTATTTCCTAAGAATAAGGACAGGAAAATCTGGAAGTTTAACATAAACACAGTACTATTATCTAATTTACTCTCCATATCCAAATTTTGCCAAGTGTACCAATTACGCCTTTTATGCCTCAGAATTCAATCCAAGACTATTCGCTCATTTTTTTTTTTTTCATCAGATGTCACATTCCACGCATTGTGTAAAGCACTGAGGATAAAATACTGGGGAATAGGAGGGGAGTAAACATAGCCACTGCCCTCATGGCACTTACAGTCTAGCAGGGAGACACATTAATCAAATAATCACACTAATCATGAGTGTGAATATCACCATCTAGGACATATGCTTTAAAGAAAAGAAACTCAACTTCAGCTGGGAGCTGATGGCTAGTGGAGGGGTAGTCAGAGAAAGAGCTCAGATCTGAAAGGTAAGGCAGTGTTGCTGTTACTGTTGGGTGGATTCCTACTCATGGTGACCCCACGTGTGCAGATCAGAACTGTGGTTCACAGGGTTTTATTCAGGGTGTGACCTTTCAGAAGCAGATCATCAGGCCTAACCTCTGAAGTGCCTTCTGGGTTTGAACTGCCAAATTTTTGACTAGTAAACGAGGACTTAACTGTTTGCTCTACCCAAAAACAGTGTTAACCAAATAAAAAGTGTGTGTGGTGGTGGTGGTATAGTACTGGAATAGCACTCCATGCAGTGAGAATGACTTGCTGCAGGAGAACAAATGGCTTGTTCAAGATCAGTGTGGCTAAGGGCAGAAGTGAAGGAATATGGAGATTAGTTTTTATCCCAGAAAAAGGGGAAGCCACTGATGACTTCCAAGGAAAGCCAGTGGCATTATTTACATTTCCAAAGGATCACTCTGACTGCTGTATAGAGAAGGGTAAGGAAAATAATACAGACCAACAATTTCTTACCCATAATTCTGAATTCCAAAAACTCTATTAACAAAAGGGTTCTTTCCTAATTCATTTAGTGACAAAACCTGATCTGAATGGGCATAAGACTATTGATAATCTTTATTTATTCATGTAGTGTGAATATTCTTACATTATTCCCACAGAAAATCAATGTGTTTGACTTTGGGCTGCTACTACAGACCCCACAGGGGCTATTAGATTGATAGGATATATGCACTGCATTGCCATTTCTTAAATCTGAAAGTTTCTTGTACCAGTTATCAGTTTATTGCCTCTGAGCTCCAAAGTTACCTTCATTAGGTAAATACATACAAAAATGCATCTGGGCTCTTAGACATTTTTCTCTTACCAGCTAACATGATGTCAAAAGAGTGGTCAGCAGAAGATGCTGGAGAAATATTGAAGGAGGGAGATCGTTTTCTGTCCTGGTTCCAGTGTGCTCACTGGGCAGCCAGCATGGGTGGTTTCTTCAATGTTCAGTTCCTTCAGGGCAGATGGTTTCTCCAGGGCCAGCAGCTTCCCCCAGCACCAAGCCACCTGTGTGTTTTTGTAGCAGAATGCCTTTAAGGAGACACCTTGTTATGTATGACCAGATTTCCCTGGCACCCTAGTAGAATTTCCAGTTCCACAGGTACAGCACTACAGCATCTTCTCTGCCATTCAATAAGAATAGCTGTACCCTCTCCAACAAAGTCAAGATCTCATTCTGGGTGTGCCTGTTTCTTGAGGGCTTTATCTCAGTCCTAGGAGGGGAGATTCTTTCTTGGGTACTCTATTTCAGTGTGGTGTGAACTCTTCCTTGGGTGCTCTATTTCAGCCCTAGGGGTAATCACTGCTCCTTATGGATACTATTTCTATATTTCTTAGCACTCTCTTTAAGGAGCTCTGGTGGCGTAGTACCTAAGGCATTTGACTGCTAACCAGAAGGCTGGCGGTTCAGACCCATCAGCCACTCCTCAGAAGGTACGTTGGGCAATCTACTTCCACAAAGATACCGCCTCAGAAACCCAAGGAGGGGTTGCTATGAGTCAGATCCGACTCAACAGCAGTGAGTTTGGTTTTTCTTTGGTTTTAGAGCTCTCTTTACTTCTTACTAGCCTGTCCCTCATTACTCCAATCCTGTTATTGTCAATAGCTCTTTATATTAAACTTCTTTTTTCAAATTACTGTGTCGTTTCTTTCTCCTGATTGGACCCTAACTAATATAATTCTAATCCTAAAATATGCCTAAATACAGAAAGTTCAAGCTAAGGGATTCTAGATCTGTAATAATAAGAGCATCTATTTTCCACTGCCTCGGAAACCCAAGGAGGGGTCGCTATGAGTTGGGTCTGACTCGACAGCACATAACAACAATGTTCCACTTATATGCCAGGCACTCATTCAACTGTTTTGTGGACATGAACTCATTTTATGTTGACAACTATCCTATGAGGTAAGTAGTATTAATATGAACATTTTAAAGAGCATTTTTAGATATTGGAGAATTCTATCAAACATTCACAGAAGTGACAACTATCCTACTCAAGCTGTTCCAGAACACAGAAAAGGATGGCACACTCCCAAATTCATTCCATGAAGAAAGTATAACCCTGATACAAAAACCATGCAAAGACACCACTAAAAAGGAAAACTAGAGATGAATATCTTTCATCAATATAGATGCAAAAATCTTCAACAAAATCCTATCCAAAAGAATCTAAAAACTTATGAAAAAATAATACACCATGACCAAGTGAGATTCATATCAGGTATGCAAGGATGGTTCAACATTAGAAAAACAATCACATAACCCACCACATATATAAAACAAAGGAAAACAATCACATGATAATATCAATTAATGGAGAAAAGACATTAAAAATCCAGCATCCACTCCTGATAAAAACTCTAAGTAAAATAGGAATAGAAGGGAAATTCTCAATACAATAAAGGGCATATATGCAAAACCAACAGCCAACCTTATTCTCAATGGAGAGACACTCAAAGCATACCACTTGCAAACAGAAACCAGGCAAGGATGCCCACCATCACCACTTCTATTCAACATTGTGTAAGAAGTCCTAGCCAGGGCAATACAGCAAGAAAAAAGAAATAAAAGTCATCCAAATTGTCAAAGAAGAAGTAAAACTAATTTTATTTGCAGATGACATGATCCTATACATAGAAAATCCAATAGACTCAGCAAGACTACTACTAAACGAAAGGTTCAGCAAAGTGGCAGGATATAAGATGAACACACAAAATCATTTGGATTCCTCTACATCAACAAAGAGATCTCTGAAAAGGAAAACAACACTATTTACAATAGCTATCAAGAAGATAAAATACTTAGGAATAACTCTTACCAAGGACTTAAAAGACCTATACAAAGAAAACTACAAAACACTACCAAAAGAAACTGTAAGAAACCTACATAGGTCAATGACATGAGACAAAGTATATGTGAACTGCTGTATGGAAAGTGAATTTGCTCTGTAAATCTTCACCCAAATCAAAATTTAAAAAAAAAAAAGAAAAAGAAACCTACATAAATGGAAGAATATCCCACACTTGCTCATGGATGGAAACACCACCCATCTGTCAGTTTGTTGTACTGTGGTGGCTTACGTGTTGCTGTGATGCTTGAGGCTATGCCACCAGTATTTCAAATACCAGTAGGGTCACCCATGCTGAACAGCTTTCAGCAGAGCTTCCAGATTAAAACAGATTCAGAAAAAGGAAGAGACCATCCACTTCTTAAAGTGCCGGCCAGTGAAAACCATATGAATAGGAGTGAAACACTGTCTGATATATTACTGGAAAACTTTATCAATAGCCCTTAAACACTGTCTGATATAGTGCCAAAAGATAAGCCTCAGGTCAGAAGGCACTCAAAATATGACTGGGGAAGAGCTGCCTCCTCAAAGTAGAGTCAATCTTAATGACATGGACAAAGTAAAGCTTTTGGGACCTCCAATTAGCTGATGGGACATGGCTCAAAATGGGAAGAAACAGCAGCAAACATCCATTAATAATGGGAACATGGAATAAACAAAGTATGAATCTAGAAAAATTGGAAATTGTCAAAAATGAAATGGAATGCATAAAGATTGGTAAACTAGGCATCAGTGACTGATTTTGGCCATTTTGAATCAGATAACCATGATTTACTATGCTGGGAATGATAAACTGCAGAGGAATGGCATGGCATTCACTGTCACAAAAAGTGTTTCAAGATCTATCCTGAAGTACAATCCTGTCAGTGATAGAATAATATCCATACTCCTACAAGAAAGACCAGGAGGTCTGGTGGCATAGTGCCTAAGGCATTTGACTGCTAAAAAGAAGGCTAGTGGTTCAAACCTACCAGCCACTCCTCAGGAGGAAGGTTGGGCAATCCTACTTCTGTAGTGATACTGCCTCAGAAATGCAAGGAGGGGTCGCTATGAGTTGGGACTGACTCGACAGCAATGAGTTTGGTTTTTTTTTTTTTTTTTTTTGGTACAAGAAAGACCAGTTAATGCTACTGTTATTATTCAAATTTACACACCAGACAATGGGAAAGGAGGCAGGTGGTGAGTGTATAAGTGCTGCCAACTAGCAAACAGAGGAACACAGCACAGTACCCTGCTTACACTGATGACATATAAACAAAACAAAGAAAATGAAAATCATGGGCAAGTCACTCCAACATACAATCACCAATTAAATATAAACAAAAAATGTCACAATGCCTTGGAGACAGCAGAGCATCACAATCCACACAAAGAAGTGAGATAAAGCAGGAGAAACAAGGGACCAGGATACAGACCCAAAACACATCCCTGAGGAAGAAGCAGCATAGGAACTCCCTGAAAAGGAATTCAAAAGAATTATATTTAAGTACCCTCAATGAGTTGAGAGACAGATCAAGGCAAACACTGACAAAATTGAGAAAAACAAGACAAAACCCTAGAACAATTATGAAAGACAATACAAGAACAAAATACAAAATAAATGAAAAAATTAGAAATGAAACAAAATCTACACATAGAAATCCAGAAGATTAATACTAAATTTTCAGAAATAGATAATACATTGAATGGGCAAAGCAGCAGAACTGAATCAATGAAAGACAGAATTAATGAGATTGAAGGCAAATACCTCAATACTTCTTTAGAAAGGGATCAATCAGAAAAAAGATCAAATCAAAATGAAGAAAGCCTAAGATTCATGTGGGATACCACCAAAAGGAATAATCTGTGTGTCATTGGTATTCCAGAACAGGAAGAGACAGATAAAACCGCAGAAAAAATTGTCAAATATTTTTTGGAGAAGAATTTTCCTGGTATGATGAAAGATGAGAATATATCCATTCAGGAAGTCCAACAAACCCCAAACAGGATAGACCGCAAAAGAAAATCACCAAGACCAAAGACAAAGAAAGAATCCTGAAAGCAGCACAGGAAAAACTAAAAGTTACCTACAAGGGACAACCAATAAGACTAAGCTCAGATCTCTCAGCAGAAATCATGCAGGCGAGAAGACTGGGATGGTATATATAAAATTCTGAAAGAGAAAAATTTCCAACCAAAAATTATATACCCAGCAAAACTGTCCCTCACATATGATGGTGAAATTAGGACATGTCCAGATAAGCAGAAATTAAGGGAATTTGTTAAAACCAGACCAAGCTTACAAGAGATGCTAAAGGGAGTCCTTTGTACCAAGAACCAACAACAGCAAACAACAACCAACCATTAACACACATGATGACATACCCAGAAACCAACCCACGTACAGAAGTATCCAAAGTAAATAAGCCTACAAGATTGTAAACAGGGAACTGGAGATGGCAATTGGCAAATGAGGACAACTACAAACCAAAGAGAGGGGAAAAAATTGTGTAGTTACAAACCTTCTAAATGGTAGGGAAGTCAAGACAACTACAAGATAGAACGGACTGTTCTAAACTTGAAGCATGGATAAGCAAAGCACAGTTGAAGGAGAAAAACAAAGTACGAGGTCTCATGCTCCCTGATCTCAAAATCTAATATGAGCAACAGTAATCAAAACAGCCTGATCTTGGTATAATGACAGACATGTAGGGCAATGGAACAGAATTGAGAATCCAGAAATGATCTTTGACAAAAGGCTGAAACTCATTCAATAGGGAAGAGATACTGCCTTCAACAAATGGTGCTGGTAAAACTGGATATCCATTTGCCAAAAAATGAAACAAGATCTATACCTCACACCATATATGAAAATGAACTCAAGGTGGATCAAAAGCCTAAATGTAAAACAAAAATCTATTTTAAAGGTTATGGAAGGGTTTATCTATAGAAGGAAATTTTCTTTGTTAGTTACCAGGGGAGGGGTCACCATAAGTCGGGGCCGACTCGACAGCAAACAACAACAACAACAACAACAACAGTTACCAGGGGTGGGAGGGGAGGGGAGGGAACACTGTTAGATAAATAGAGATAAGTATTGATTTGGGTGAAGAGAAGGGCAATGTACCAAATGTGAGTGA
>NW_006921747.1:6071948-6072675 GCF_000298275.1 Orycteropus afer afer
GGAAACAACTTAAGTTTTCATCAACAGGTGAATGGATAACCAAACTACGGTACATATACACAATGGAGTATTATACAACATTAAAGAATAATGAAGAATCAGTGAATCACCTTGCAATGTGGATGAATCTGGAGAACATTATGCTGAGTGAAATAAGTCAATCACAAAAGGACAAATACTGCACGTGTCCATTATTGTATAAAGGTTTACACAGGGAAGAAAATTTTCTTGGTTGACTACCAGGGAAGGGAAAGTAGATAATTAAGAGACAGGTTTGATATGGGTGAAGGGAAAAGCAATATAACAACAGCGTGTGACTAGCACAATATCACTAAGGAAAATGAAGACATGGAGCAGTGCACAAGAAGTACAGACATGGGAGATCCGGCAAGATGGCAGACTAGGCAGAATGACTGCACAGACCCTCTTCAACAAAGAAAAGAGAAACCAATTAACACAGACACAGAAGATAATCCTGTACCCCTGAGGCTTGAAGGGAAGGTTATAGAAGTGGACTAAACCCCAACTAGCAGAAGAATTTGCAGGAAAATACCAAAAAAGGAGACAGATGGAGCTGTAGGCTGGCAGCGATCCTGAGCGATCCTGATGGCACAGACAGCTTGGAGATTCATGAGTGGTGGTAAGACCTAAGAATTAACCTAAAAATCACCCTGCTAGCCAGGGACTGCACGGAGGACTGTGCACAGTGGCTGGGGAACAAATGGAG
>NW_006921747.1:6077034-6112324 GCF_000298275.1 Orycteropus afer afer
GGGAGACATCAATCTTAACTGGCACAATACAGTATCCAAAAATACCGTCCTACACCTTACTTTGCTGAATAGCGACTGGGGTCTGAAAAAGTGGTGAGCAGGCATCTCAGTGGCAACTATTGGTCTCTCCTCATCCAGAGCAAAGAAGAGTGAAGAAAATCAAATACATGGAAACAGTTAATCCAAAGGACTAATGGACAATGAGAACTTTAACTTAAATGACCCTGAGAACAGAAGAATTAGATGGTGCCTGGATACCAATACCAACCACTCAGAAAGGGATCAAAATTGGAGATCCTGGGTAGAGTGGGAGAAAAACGTGGAACAAAACTCAAAATCATAAAAATGACCAGGGTTACTAGTCTGATAGAGATTGGTGAAACCCCCAAGACTGTGGCCCCAAATCACCCTTCAAGCCTGGAATTGCACTCCCACAGCTTAACTCTCAGCCAAACAACAGACAAGCCTACAAGCTAAACACCTACAACAGGGTGATGCACTCCTTAGAACAATCAACCATGGGAGATAAGAAGGGCAACATTTGCACAGTGAAAAAGGTAGGGAGGCAGGAATGCATAAGAAGGACACAGAGAAAGGGAACCACAGGGAGCAAGTAGGAGGTGAGAAGTTACACTGCAAGGGAGGAATGTAACCAGTGTCACAAAACAAAATGTGTTATCAATTGTTGAATGTAAAACATATTTCCTTTGTAAAATTTCACCCAAATCACAATAAAAAGTTAAAAAAAAAAAAAAAAGATTAATTGACTTTCCCAAAGTCACACAGAGCTGTGATTCAAGCTCAAGCAAACCAGTGGGCTGATAAACTGAGGGTGAGGTAAAGGAGAGGCATGGAGAGATGTGGCAGCAGGGAAATCGGGTTGAAGGCTACTGCACATCCTCTTCTGTGATCTCTGGGACTCTGTGCTCACTCCACTAACTGCACACCTCCCACTGCCCTGGAATTATATGTCTAGCAGTCTGACTGGTCTTCAAGAGCAGAGACCATGTCCTTGCCTCCTAGAATGTCAACCACTTAGCAAAGAATCAGCCTGGGGCGCATTCAATATTCAGTCAAAATCTGCTGGATAAATGACATGTTGGATGAAATAGAACTACAGACCCAAAGCCCAGCTAAACAAGAGGCAGAGCCTTCTGCATCAGGTTCTGTGTTGTGGAAAGTGCCTGGCCTGGCAAGGCCTATCCAGGGGAGCTCCCCTGTTCACCTGGCCTCAGGTGCAAGCATCTGACAATGGTTGGCAAAAAATCATCTCTTTTCTTGGGTCTCTTAACCTCTTGAACTCCAGGACTCGTCTAGAAAGCAAATTTGGTCAGATGACTACTCTACCTGACCCCAGGAACGAAAGGATGGAGTCTAGTTCTTATGTTCCCACCCTCACCTACCCACACAACTAGGCCTCCAGTTATGCTCTAACAGACACCTGAAGTTTCAATGACCATGTCTTACTCACTGTTCCTGCCACCTGAGAGGCTCGATCCTAGTGTGTACTTGCCAAATTCCTAACTTCCTCAAGACCACATAAGAAATCACCTTTCTTGATTGCAATCAGTGTGATCTCCTTCTCTTGGCACTCCACGTACTTGACCTATCCCTCCTACTCACTGTTGTACTAAATATTACAGCCTGCCTGTGTGCTACATCACTGTGAACTTGTCTATGCCCCCTTTCTAAACAAGGCTCTCTCTGAAGATAGAGGTGTTTTGTTTTGTTTTTTCCTTTTATGTCTGTCACACAGTAACCCCCAAAATCAATTTAGTTGGAACCCTGACAGAAACAGAACAGTTCAGTAAAAGGCAATATGTGCCATGAGTTTACTCATTGGTATTCAAGGTGAATGACTGAGTTTCTGTTGTGGCAGTAGTTGCTGTTTTTTAAAAGTGGCTAATTTCTTAATAAGGACAGTGGCTTTAAAGAATACATCAGAAGAAAAAAAACACCAAAAGCAAACTCACTGCCATCAAATCAGATCCGACTCATAGCAACCTCTCCCTGGGTTTCCAAGGTGGAATCACTACGAAAGTAGATCGCCCAACCTTCCTTCCAAGGAGTGGCTGGTGGGTTTGAACTGCCGGCCTTCTGGTTAGCAGTCGAGTGCCTTAGGCACTACGTCACCAGAGCTCCCAAAGAATACATAGGTGTAGGGTAATATGCTAATCTTCCACAGGAAGAGAGGATTTTTCTATAAATTGAAAAGAAACGGAAGTAGCTGGAAGAGATTAAGACAATTATCCCTGCCTCTGCAATGAGTGTTTTATCCACCTCCCTCAGATGCAAACACACTCATGCACAAACATACAACAATGTAATGACAAAATCTTTCCATTTATTGGTATAATGGGAGACACGCTCTTGAAGAAAGACTGGAGACATGAATGAGCAGTTCTCCTCAAGAGAGGAGATTTCCTGGACTGAGGGATACTAACTCCCACCTTGAGCAAACACTCCATCCTCCAATAAAGAAAGAAGCAGGGGTCCATACTCCCAAGAACCAAGGGAAAAATATAATCCCAGAAAAGTCACTTAATTCACGTTCTCATGGCTGTCTGGAGGGACAGCACTAAATGAATCCTCACCCAGAGCCATGACCCACAAAGCCATGTGAACCAAGGGCAAGGCCTACCTCTGGTGGCAGAGCTCATCCAGAGCTCAGCAGAGCTGACGAGGGGAAATAACCTGACCCCTCCCTCTGTTCAGCATTCTCACAGAACCCTGTTCTTCTCCTGGGCACTCACCCCAGCGGTAATTCATTATTTATTTAACATCCACCCTCTGTTCACCCTCACCACCAGCCACTCCTCGGAAGGAAGATTGGGCAATTTACTTCTGTAGTGATACTGCTTCAGAAACCCAAGGAAGGGCTGCTATGAGTCAGGTCCCGACTCAATGGCAGTGAGTTCGGTTTTGAGTTTGTTCTCCCTCAGAGATTATAAGCATCATGAAGACGAAGACCATGCCTGTTTCACTCACAACTGTACCTCCAGCACACAGAATAGTGCAGAATAAGCACCCATTAAATACTTGTGGAATGAATGAAC
The DNA here is from genome assembly GCF_000298275.1 of Orycteropus afer afer. Taxonomy (NCBI): domain Eukaryota; kingdom Metazoa; phylum Chordata; class Mammalia; order Tubulidentata; family Orycteropodidae; genus Orycteropus; species Orycteropus afer. The sequence goes on from NW_006921747.1 coordinate 6,080,091, forward strand.
ACATATGTAGAAGGAAGGACCCTTTGAGATGCTGGGGAGGAGAAGAGGGGAAAGAAGAAGGTTATATTTAATGACCTCCTATGTGTTAGGCTGGTGCAAATGGTTAAGAACTTGGCTACTAACCAAAAGGTCGGCAGTTCAAGTCTACCCAGGGGTGCCTCAGAAGAAAGCCCTGGTGATTTACTTCTGGATCAGTTATAGCCATTGAAAACCCTATGGAATACAGTTCTACTCTGACACACATGAGATCACCATGAGTCAGAATCAACTTGATGGCAACTGCTTTTATTATGTGTCAGGCACTATTCACATACATTAACCCATTTAATTCTCATCATAACCCCATGAAGGAGGTCTTGTCATTATTCTCACTCTATAAATAACAGTTTACATTTTTTCAATGTTTACCATATACTGGGCACTGTTCTAAGTGCTTTACATGTATTGAGTCATTTAATCCTCAGAAGAACCCTGTGAAATAGGTTCTGTTGTTACCTCCCTCACAGACCCTTACAAGAGGGGGCAGTTGATTCCCCAGAGACTTCTGTAGGCTTTGGTGTCCCCAGAAGCAAACATCTATGCAAGACATTAAGTGTAAGCAGTTTATCTGAGAGGTGTAGGGAGTACCCATCTGGCAGTAGAATAGGGAGGTCTGGTAAAACAGCCAGCCAGGATCCCCAGATGTCTAGGAAAAGCTTCCAACATGAACTGTAGTGATTCAATAAACCAGAGAAAAAGAGAGACAACAAAGGGAAAGAAGAAAGCTTAAATAGGTATTGATATCCTCAGAGAAATATGAGACAATGTTTTATCCATTAAACAAGAACATTCCATTAAAAAAAAGAATCTGAGAACAAGCTTGGAAATAAAAACTACAATAGATTTTTAGAAATTCAAAAGGAAGATTAGAAAATAAAGCTGAGAAATTCTTCCAGAAAAAAAAAAGAAGAAGAAATCCAAAGAGGTAGAAAAATGTAAAAGTAAGAAAATTAGAGTTCAATCAAAGACAGTTGGTATCTGATTAGCAGGAAGCCCAGAAAGAAAGAAGAGAGAAAATCGATAGCAAGAAATTATTAAAACAAAGCAAAAGAAAAACTTTCAAGAACCAAAAAGCTTCAGTTTCTTATTTGAAAGGGCTCACAAAATAGCACAATGAATTTTAAAAGATATACACCAAGTCCATTTTCATGAAATTTTAGGAATCAAATGATGTCAACTTCTCAAAAGTTAAGTCTGGAGCTTGAAGAGAAGAGAATAATACCTTGAAATCAGAGAGAAAAAATTTCAAACTTAGAATTCTATACTCAGCTAAACTCAAAGAAATACCATGTAGCGTAAAAACATCTCCAGACAGGGACAATCTGAAAAAATGTATGTCCAATAAATCCTTTCTTGGTAAGCTCCTGGAGGATGTGCTTCTCCAAAATGAGGAAGTAAAGTGAAAAGGAGCACAACATAGGATGCAAGAAAGAGGCCACGTAACACAAGAGAGAGACAGGGACATCCCAGGATGACTGCAAAGGCACCACAGCTGATCGGGTCCAAAAGAACAACCCATTTTGAATCAGAGTAGGGACTACAAAGTTCCAGGTAGCGTCTACCAGAATGGGAAAAACAAATAAAACTGGTATATTACACAATACATTTGTACTCAGAGGAGTTTGGAGTTCTGCTGGTGAGTGTGAGGGGGGAAGTTATTAGTGATGAGTACATAGAAAACTAAGGAAATGAAAAGTCAGGGCAATGACTAACTACAGGAAAAACTAAAACTAAAATGAAATTCAATCATTATACAACTATGAACAATATTTAAACAGTCAAAACATTAAAGACAATGAATAGTGAGTTAAGCCAAAGCTGAATATAACTATATTGGGAGGATACAGGAGGAAGAAAGGTGTGCATATGAGGGAGGGTTGGCAGGAGAAAGCAGGTCATAAGAGAGTTAAATCCTCATCTTCCTTGATAGGAAGTCATGAGATAATGTCTAATATTAATCAATTGAAAAAGAGCTGGATAAACATACTATTAGAAACAGCTGAAAGAGTGAGACTGGTTGGCTCTGGAGAGAAGAATTTGACAGGCAACTTTTGGTTTGTATTGTAAGTTTCTGCAGTACTATTTGTACATGCAATGCAAAAAAAAAAAAAAAACATTTAAAAATCATCTTATTCCTTGCTAAAAGTGTATATATGCATTATCTGTATGTATTTATGTGAGGGAGAGTGTACACAAACACACACATGCGTGCACACACACACAAGATTCTGGGTGGATGGAAAGTGGGGTGGAGTGGAAAGAAGAATGGTTATGAAAGTTTTCCTGGTACTGTACTCTTGAAATTATCCCCATGTCTCCAGTGATTCTCAGTGGTTTAGCAGTTAATGTAGTCATCCCTCATGATGAGATCTGCTATGAGCAGCCAATCAGTTGTAAGGGAGTTTCCTCAGGGGTATGGTCTGCATCCAATATATATGGACAGCCTAGCAAAGCTCTCTGACCTTTTGCACCATCTGGATCCTGCATCTAGCTCATCATCATGTGACCTCTGGTTCTTTGGACATGAGCCGGTGGCCTGACATATTGCCTGCTGCTCTTGGGATTCACTGACCTATGCAGCCTGTGAGCCAGTGGAAAGAAAGCTTGCCACCTGACCTGCCAATCTTTGGTTTGTCAGCTCCTGAAGCTACATGAGACAGGAGAAACAGGATAAGCCTCCAGCTTGGTGTCTGACCCATGGACCTGGGACTTGCCAGCCTTTACAACCTTGTCAGCCATTTCTTTGAGATAAATTTCTTTAACTATATAACTACATATACATATAGGAGCTCTGGTAGCATAGTGGCTAAAGCACTTGACTGCTAACCAGAAGGCTGGTGGTTCAAACCCACCAGCCACTCCTCAGAAGGAAGGTTGGGCAATCCTACTTCTGTAGTGATACTGCCTCGGAAACCCAAGAAGGGGTCACTATGAGTCAGGGCCGACTCGACAGCACATAACAACATAACATACATACACATATAAGTTCACTGGTTTTGCTGCTCTAGAGAACCCAGCCTAAGATTCCAATACTGGTTCTAAGAGTAACAGTGAGAAAATTTCTTCTGAAAGCCCTAACCAACAACAGTCCCTTGCCATTGTTCTAGGGAACAAATATTTTGAGTTTGCAGATCTCAGCTGGAAAAAAGAAAGTTGGTTTCCTCACACACTATTATAATACAACCCCTTTTCGGTGAAGCATGCAATTCCTCCCAACATCTAGAACAGAAAGTATTCAAATGACACATACTTGGACTGCAAGAAGTAGCCTAGATGATTCCTTAAAAATTTGGAAATAGAGATACCATTTCATCCTGCAATCCCATTATTGGTATATATCCTAAAGAAAGGAAAACCAGGATATGAATAGATATATGCACACCCATATTCATTGCAGCACTATTCACAATAGCAAAGAGATGGAAACTACCTAAGTATCCATCAGCATAAGAATGGATAACCAAATTATGGTACATACATACAATGGAATACTATGCAACATTAAAAAAAATAACATAGAATGGACAAAACACCTCATAAAGTGGATGAATTTGGAGGACGTTATGCTAAGTGAAATAAGTTAATTACAGAAGGACAAATATTACATGAGTCCACTATTATAAAAAGTCAAAGAAAGGTTTACAGATGGAAGGAAACTTTCTATGTTGGTTACCAGGGATGGGAGAGGGAGGGAAATTGCTAGATAGGTAAGAGACAAGTATTGATTTAGGTAAAGGGAAAGACAATATACCAAAAGCAAGTGACCAGCAGAGTAACACTAAAGAAAAAAGACACAGAGAACTGCACAAGAGGTACAGACAATACATACACAGTACTACATTATCAGTAATGTATACATTAATCTACAGGTAGATACATAGATAGACAGGCTGAATGATCAGGTATGTCTATGTAAAAGGGAATATACCCATGACCATATGTAAGTCTGGCAGATGATATTTCTACTTATGTATTTGTATGTGGTAAAGGAGCAACAAGGTAGCACCTTCTGACTTCCTTTAACCCCACAAGAGGAGGACAGAATCAGCAGTCCAAGGCCTATGCCTGTGAGGCCACACATGCTGCCTCCCTCCCTCTTACTAACCTTGTCACCAACCATTCCTCCCACAGCACCCAGCACCTCTCTGCTAGGTTCAGTAATTTGCTGCAGTGACCAACAGAAATCATAGATTATGGGGTTTATTAGGGAAGCAACAGGCTACAATTCAAATTCAGGAACATGCTCAGTCTCTAGCAGCCGGCAGTCTCGCTCAGCTGCCGGCAGTCTCTCTCAGTAGCACACTGCTCTCTCAGCAGTGCGTGTCGCATCTCTCTCTCAGCAGTGTTGTCTCTTGTGTCTCCCTCTCAGCACACACATCTCTCACGTCTCTCTCTCTCTGAGCAAGTACATTTCTGTCTTAGTCTCTCAGCCAGCAGTGAGAGATATTCCCCCTCTCTGCCTCTAGAGGGCTCACTTTAAGCCCGGCAGAGTGACAAAACCAACCAATCCCAACACTAGAATTCCACATACCTGAGAGAGAGCAAACTTCCCAGAAAATTGCTCCATGCTGCTCGAAACAGAAATACCCCAGCTGAATAACTTTAACAATCAGGAGCTACTTACTTGCTTATGGCAAATTACACCACAGAGTTTACAAAGACTATGGCTAGATAATCCATACTATGTAATTTACTATACTGCAGTATGTTATCCAAACCAAAAACCAAACTTACTGCAGTGGAGTCGGATCCAACTCACAGCAACCCCTCCTTGGGTTTCCAAGGCAGTATCGCTATGGAAGTAGATTGCCCAGTCTTCCTTCTGAAGAGTGGCTGAGTGGGTTTGAATCACCAGCCTTCTGGTTAGCAGTCAAATGCCTTAGGCACTACACCACCAGAGCTCCAGTATGTTTTATAAGAATGAATGTCCATATATATATAATAGAGCTAATGGGGCAAAGTTATGATGACTTCTTAGCCATGGCCAAACACCTTGAAGGCATCACCAGGTCCATGGGCTCAGGACCATGGCCACAGGAGACATCAAGCTCAACTGGTATAACATGCTACACAAAAACATTGTTCTACATCCTACTTGTGTAGTGACTGAGGTCTTAAAGCTTTCAAGTGTCCATTTAACTGGCAACTATTGGTCTCTCCTCATCTAGAGGAAAGAAAAGTGAAGTAAATCAAAGACACACAGAAACAATTAGTCCAAGGGACTAGTGGATCATGCAAATGCAGCCTACATAACCCTGAGACCAGAAGAACTAGATGGTACCCAGCTATCACTGTCAACCACTCAGAAAGGGATCACTATAGGAGATCCTGGATAGAGTGGGAGAAAAATGTGGAACAAAAGCCAAAATCATAAAAAAGACCAGGTTCAAAAAAAGGGACCAGGTTTGCTGTTCTCATAGAGTCTGGTGGAACCAATGAGACTTTGGCCCTTAGCCGCCCTTTAGGTCTGGAAATGAACCCACCTCTGTGGCTTCCAACCAAACAAAAGACAGGCATATGAGCTGAACATTTACATTAGGGAGATACACTCCTTGGAGAGATCAATCATGGGAGAATAGAAAGTCTGTGTATGCACAGGGAGATAGCTCCAGGGGCAGGAGTGCATGGGAGGGAAGAACATAGGGAAGAGGTGGCTATGGGGAGGAAGTGGGAGGAGAGCTGTTGCACTGTGGGAGATTGCAGTCAATGTCATGAGACAGAGTGTATGTGAACTGCTGTGTGGAAGATGAATTTGCTCTGTAAATTTTCACCAAAATCACAATAAAATTTGGGAAAAAAAAAAAAAAAAGGTCCAGGCTCACTTGTCTCATACAGACTGGTAAAACCCCTGAAGCTATGTCACCCTTCAGGCCTGGAACTGAACTCACTCCCATGGCTTCCAGCCAAACAACAGATAGGCCTATAAAGTGTACATTTATAGCAGGTAAGTACACTCTTTAGAACAATCAACCATGGGAGATCAGAAGGGCAGCATTTGCAAAGATAGCTGCTCAGAGGGCAGGAATGTATAGGAAAGAAGGACGTAGTGAAAAGGTAACTACAGAAGGAAGTGGGAAGACAGCTGTTACATTATAGAGATTTTTGCAATCAATGTCATAAAATAAAATGTGTATGAACTATTGAATAGAAAATGAATTTGCTCTGTAAACTTTCACCCAAAGCACAACTTTAAAAAAAAAAAAAAGTAGCCTGGATCAGCCAGAGTCTTACCTAGCTAGGGACTTGGGGACACAAGTATTCACTCATTCAATAGATAACTTATGGAGCACCTACTATGGGTCAGCACTGTGGATATAGTAGTAAACAAGACACACATATTCCCTGCCCTCATGGTGCTTATTATCCAGTGGAGAAAAAAAATAAACAATAAATAAGCAAGGTAATTCCAGACAGTATTAAGTGCTATGAATATAATTAAATAGGTAGACATGCTACCGAGAGACTACAGAAGGAGGCACTTCAGAAGGCATGTTCAAGGAAGTCCTTTCTGAGGAGGTGACACTGGAGCCTATACCAGCAGTACAACGATGTGTAGGAAGAGCATTCCAAACAGAGAAAACGTGTACAAAGGTCTGAGGAAGAAACATGCTTGATGTGTGCATTTGGAGTCTGTTTTAGAGGTGGGACCAATAGTGTGTCAGACCCAGGGCTTTGCTGAGTGTCAAGAGCTGGAAAGACCCTCTGCACTCATTTTCCCAACTAAACAATTCAAATATAAGGAAACTGAGGCACTGCCAGGGCAGGGACTTACCCAAGGTCACAGAGCAACTCAGAGTGGCTCCCATCTGAGAATTCAGACTCCTGCCTCAGAACTCAATGCTCCTCCACTAGGAAGAACTAGAACAGAGGTTGGTAAACTATGGGCTTGAGGATTCTTTTGGTTACCTACTGCCACTCTGACAGGAATATATCACAAATGGGATGGCTGAACAAACAGGAGTTTATTCTCTTACAGTTTGGAGGCATTAAGTCTGAGTTCAAAATGCTAGGCTCTAGGGACTGGGTTAAAATCCCTCAAACCTTGGGCTTCAGCTCCCGGCCCACTGGAGCTAGAGGCTTTTCTTCACTCAGACAACTACTGGCTGCTGAAGCTGTTAGGCCCAAGGTTGACAAGTAAAAAGGCACAGTCCTGATGTTACCAAACCACACGGCAGGCCATTAACTCAAGTCCACTGAAAGTTCCAAGGCTGGCAGAGCATGGCAGGCTGCTGAACAAATGACATGGCTACATGCAGGGTCCAAGCATGCCCTAAACTAGAGACTATTGCCAAAGCTGCTTCTTATATACAGGAAGCAGACCACATACCCAAAGGCAGCTACTCAGCTGCTCACAGTAGATTCCACCATGGAGTTGGTTACCAGTCTCATCATGGGGAACACTATATCCAGCTGCCCAGCCACTCAACCAGGCCTAGCCAAGTTGACACACAAACTTAACTACCACAGGGATCATGGGCCAAATTCACCTCACTACCTGTTTTTACAAATAAAGTTTTATTTGAAACACAGCTCACTCATTCATTCACATATTGTCTATAGCTGCTTTTACACTACAACAGGAGAGCTGAGTAGCTGCAGCTGAGACCATATGGTCCACAAAGCCTAAAATACTCTCTGAACTAAAAGAACATATAAAAGATAGTGGCCAAGTTTGGAAATGGAACTTCTAGAGACAGGAGGAAGCTTAGGCTCACATGGCAGCTCTTTTCTCCTGCTGGAACCCCACTGTCTCGCCAAGCAGCTGTGCCACTGGGAAGGCTCCTTCAACACTACTTCCCTTTGCCTAGGGAAATAGCAAACACAGGACTGTAACATTCATGCCATGAATGTTATATAGATTAAACTCTATAAGCACTTACAAGAGATAGACATTCATTCTAAGGAAAGATCAGGGAAGACTTCCTAGGAAACATATGAGAGATACCTGGAGATGGGTAAAGGGAATCTAAGAAAATCCTCTGTCACCCTGACATAGCAGATGACCTAGGTCTCTGGTGAGCTAAAGTTCCTCTCACTGGAGTGTTCAAGCCAAAGATGGTGATTATTTGGCAGGGATGAATGAGGTCAAGAGAAACTAGGCAAGATGAAAAATGCTCAAATCCCTTGAAACCTTGGATTCCACAGTGGTTGGCTTATGAATTCTTCAGTTTCAATCCCCATCATATATTTGCTGAAAGAGACACATACAACAGCATAGAGACAGCTGGGGAGTGGAAAGATAGAAAGACAGAGAGAGATGGTTTAGAATAGGAGAGGGGTAAAGAGGCTTACTCATACCAAAAGCCAAAAGAAGCCCACATAAACCACAAAGGGAAGAAATCCACACCTGGGTTACCCCCCACTCCACCTTAAAGCACTACTGAGGAAAAAGGAGAGAGAGCTAAAGACTGGCAATTAGGGCTAAAACTAATCAAATATCCCATTAATACCTCTGGCTTGGCACCTGGCAGCCTGCTTAATGTACCCCATTGTTCCCTGGCAGGGCTTTGGCTAGAAAGTCCTCAGCTGCCTCTCCCGCTGCCAGGCTGGGGAGAGAACCACCACATTGAGAAGGGGGTGGGGACTTCCTAGCCACAGAGGATTCACTGCACCTCTACCCACCACCACCACCACCCCTGATTGTACTACCCCAGTGGGAAGGATGATTCATGCCACTTGGTGCTGCTGCCTGACAAATATCCAAATGGAAGGGTACTAAGAAGAGCTCACAGTCTCACCCCTCCTATCTGTATGCTGCCTGCACACCAGAAGGTATTATTCCCACTTTACAAGTCAGGAAACAGTAAAGGACTTGTCCACAGGAGTCAATGTGGCATGGTAACTAAAAGCACTGGTCTGGGACTCAGAGATCTGAGTTTGAGTCCCACTATTTGTTTCCCATGCAGGCCTGGAAAGTTGCTTAAGCTTTCTGAGCTGCACTTTCCCCATCTGCAAAATGAGAATAGTAAGAGCTTATCTCTTGGAGTTATTGTACTGATAAAATAAGATAGGGTACAGCACACACTAAGAACTCAATAGGTTAAAAATCATTATTATTACTGTGGAGCCAGGTGCCAAGACAGGGGTAACTCTCAGTCAGGACTGGCCACCACACTGAGCTGGGCCCCACACCCCATTGCCTAGCTAGCCCTCACACTGAATCTCTATGGGAAGCTTCCTGAATGGTGTACAGAACTGCAGCCACCCCTACCCTGTCAGAGTGTTTTGTACTGAGACACTGGTAGCTGTGTTCAGATGAACTGCCTCACTCAGTTAACTCAGGTTAGCCCCAAACTCCCCCATACAATCTCTTCTCCAGAAATGCCTCTGGATGCCTTTGAGGGTCCCACAGACAAGGGAATGCAGCATGTGTTGTTTCTGCTGGAAACATCTTCCCTCTCCTTTCACAGAATCCCAACACTCCCCCACTCACAGTAATGCACGTTCTGGGATCTTCTGGCATGACAGGAAGCACTGAGCAGGAAACAAAGCAGACCCTATACTCATATCATTGCTAACAAACCTACAGCAGCCCCTGGCACAGTTGGAACGAACTTCACTAGACAAGGGGGACCTCAAACTCAGAATATCAAGAGACGGAAAGAAGCAAGATGAATGGATTCTTGGGCTGAGATGAAGACTAATCATACAGATATAAATAAGTGAGTTTATTTAAGAGCCTAAAACTAAAAAAAAAAAAAAAAAAATTCATTGCCATCAAGTCAATTCTGACTCATAACGACCCCCTTTGGGTTTCCAAGGCAGTAAATCTTTATGGAAGTAGATTGCCCAGGCTTCCTTCCACAGAGTGGGTGGTGGGTTTGAACCGCCAACCTTCTCGTTAGCAGTGAAATGTCTTAGGCACTATGCCACTGAGCTCCTATTCAAGAGCCTAAGATTTATATATTTATCTTCCCAGTTTTTTATGCTAAAAGGTGAAGCAGCCAGGTTTGAGATTACCAAGGGTGGCAAGAGCTGTGGCCAGCTGGGGAACTCAGGTCTGTCTGAAAGGTCAGATGCCAACCAGATCCAATCACTTTTTGTGATAGTAGAACCTGAGCTCAGCTGCCAGACTTTCTCGTTTTTTCAAAATATCCATAAATGATCTTTTTTTTTTTTTTAATGTGAAATATTCCAGTGTTTAAACCAAACTCACTGTGGTCGAGTTGCATCCAACTCATAGCGACCCCTCCTTGGGTTTCCGAGGCGGTATCACTATGGAAGTAGATCACCCAATCTGCCTTCTGAGGAGTGGCTGGTGGGTTTGAACTGCCAGTCTTCTGGTTAGCAGTCAAATGCCTTAAGCACTATGCCACCAGAGCTCCTACTCCAGTGTTTAGCCACTGGCCATTTACCTAAGCTAACATTTTAAAACAAATTCACTCAAAATACCTATAGAGGTCATCACTGGGTCAGTTCCACAAAACACTATCTCTGGGCTACATCTGGTCCACAGGCCAACAATTTGCAACCTCTGTTACAAGGATACATGTAAAGTTAAAAAATATATACTCTCTCTCTCTCTCTCTCTCTCTCTCTCTCTATATATATATATATATACACACACACATATACATATACATATAGACGTCACATAAACTCATCAAAGAGCCCATTGATGGAAACAGCCACTGAGATTTATTATCAGTAAAATAACCAGGAATCCAAACTACAGACCTTGGCTCCAAGAACAGAACCATCAACTTTTTGCTAACTTTAGGTGTCCGATTTAGAAAGTGGTTATTCCACAAATATATACACACACACATACACATTTTAACTGTCACCAGCTGACTCCGAACTCCAATCAATACTCAGGAGGAAACACACAAAAATAACAGTTTTCAGTTGAGAACATACAATGTATTTTAGCAGCAGGAAGTAATTTTCACTTATAGCGCACCCCAACCCCCCAATGTTTCCAACCTATTCCCTTTAAGAACCCTCTTGCACCATAAGACCCTGCCAGGCCCCTATCCTCACCAGCTACCTCTCAGAGGCTGAGCTTGTAACACACAGGGAAGAACCCCATAGATACACACAACCACAGCTAACTTGGCTCTTGGGAGGCTGCCTGAGTGAGGCTCCTGATGGCACATAAGACCTGTTATAATCCCTGGCCTGGCACTGCTGCTGGGTCATTCAGCTAAAGGGAGAGCTCCCCAGAGCCAACAACAAATCCAAGAACTTGGCTCACTGGGGCCCCCAGCCATAACCACTGGTATTTCTCAAAGAGGGCTGTGGTCTCCTCATGTCCCAGAGAAGAGGGAATGAATATGGTCAGTGTCACATGGCCAGTGGTAGAGCAGGCAGCAAAAGGAAGCATCATAGCTATGCTCTATGGAGTTAGACATCTGGGTTGGAATCCTGTTTCTATTGTTTTCTAGTTGTGTGGCCCTGGTCAGGATACTTAACCTCTCTGTACCTCAATTTTCACATCTTTAATTTAATTCAGTCATTACCATGACACCATGACAGCATGACGTAGTGATCACTGTGTTCATTTTAGGACTGTTGCTGTTAGCTGCCATCAACTCCAACTCATGGTGACCTTTAAATACAAGAGTGTAATGTTGCCCAATGTTACATTATCCTCACAATCACCAGCATGTGCAGGTCCACAGTTGCAGGTACTATGCCAATCCACCTCACTGAGGATCTCTCATGCCCTTGCTAGTCCTATACTTCACCAAACATGATGTCCTCCTCTAGTGATTGATCCCTCCTGATGACGTGTCCAAGGCAAGCAAGTTGGACAATGTTCTACTGTGATCCATGAGGTTTTCACTGGCTAACATTCAGAAGGAGATAGCCAGGCCTTTCTTCCTAGTCTGTCTTAGTCTGGAAGCTGAAACCTGTCCACCATGGATGAGCATGCTGGTATTTAAAATACTGGAACAATAGCTGCCAGCATCATAGCACCACATAAGTCATCACAGTATGACCAACTGACAGACAGGTAATAGCATTTTAGGATAAGAATCCAGAAGTCCAGAGATCAGGCACAGAGCTACAGAGTGGCAGAGGTGGGACTGGGAACCAGGTCAGGTTGGTTTTATGGTTTCTCTTCTGCTCTCTCAGCTCAAAGGAGACATTCACAGGGTCTCCGTAAAGCTACTCCCTCCCTATCCTGGCCAGGGAAGCCAAAAGAATTGAATCTCTACTCTAAGCTAGGCACTCCCCACAAGCACCTGCATTATTACATTTACTGAGCACTTACTGTATACCAAGGAATGTACTCAGTGCTTTAGCCATACTGTACTCACTGAACTCTCAAAGGAACCTGCAACACAGTTAATGTTACTCCATTATATAGATTTGGAATTCCAGGTACAGAAAGGTCAAGTGACTTGACCAAGACCAGAGATATGAATGAGGCACAGGACCTCCAAAGCTAGAGCCCTACATCTGCCCCAAGAGGGAGAGAAAATTGCTTCACCAATGGGGCCTTAGCAAGGAGGCGGCAGGCAGTACTGGCAAAGGTTCCTCTTCAAGGTCACACACTACCTAATGACTTTGTGAACCTTCTTTGGCTGAAGAAGTTCAGTCTTAGAGCAATGGTCTCTCTCCTCTGCTCAGACATCTGGGCTCTCACTGCAGCTTTCCAGGAGCCGGGTGGAGGGACAGGGGTGGGTGACAAATCCTTTGCCCAGCTCAGATATGGTAGAAGAAGAGTTTCAGAGTTCAAGTGCTGGGTCAGAGACTCCTAATTCCACCACTGCAGCTGTGTGGCCCCAAGCAAATACCTGTACTTCTGTGAGCCTCAGTTACCACATTCATACTTATCTGCCCATAATAGTAAGCATTTAACAAGATGTCCATACAAAGAGTTCTATTAGCCCAATGCCTGACAAAGTAAGTGCTAAATAAATAGTAGCTGCTATTTATTATATTTATTGCTTGGTTCTACAATCGATGCCAACGGGAGCAGCAGTCAGGACATCAGACGACGTGTAGCATTGGGAAAGTCAACTGCGAAGGAACTGTATCAAGTGCTGAGGAGCAAGGATATCTCCCTGAGGACTAAGGTGCGCCTGACACAAGCCATGATATTTCCAATCGCCTCGTATGCATGTGAGAGCTGGACAATGAATAAGGAAGACCAAAGAACAGTTGATGCTTTTGAGTTGTGGTGCTGGCGAAGAATGCTGAAAGTCCCATGGACTGCAAAAAGAACTAACAGATCTGTCCTGGAGGAAGTACAGCCAGAATGCTCCTTGGAAGCAAGAATGGCTAGACTTCGTCTCACCTATTTTGGTCATGTTGTCAGAAGGGACCTTTCTCCCTGGAGAAAGATGTCATGCTTGGTAGGGTGGAGGGTCGACGAAAGAGAGGGAGGCCTTCAACGAGATGGATTGACACGGTGGCTGCGATGATGGGCTCAAGTATAGCAGGGATTGTGGGGCTGGCACGGGATCGGGCAGTGTTTCATTCTGCTGTGCATGGGGTCGCTATGAGTTGGAAACGACGTGACGGCACTTAACAACAACAACAACAACATTTATTATCATTGCCATCTTCATCATTCTTCTTGTTAGAATCATTTTATGCTGCAGCTTTCATCACCTGAAAAATATGAAGAAACTCCAGTATTTGAAGCTCATGATTCTTTCAAAACCAAAGGGAAGGAAAAAACTGGGCCTGCTTTTTTCTCTTCACTCTCCTACCTGCTCTCAGCAGAGGGCAGCAAACAGGAACCATTCAAACATAAGAGGAGAAGAGACACATGGAGGGAAAGCTACACACTCATAAATACACACCCACCCACAACAGCAAGAGGAATTGTTTAGCTTCCTCTAGCTTTGAAAGTATGAACACTCCGCCTCCACCAGTTAAAGGGCCATGCAGAAAAACCAGTCAAAGCTGAAGACACAGAAGTTCTTTTTCAGCTTGAGAGAAATTTCCAATGACTTGATTTTTAACATGGGCGGGGGGGCAGGAGGGAATTGTAACTCAGCTCTCAGGGCATCTGTTGTGGGGAAAGGAAGGCTGCCAGCAGAAGTGATTACAGACAGCTTTCAACTGCCCCTAATAGCAACCCTTTCCTGTATGCTGGCAAGCAATGGCACCCAAGTTTTGCCCAGGAGGAAACTGAGGCCCACAGCTAATCACACTCAGCCAAGGGGTAGTAGAGTTGGAATGAGAACATAGACCTCCAGACTGCAGGCCTAGTGCTCTTTCTGTGAGTCTTAGGATGGCATAAAGATTTCACTGCAAGGACCAAGTCTGATCCTGGGTAGGGACAGCCTGGGACAATGTCAACAGGATTTGGGAATGGAAATTTGTTGGTCTTTTCCCTAGATTGCATTTCCCTCCTCCCCGTAACAGCACCCAGATTTTCCTCTGGAGAACTGCTATTCCTGTGATTTGAATGGGGTGACTTCACCCCTAGCTCCAGGGTGGGTTAAGTCAATTGGCACAGCTCATCCTCCTAGCAACTGTGAATAGATCAGGGTGCAAATTAGACCCAAATCAGATCAGTAAAACCTAAGGGGATCTTGCTAGAGATAACAGGAAAAAAGTTTCCCCTCTTCTATGAAGCTGCTGGAAGAGACACTTTCTCCTCTAGGATATGGATGTGGATTTAAGTTCTGGAAGAGCTGTAGGCATATTTTGCTACCATGGGAGGCTCAGCCTAGGACAAAACCAACATACAGAGAATGTCAAAACTGAGAAGTCCAGAAAAAGGGAGCCAGGGTCCTGATGACACCATGAACTTCTAGATCATACCATACCTGAAGCCAAACACAGTCACAAAAGCAAATACATCCCCTTATTCATTTCAGCTCACATGGTTTAATTCATTCTGTCACCTGCAACTGGAAGAGAATTTGAGGTGGCTCTTAGGTTCAGATTGGCTCTGTCATTGTCATTGTTGTTGGGTGCCATCAGGTTGGTCCTGACTCATAGCAACTCTATATACAATAGAATGAAACACGGTCCAGACTTGTGCCATCCTTACTATTCCTGAACCCACTGTATGCTATGCTTGTAATCACTGTCAGTCCATCTCGTTGAGGGTCCTCTTTTTCACTGACCTCTACTTTACCAAGCATGATGTCCTTCTCCAGGGACTGGTCCCTCCTAATAACATGTCCAAAGCACATGAGAGGAAGTCTCACCATTCCCACTTCTAAGGAGCATTCTAGCTGTACTTGTTCCAAGGGGACTTGTTTGTTCTTCTACCAATCCATTTTGCCAAGATCATAATTCAAATGCATCAATTCTTCTTCAGTCCTTCTTATTCTTCACTGCTCATCTTTTGCATGCATATAAAGAGACTGAAAATATGATGGCTTGAGTCAGGCATACCTTAGTCCCCAAAGTAACATCTGCTTTATAATTCTTTAAAGAGGTCTTTTACAGCAGACCTGTCCAATGCAATATATTGTTTGATTTCTTGACTGATTTCATCCATAAGTACTTAAAGTCCTCTTCACTTTCAGCAAGCAAGGTTATGTCATCTGCATATCACCAGGTTGTGAGTTTTTCTCCAACCCTAATGCTGTATTCTTCTTCATATAGTCCAATTTCTTGGATTATTTTCTCAGCATGCAGACTGAATAAGTATGGTGAAAGGATACAATCCTAATGCACTTTTCCTGATTTTAAACCATGCACTATCCCCTTGTTTTGTTGGAACTGCCTCTTCGTCTACGTATAGGTTGCACATGAGCACAACTAAGTATCCTGGAATTTCCATTCTTTGAAATGTTATCCATAATTTGTTATGATGTATACAGTTGAGCCTCTGCATAGTCAATAAAACACAGGTAAATATCTTTCTGTATTGAGCCTCTGCATAGTCAATAAAACACAGGTAAATATCTTTCTGTATGCTCTGTTTATAGCCAAGATCCATCTGACAACAGCAGTGATATCCCTCATTCTGCCATGTGCTTGGTGTTATTATTTGGCACCATTACCACTGTCCATGATGGTAAGGAAGCATCAGAAATCATCCTGTCCTACCTCCTAATTTTGTAGGTAAAGAAACTGTGGCCCAGAAGATGGGAAGTTAATTAAACTAGTTCTCACAGGGTGGAATGCAGATCAGATGTATCTTGCCATCTCTCATTCATTTAATTCCTCTATTCTTCAACTGAGCCCCCTTTGCTGCCTAAAAATTTAACTCATTTTACTTGTTCAAAATCTTTAAGACTTTGGGAAGAAAATTTACAAAAATGGATCTACAAAAAAAACCACAGAGATTTCAGCAAATAATTGGTCTCATTAAGTACTGATCTCCAAAACTTGCGGGTGATAATCTTGGATCATGTGGGAAATAATGGTAGAAAACGAATAAACACTCTTCACTTCTCAACTATCACACTATACAACATTTTGCCTCTACAACAATAGTAAAAAATCTACTATTTTGTGCATTTACAGTGTACATTTGGCAGTAATGAATGCTAAGGTGTGAGCTGTGATAGTTAAGGTTATTTGTCAATTTGGCTGGACCATGATTCTCAATGGTTTGGCAGTTATGTAATGATGAAATATGGCAGTTATGTAATGATGTAATTAGTCAGCTATGTAATGAAGTAATCACCCTCCATTTTCACATAACAACCGGCTCTTTGGAACCTAACCATGTTAATAAGTGAGGAGTAAGGGCATTAGTGAGGAGCTCTGGTGGCTCAGTACCTAAGGCATCTGACTGCTAACTGGAAGGCTGGTGGTTCAAATCCACCAACCACTCTGCAGTAGGAAGATGGGGCAATTTACTTCCATAAAGATCTACCATCTCAGAAACCCAGTGAGGGTCACCATAAGTCAGAATCAACTTGATGGCAGTGAGTTTGGGTTTTTTGGTTTGAAGGGTATTAGTATGTGGGGGAAAATCTTCTTGGTGAAATATGGTAAGAGTGGGAGAAGAACTGGATTGTGGTCTGCATTCCTTGCTGTGAGAACTTATTTGACTTCCCCTCCTTTGGGTTTAGTTTCTCCACCTACAAAATCAGGAGGTTGAACAAGATGATTTCTGATGCCCACTTTACTGCTCTGACATATATCCATTGTTCAGCAAACACATCCTGTCTCCCTTTTCGGTGCCATGTATTATGCTACGTGCTCAAAGAAGATGTGTCTATCTCAAAATATTTCAAGGGGAGGCGGGCACAATGTACTCGTTGGCCACAGGAACTCAGGCCATCAGACATATGTAAGCTACCCCTTTCCTCACACTATTGGGCATGAAGATGGTGGTTCTTTGAAGGAGTAAGACTCTTGAAGTCCTTCCCTTGCCTGCTCTGAATCATATATGAGTCGCAGAAGGACAGGTATACATAAAATACAGAACCCATAGCAAATGGCATCAGGAGCATTTAGCTGCCACAGGACATACTTCTGACTGCCAAGTTTGCCTTTGGATGTTTTCTGTACAGTGATGAGCTCCTGATGGCATCTCTGTGTAAAAACTGACTGTGAACAAGGTACAATTAGCAAACTAGATGGTTATCTTTTAAATGGGCCTTTGCTTTTTCATTTCTGTTTACATTATATGTTAACATGTTAGTGGAGTCAAAAGAACATCCTTAGACCACAGCCTTGGAGAAAGCATTGTTGTTGTTTGTTGTTGTTATGTGCCGTCGAGTCGACCCCGACTCATAGTGACCCCTCCTTGGGTTTCCGAGGCAGTATCACTATGGAAGTAGGATTGCCCAACCTTCCTTCCGAGGAGTGGCTGGTGGGTTTGAACCGCCAGTCTTCTGGTTAGCAGTCAAGTGCTTTAGCCACTATGCTACCAGAGCTCCTGGAGAAAGCATTACAGTACAAATATGTTCCTAAGTTGTGGCCTCATCATCAGTTAAATAAGGAGGTCTGTTTAAATACACTCTCATTATACAGGCCCTTCCAAAATGTGGTTAGCAAACTCATAGAACTCCAGGATGGAAAAGCCCTAACAAAGTATCTATTTCCTACACTGCAATTTAGTTTCAACATGTCATTAGCTCCACTTGAGAAGCACCTTTGAGAAAGAGTCTGAGGGCAAGCCTGGGCTTAATGGGAAAAAGATCAATTGCTGCTCTATAGTTAGCAGTTCGAACCTACCAGCTGCTCCACAGAGAAAGATGGGGCAGTCTGCTTCCACCTTGGAAACCCTATGGGGTAGTCCACTCTGTCCTATAGGATCACTACTGAGTTGGAATTAACTACACAGCAACAGGTTTGGTTTGGTTTGGTTTGAGCCTAGGAAGGGGAAGCATAAATCTAACACACATTTGAATTTCCCCTTCTGAATCTAAGCCCTCACTTCACAGATGAGGAAGCCAAGGTCCAGAGAGGTTAAACCACTTTCCTGAGGTCACACAGTTAAGTTTAGAGCAGAGAAAGGACTAGAACCCAGGCCTTCTGTTCCCAAGCCTCCTCTCTGGCGGGTTCCTTGGAAGACAGCAAGTACAAGATGAGAGGAAGAATGCATGGAGCCAGATTTGCTCTGGCAAACCAACAGCCTTCTCCAGTGGCATCAGATTTCACCTGGGCATAGGGACAGAGAAATGATTAGCAATCTAAAGGTTTCCAGCCCGTCTGTGGAAAAGAAATCATTCCAAGGCTACATTTCTGTGGTACTTAATTTTCCGATGGGCAAGGCTCTGCCACCAGGAAGATTAAAAAAAAAAAAAAAAAAAAGGTGGGGGGAGTATTGATTTCTGGATGTTTTAAGAATAAAGTTCAGTTCTGACACAATGAGAAAAACTTCTAATACTTGAAAATTAAAGTCATTGGTATTCCATTATCCCACCAATTTCTATTCTGTGGACGCTATTATCCAATGAAGTCATTTCTCACAAGAGATTATGGCTCAGAGATGGGGAAGGACTGAATTGCATTTTCTAACAAAGGTTCCTAATAATCAATTCCCAAGCCTGGAATATGAAACAGACTATGGAATTAAACCAAGTTAAGCACACTGGGGCTAGGAATGAGAGGGACCTCCAAATTAAAATGAAGATGGCTTCAAGACTGGATTTTCTTGCTTAATTTTGCAGCTTTCAGAGAAGTCAGCTGTCTGGCCAGATGCTGCTGAAATCCTAGAAACAATATGTGTCCTTTATAAATCAGCTCCCCTCCCAAGCTCTAGAGGTATACCCAGGATGAGCTAGCCTGACAATTATGTAGACCTACCTAGCAATGACAAACATTCTTAAATTGAAACTCTTTTTTCTTCAATCCAGTGGAGAAATCAAGGCGTTAGAGGACTGCTCAAACAATGGGTATGTTACCCTCAAAGAAACTTCTCTCAAACCCTCAAGGAGTAAGTACATTTTTTATTTGGATAAAGTCCTGCTGGACTTTCTCCTAGAGACTCTGCAATTATTTTTACCAGAAAGATCCCCAAAGTGCTCTAGGATGATTTTCAACAATTACAAGGGTGACAGGCTAAGCACAGAACTGGTCAGCCCTGTCGAAAGCAGCTCTGTGTGCTTAAGATGCCAGATTTTCCAGATAACAGCCTGATGTGTCACATACACATTTTGGTACATTAGGATGAGGGATGGAACACCACCTCTCAGAGAAGTCAGCCTCTTCCCTCAAAGCCAGCTGACATTCACACAAGGAACCGAGGGCAAAGCCCAGTGCTTTGTATCTGTAGGAAAGCAAAACAAAAAGGGGCTGTGTGGGAATTTGGCAGAGTGCTCCTGAAAGGCAGCAGATGAATGCTGAATCCTATAGTACCTAGAAGAGCTTACTGGGAAAATAACTCCATTCTGCTGCTCTCAGGAAGCAAAGAGAATAACCAGCAAAGCAAGGATAACCAGTAGGCAACTCCCATCACTACCACCACCAAACCCCTTCACCACTTTTTCCTCCTTCTCTTCATGGGATTCCAGAGGAAAAGAAAGAAACAAGAACTAGACCTTCCCAGGTGAGCCTGTCTGTCCATTTCAGTCAGGGACTCTGAGCAGCACCCAGCTGTTCCTCTGCCCTCTGCCCAAAACACTGCCTTCCTCCATCAATCCTCTATTGCACAAGTGAGTAATTTACTTTGAAAGCTCAGGCCAAACTGGCAGTTAACCTTGACCTTCTCTCAACACATCTGGGTCTATAGAAAATGAAAATCAGGACGTTTCTGGCCTCCACAGCAAATGAAACACGAAGGCTTTCTCCAGGCAGAGGCAGAATGTCAGGAGCTATTTTAAAACTGGGCACAGTTCTTCCAAAGGAGAATATGCAATTGGGCTGGACACACTCCCCTTGACCTGGGGTGGTGTCCAGTATGGAGCTCCAACAATGAGGGATGCTACAGGGGAGACCTGCGTAGGAAAGTAAAGAGAAGCTGCCATTCCACTCCTCATCAATTCATCAAGAGTATCACAGAGTGCTGGAGCTAGACCAATAGCCACATTTTACACATGGAGAAAGGGAGGCTCAGAGAGGGACATTGGAAATAATCAAGGGCACACACAGCATGTTAAGGGTAGAGCTGAGTCTAGAGCCCCAGTCCCTGAAGGTGATATAAAGTGAGGACAGAGAAATAAAGAGGAAAAAGATTTCATTAAGGAAAATTCCACATGGATACAGAATTTAAGAGAGAGAGGTCTAAGTTGGCTGTCAGGGTTTGAATGAAGGGTTTAGGAAAGGAGTTGCTGACCTTAGTTTCCATTTCCAAACAGTAAGTTCTACCAGAAGCATCCAAGTGGCCCCCTCTGGGATGAGTTGCAGCAAGTTGCACTCAAAACTGGTAATCCTGTCACAAAGAGCCCCCAGTGTTCAAGATGCCAAAGTGCCAGATAGCAGCCTGACATCAGAAGAGAAAAAGAAAGTCATCAACCTCAAAAAGTCAGCCTCTTCCTTTGATGCCAGCCAATAAGTCTGACTCTGATGAACAAATTATGTACTTCCCATGGGGCCAGGGAAATCCCATAAGAAAACCTGGAACTGTCCACTGTATTAAACAGTGCAAGCATGCATATGCTCATTGGTGCCTTCCTTGTGCCAGGCCTCAGCCAGAAGCTGGGAAGGTGGGAGTGATTCGACACAGCTTGTACACTCAGGAACTGGTAGTTTTGTTAGTTTAAATTGCATGCACACAAAAACCACACATGGATGAGTTCAGAGGAGGCAGAAACAATTAAGGTCTCAGTCTTGGCTGCAAGAATATCACACCTAATCAGACTGGACAAGTTCAGAAGGGGTCATGGGTACTTGGAAAAGGGTTAAGGAAGGGATCTGGTGTTTCAACCTCAGGGAACCCTGCACTAATAGCCTCTGGGAAATTTTCGGGTCCCTCCACTAGGGCCTCCAACTTCTGGACTCCCAGAAGGTCAAAGGCAGCAAGCTCCTCAAGGACTGGGAGCTCAACTCCCTTCCCCAACCCTAGGGGCCTGAAGATCCAAGGTGAGCACGATCTTTGCATCCTTCCAAGGAATGGGCAGGAGTTTCAGAGGAATAAGGCTGGGGAGAAAGCAAATGGTGAAAAGAGGACCCAGGTGTCTCATTCAGCTGGTGGAAAGCCAGAAAAGTGGCTGACCTAAGTAGAGACCACCTGGATCAAGCAGGTGTGTGTATGGCAGGGGGGCGGAGGGCGCGCACAGAGGACTTGGACACCAACTAGAAGGACCGCCATCTCCATTCCTATCGGCAGAAGGAGACATCCTAGGGATACAGGGAGCAACCAACAGAGAGATGAAGGAAGAAGTGCGGGGATACCAAATAGGGACAGAAAGGAGGATGGCAACGCATAGTAAGAGAAAGAGCTCTGTAGTGGGCACCAAAACTAGTTCTGGGTTCTGGTTCCGGTCTCTGCCTGGCGTGTGGCCTCGCATAAATAAATTCCCGTTCTTGGCGCCTCTATTTTCCCATCTGGAAAAGGGAAGAGCAGAGGAGTCTCAGGCGCTGACTCTGAACAGGCAGACACAGAAAGGAACCGCAGGCGAAAGGTGAATTTGGAGAAGTGTTACCAACCCCGCGGGTTTCCATGGGAACTGAAGGACTCACCTGTCCGGCCGCCGGGGCCACTGCCGCCCCTGCTCCCCCAGGGGTGCCGTCGGGCTGCCGCTCGCGGTACAGCGCCCAGAGCCCCACGTTGGGCAGGAGGACCAGGGCCGCCAGCACCAGCGCCACCGCCTGCAGAAGCCGCTTCTCCTTCCGCCTCATCGGGGCCGGTCAGCCCCACAGCGCCCCGCCGGCCCCGCTGCGCCGCCCCAAGCTCCCCGCGTCCACCCGTCCGCCCCGCGGCGGCAGCAGCTATACGAGAAGAAGCGGCCGCGGCGCCGGCCCCGCTCCAACTCCGCGGCACTTCCGCCGCTCGCCGGCCGGGGAGCCGGGCGCCGCCAACGCGCTGCTGTCGCGGGGGGATTGCTGCCGCCGCCAGCGCTGGCTTCGCGCCCCGCTGCGCCGTGAACCAGGGCCACCCTCCTCCAAGGCGGTCACCGCACACAGTTGACCGTCGGCCAGCCTTCTCACGGCGCGTCCTGGTCGGACCTAGCGTGACAGAATTCGAAACTGGTCCGCTATCCCCTCTCCGGCCGCGATGGTGCGGCCCTCTCCTCGGCTGCTCCCCCACCCTTAGGAGCTTAGCGAAAGTCCCGGAGTTGAAGAGTTGGGCGCAAACTGGCGTGGACTGGGCACTTGCGGACAGGGTGCGTCTTCGTGCGCTAGGTCTTGCCCTGGGACCCCAGCGCCCGGACTTGAAACCTCTGCTCTGACATCCAGCAGAGAATTTGCGAGCTCCTTGGTGATGTGCAAATACTGCTAGAACCCAGCTGGATGCTCTGCGCCTGCAGCCCCCGGGGCTGTCGCTTTCCACATCTCCTTGGCTCGGTTTCGATAACTTGCGGACTTACTCTGACCCCAGGGGATTCGGTGTTCCCACCCGTGAAATGGGGCCACAGCTGCACTATTCTGCAGGAGGGCCCAGTCTTTATTCCGCTCCAGGCCCTGACATTAGGTGTGAATGCCCTCTGTAGAGTACGAAGCCAGCCTGCCACCTGTCTGTTGTCCCTGAAAATCTATGGGGAGGTGACCAGAGCCACCCTAGAACCTTTACTCACACAAGTCCAGCCTCCACGGAATTGAAATCCCTACCAGTCCCACGTGTTCTTCTAGGCGCTCAGCGCAAGAAGGCTTTCCCCAAATCCTCTTGTCCACTTCTATCTCCAACAGTGAGCAAACCCTACTTGGCTGCTAACCAGAAGACTAAAGGTTCCAACGCACCAGCCACTCCTCCGAAGGAAGTTTGGGCAATCTATTTCCGTGGTGATACCGCCTCGGAAACCCAAGGAGGGGTCGCTATGAGTCGGCATGTAACAACAAGGCTGTATGCCAGACACTTGGGGGCACCAGCATGAAATGAAAACAGACTCAGACCCTAACCTCTGGGAGTTGTCATATTAAAACGTAATCTTACTCATTAGACTAGGGAATGGGGTGAAGACTCTGAAGGAGTCCAACCGCCGGGGCTCTGCAGAAGGCCTGAAGCCAGATGATGGTGCCTGTGGCCCCTCCTGGGGTGATCAATGCTCCTCACTTAATTGCTTCTTTGGTGCAGAGGGATGTGGCGCCCTCTTCGTTGCCTTACTCTCTGCCCACTCCACCCCTTATGTGTCCTCTTGATTCTCTGCTTCTCCCAATCAACCACTGACCCTGTGTCTACCGATTCGCCAGCCCTGGTCCCATGTGCTTATCACTCCTGCCTTCTAATTCCTCCAGGTCCAGGCTGAGCATAAAGGTTCAGTTTTCTGAAATCACAGCTCAGATCTTGATGTCTACTCAAAACCTTCAAGGCTTCTATCACCTTGACTGTAGAGGCCACACTCCTGGGACTGACTTGCTAAGGCTGTTCAAAGCTTCTTTTCCTCTTTTCCCTACTCACACCCTGTGCTTCACTCAGCATAGTTGCTGGCTTCTTCTTTTCCTTCAATGTGCTGTTGACCATAAAGTTTCCCTCAGTTCTTCCTCATCTCTGTTGGTGGGAATCTTGTTCATTTTTCCATGCCCATCTGAATTTCCACTTCTTCCAAGAAGTCCTCCAAGACTCCTCCTCAGGGAGCTGCTGTTTTTCTTTCAATTTCTGTCATGGTAATGCTTACCTTTTAGGGTTAGCATTCTCAAGCTGAAAGAACTGAGGAAAAAATTTAAGCCTTGAGTTGAAATATTGAAAGATTTTATGGGCAAAATATTGAATGATGCAGGAAGCATCAAAAGAAGATGGAGGGAATACGCAGAGTCACTGTACCAAAAGAATTGGTCGATGTTCATCCATTTCAAGGGGTAGCACATGATCAAGAACCAATGGTATTGAAGGAAGCAGCCAAAGCTGCACTGAAGGAATTGGCAAAGAAGAAAGCTCCAGGAATGGACAGAATACTCATTGAGATGTTTCAACAAATGGGTGCCACACTGGAGGCACTCACTTGGCTATGCCAAGAGATTTGGAAGACAGCTACCTGGCCAACTGACTGGAAGAGATTCATATCTGTACCCATTCCAAAGAAAGGTGATCCCATAGAATGTTGAAATTACCAAACAATATCATTAATATCACATGCAAGTAAAATCTTACTGAAGATAATTCAAAAATGGTTGCAGGAGTATATTGACAGAGAGCTTCCAGAAATGCAAACTAGA
Organism: Orycteropus afer afer; assembly: GCF_000298275.1. Lineage (NCBI taxonomy): Eukaryota > Metazoa > Chordata > Mammalia > Tubulidentata > Orycteropodidae > Orycteropus > Orycteropus afer. The sequence continues at coordinate 6,104,706 of NW_006921747.1, forward strand.
TTAAGAGGAAGATGTGGAATGAGTGATATCATTGCTGATGTCAGATGGATCTTAGCTGAAAGCAAAGAATACCAGAAAGATGTTTACTTATATTTTATTGACTGTGCAAAAGCATTCAATTTTGTGACTAATAACAAATTGTGGATAACATTGAGAAGAATGGGAATTCCAGAACACTTGATTGTACTCATGAGGAACCTGTACACAAATCAGGAGGCTGTTGTTCAAACAGAACAAGGGGATACTGCATGGGTCAAAATCAAGAAGAGAGTGTGTCAAAGTTGTATCCTTTCACCATACTTATTCAGCTTGTATGCTGAGCAAATAATCCAAGAAGCTGGATTATATGAAGAAGAATATGGATTGAAGGAAGACTCATTAACAACCTGAGATATGCAGATGACACAACTTTGCTTGATGAAAGTGAGGATGATTTGAAGCACTTACTGATGAAGATTAAAGACTACAGTCTGCAGTATGGATTACACCTCAATATAAAGAAAAAAAAAATCCTCACAACTGGTGCAATAAACAGCTTAACCGTGGATGGAGAAAAGATTGAAGTTGTCAAAGATTTCATACTACTTGGTTCTACAATCAACACCAATGGAAGCAGCAGTCAAGACATCAGACGATGTATTGCATTGGGTGAATCTGCTGCAAAAGACCTGTTTCAAGTGGTGAAGAGAAAAGATGTCTCCCTGAAGACTTGTTGTTATGTGCCATGGAGTCATCTCCAACTCATAGCTATCCCTCCTTGGGTTTCCAAGGTTGTATTACTATGGAAGTAGATCGCCCAATCTTCCTTCCAAGGAGTGGCTGGTAGGTTTGAACCACCAAACTTCTGGTTAGCAGTCAAGTGCCTTAGGCACTGTGCCACCAGAGTTTCCTAATGTGCGCCTAACCCAAGCCATGGTGTTTTCAATTGCCTCTTATGCATGTGAGAGCTGGAAAATGAATAAGGAAGACTGAAGAAGAGTTCATGCTTTTGAGTTTTGGTGTGGAGAAGAATGCTAAGAGTACCATGGTCTGCTAAAAGGACTAACAAATCTGCCCTGGAAGAAGTGTAGCTGGAATGCTCCTTGGAAACAAGAATGGCCAGACTTTGTCTCACCTACTTTGGTCATGTTGTCAGAAGGGACCATTCCCTGGAGAAGGATATCATGCTTGGTAAAGTGGGGGGTCAATGAAGAAGGGGAAGACCCTCAGTGAGATGGATAGACATAGTGGCTGCAATGATGGGCTTAGGTATAGCAAGGATTGTGAGGCTGGCACAAGACCAGGCAGTGTTTCATTCTGCTGAGCATAGGATCGCTGTGAGTTGAAGACAACTCGACAGCAAACTAACAACAACAACAAGACTGCACACTCTTTTATACCTAAGATCCTCGTCCTATGTCTTTTATACTGAGGTTCATACACAGTGTTAATGTAGTTGAATTTTCATCCTATCCTTGCAAGAGTGGAGATTCCTAGAGGGAAAGACAATGTTGCAAAATTATTTTGTTTTTCCACAGCATCAAGCACAAGGTGGGACACATAGCAGCAAGAGTGATCCTTTTACAAGCATAAGGCCCACTTTGCTCCTGAGAACTCAGCTGTGGCTTTCCCTCTCATTAGAATAATCTATGAGAATCCTTACCACAGTTCATGAGGTCCTACACCATGTGACCCTACTTCTAGCTTTTACCCTCTTCTCCCTTCTAGTTACACTAACCTCCTTGCTATATTACTCAAACACACCAAGTTGCTTATCCTTTCATGGTCTTAAAGTCACCAAAATAACTTCTATAAAATTTTTGTTCAGTGTTTCAGGAATATCCCTGTAGCTAGTTATAACAACAAGAACATTTTTCATAAGCCCAAGTTACACATATCAATATACCTACAAGGCTAAAATTCTATGCTAATTTACTTTTTGAAGCATTGTGGAGAGTGATGCCATGGGTTACTGCACTGGGTGACACCAGCCCTAGTGATGCAAATGCCTAGAACTCTTTTCCTTGACACATTTGCATGACTACTTCCCTCCCTTCACTCAGGAACCTGATTAAATGTCTTGACTTAGAGAAACTTTCCCTGCTCAGCTGATCTAAAATAAAAAATGGTGCCCCCATTATCTCCATTTGCTTGGTTTTTCTTCAGAGCAGGAATCATTTTTGGTCTGTCCTTTTGGATGTGAACTTTCAGCAAACAAGAACTTTACATATATATTTTTGCCCATTATAACATCCCCTGCTCTGGTAGCACAATGCCTAAGGCATCTGACTGCTAACCAGAAGGTTGCTGGTTCAAACCCACCAGCCACTCTGTGGAAGCAATACTGGGTAATCTACTTCTGTAGAGATTTACTGTTGTTCTTAAGTGCCATCGAGTCGGACCCGAGTCATAGCAACCCCTCCATGGGTTTCCGAGGCGGTATCCTATGGAAGTAAATTGCCCAACCTTCCTTCCAATGAGTGGCTGGTGAGTTTGAACCACCAGCCTTCTGGTTAGCAGTCACGTGCCTTAGGCACTGCACTACCAGAGCTCCCTGTAGAGATTTACTGCCTCAGAAACCCAGTAGGGGACATTATGAATTGAAATAAACTCTGTTGCAGTGGGTTTAGGTTTTTTGGTTAATATCCACTGCAGGAGCCCTAGTGGTATTGTGATTAAAGCATTTGGCTACCAATCAAAAGGTTGGAGGTTCAAACCCACCAGCCTATCTGTGGAAGAAAGATGAGGCAGTCTTCTTCTATAAAGATTTACAGCCATGGAAACCCTATGGGGCAGTTCTACTCTGTCCTATAGGTTCTCTATGAGTTGGAATCAACTTAATGGCAGTGGATTGGGTTTGGTTTTGAATATCCCTTGCCAGGGCCTCTGCTAGCACATACATCCCCGTTTTGCCAATTAGAAAACCAGTGTTCCTTCCAGGCAGATGAATTTGCAAAAAGGCCCACCTTTGGAGGCAGACTTACTAAGAAAAGACTTTGGGTTCAGTTCATATTTCTGCTCAACCACATGAAGCTAAGCTATGACCCTTTACCAGCCTGGCACAGAGTGTTGTTGTTAGGTGCTGTCTAGTCAGCTGTGACTCATAATGACCCCGTTACAATAGAAACACTGCACTGTAGATATTCAGTAATTAATGGTTAAGTGAGGTATAGCAGCAGAGGCCACATTTGGGTAAATCTTCAGTGTCTTTCTTCTCCTCACCCCCACTTCCAGCTCCAGAAAGGATTCTGTGCAAAATTAGGTTTGAGCTTTTTCTCTTCCTACTGGAGTCACTGCTGATCAAAGCTGCACACAGGCCTGTTCTGCCCCCAGAGGGCTTTAGCCCTCGAACCCGGCTTTAATCCCAGGATTCTTTGATCACCTTCTAAAATGTGGGGAGCACCTTATGGTGGGAGGACTCCTGGGAGTTTATCTCACTCACTAAGACAATACAATTTGACACACATGGGCAGCCCATTAGCTGTAGCTGGTTTTGTGAGAAAACTGATCTGATCACTGACAGAAATTGAACAAGAAATGTTGCTTTCAGACCGAGCCCTGTGAGGTTTATGCATATAAGGGTTTACCACAGAGCCTGCCCTGGTGTAGTGCCAGTCAGTCTGGGCAAAATAAAAGCCCAGCAGGAACACTGAGGAATGATGAATCACAATGAGTTGCCACTTCATCCCTATTAGAATGGGAATGATCAAAACACCATAAAACAACAAATTGGCAAGGTTGTGGCGAGACTGGAACCCTCATCATTTGCTGGTGAGAATGTAAAAGGGTACAGCCACTGTAGAAAACAGTTTGGTTGTTTCTCAAAAAGTTGAACATAGAACTACCATATGACCTAGCAATCTTAATCCTAGGTATATACACAGAGGAAATGAAGGCAGGAACACAAATAGAAACCTGTATACCAATATACAGTCTGCAGTATGGGTTGCACCTCAATAGAAAGAAAATGAAAATCCTCATAATTGGACCAATAAGCAGCATCACAATAAATGGAGAAAAGAATGAAGTTGTCAAAGATGTCATATTACGTGGATCCACAATCAACACCCATGGAAGCAGCAGTCGAGAAATCATGTAATACACTGGGCAAATCTGCTACAAATGACCTCTTTCAAGTGCTGAAAAGCAAAGATGTCTCTTTGAAGACTAAAGTGCACCTAATCCAAGCCATGGTATTTTCAGTTGCCTCATATGCATGTGAAAGCTGGACAATGAATAAAGAAGACCAAAGAAGAGTTGATGCTCTTGAGGTGTGGTGTTGGAGAAGAATATTGAAAGTACCATGGACTGCCAGAAGAATGAACAAATCTACCCTGGAAGAAGTGCAGCCAGAATGCTCCTTGGAAGTAAGAATGGCCAGACTTCGTTTCACCCATTTTGGTGGTGTTGTCAGAAGGGACCATTCCCTGGAGAAGGATATCATGCTTGGTAAAGTGGAAACTCAATAAAAAAGGGGAAGGCCCTCAATGTGATGGATTGACACAGTGACTGCAATGATGGGCTCAGGTATAGCAAGGATTGTGAGGTGGGCACAGAACTGGGCAGTGTTTTGTTCTTTGTACATAGGGTTCTATGAGTCAGAGCCAATTCAACAGCACCTAACAACGACAACATACCGATGTTCATTGCAGCACTTTTCACGAAAGTCAGAAACAACCTAAATGTCCATCCACAGATGAATGGATAACAAAATGTGGTACATACCTATAGTGGAATACAACTACTCAGCCATAAGGAGAACTGAATGCATGTCACTACATAGATGAACCTTGGAAACATCATGTCAAGCAAAACAAGCCTTTTTGCAAAAGGGCAAATTCTATATGATATCACTTATATGAAATTAGCAAATATATAAAAAACAAAAGACCAGAGGTGAGAGAGAGGGATAAGAGGGGGTTTTTGCTTAGGAGACATTGAGTTTATGCTAATGATGGTGAAGTGATTTGGAAAAGGATAGCAAGAATAGTTGCACAACTTGAAGAATGCAATCAATGTCACTGAATATTACATGTAAAAATTGTTATGTTGGCATATGTTTTGTTATGTATATTGGTATCTGCAGTGCAGTGGATTGCTTAATTATTGTTGTTGTTATGTGCCGCCAAGTCAGACCCGACTCATAGTGACCCCTCCTTGGGTTTCTGAGGTAGTATCACTACGGAAGTAGATTGCCCAACCCTCCTTCCGAGGAGTGACTGGTGGGTTTGAACCATCAGCCTTCTGGTTAACAGTCAAGTGCCTTAGCCACTATGCTACCAGGGCTCCTGGATTGCTTAATAGGGCCCTTCTAGCATTCATTATTGGTGGAGGAATAACTCAGAAAAGGAGGGTGAGAATGGTTGTACAACTGGAAGAATGTAATCAGTGTCATTAAATTGTACATATAGAAACTCGAATTAGTGTATGTTTTGCTGTGTATATTCTCAACAACAAAAATAATTTAAAAAAAGAAAAAACTAAAATTTAAAAAGACTTCTAGAAGAGTGGTCTATTCTGTGGATCAGGATTCTGTTGTGCTGACTACAACTATCAATGAGCAAACAATATACCACTTGGCCTGGAGATCTTGGATTTGTCATTCGTTGGAGTCAACAGCCAGTATATTGTCTGCCAACCTTGAGCTCGTCAGCCCCTGCTGGAGCACGAGTCGGGAAAAGCCTCCAGCTTGATGTTTGATCCAAGAACTTGGGACTTGTCAGCTTCTATAAGTGACAGGCTATAAACAACATTTCTTACTTGCAAGCCACAGAACTACTTCTGAGTTACTAAAGGACTTTATAGGAGCTCTGGTAGCATAGTGCCTAAGGCACTTAACTGCTAACCAGAAAGCTGGATGTTCAAACCCACCAGCCACTCCTCAGAAGGAAGGTTGGGCAATCTACTTCTGTAGTGATACTGCCTCGGAAACCCAAGGAGGGGTCGCTATCAGTCAGGGCCGACTCAACGGCACACAACAACAACAACAGCAACAAAGGACTTTATGGACTTGCCAGCTTCCATAAGTGTAGCCCACGTGGAGAGAGAAACCTCCCAAGGGCCAGTGCCTGGAATTCAGACTTCTAGCCTCCAGAAGATATCCGAGTAGCCCCAAGGACACTCCGGACCTGGACGACTGAAAAGGTGTGATATTCCCCTTATTACTCTTATGCCCCACACCCACTTGGTGAACAGAGGTTCGGCCATCCCCCACCCCCATCCACCTTCTGGGCCCACAGGAACTCCATCCCACTCTGTGTGCTTGGACAGAACCTGGGTGCCCTGCCCTGCCCTCCCCCAATTTTTTTTTCCCTTTCTTTTTTTCTGGTTTTTAGTTTGCTTGCTTTTGTCTGTTTTAAAACTACTACTATTATTAATACTTTTGTCCTTTTCACTGTTATTCCCCTCCCAGGTCATAGTTTTCAGCTTTTTTCTTTTCCCTATTTCTTGTTGCAAAATTTTTTTCTTCTTTTTTTCTCATGGTTAATCCCATTCCTTGTTTTTCTTTTTGCATTTTTCCCATTTTTTCTTCATTATTCTCCTTCTCTGCCTTTTTTCTCTTATTGCCCTATCCCCAGATATTGCAGGTTTTCTTGGGTTTTTTTCGCTGACATTCTTGTTTGTCCAGAGGGCGCAGCCATTTTGATTGTTTACGCATGGCAGCTATTTTGGATATTTAAAGTGACAGAAGGCACAGCCATTCTGAATGTTTCCAAGCGGTGGGCATTTTGGGTATTTAAAGTGACTGAAGGTGCAGCCATTTTGAATGTTTACAAGCGGTGGCCATTGTGGATATTTAAAGTGACCAAGGGCACAGCCATTTTGAATGCTTACAAGCAGTGGCTATTTTGGATATTTAAGTGACCGAGGGAGCAGCCATTTTGAATGTTTACAAGTGGCAACCATTTTAGATTTTAAAGTGATAGCATTCTCATTTGGATTTCAGGGACCTAAGAACAGGCAGCGAGGTGGGAAGCAGGGAGAGGACAGAAAAGGCAAAGGGGACCAGAACAGATTGAGGAGTCAGCCACAGGGACCCAGGTGAAGACAGGGAACCCAGGCCACGCCCCACAAGGAGCAAGTTGGGAAGGCAGGGAGAGGACAGAAAAGGCAAAGAGGACTGGAACAGATCAAGGAGTTAGCCGCAGGGATCCAGGTAAGGTGGTTGGAGGGGTTTCCAACAGCTAAGGGAGACAAACTCATCTGTCGGTTTGTCCTACTGTGGTGACATGTTGCTTTGAGTCTTGAGGCCACTGGTGTTTCAAACCCAGTGGGGTGCACCTGTTGCACAGATATCAGCCCAGCTTGCAGACTGAGACAGACTAGGAAGAAGGAGGAGGCCATCCACTTCTCAAAGAATTGGTCAGGGAAAACCTTATGAATAGCAGAGAAACACTGTCTGATACATTACTGTGCAAATTTATGAATAGTCCAAAAACATTTTCCAATACAGAGGAGGAAGATGAGTCACTTAGCTTAGAAAGCTCTCAAAGTAGGACTGGGAAAGAGCTGCATAATCAAAGTAAAATCAGCCTTACTCATATGGATAAGGTAAAGCTTTCAAGACCTCCATTTGCTGATGTGGCACCACTCAAATTGAGGAGAAACAGCAGCAAACATCTATTAATAATCAGAACATG
>NW_006921747.1:6113999-6121439 GCF_000298275.1 Orycteropus afer afer
CTCCTGGAGGACTAAGGTGTGCCTGACACAAGCCATGTTATTTTCATTCACCTCGTATGCATGTGAGAGCTGGACAATGAATAAGGAAGACCAAAGAAAAGTTGATGCTTTTGAGTTGTGGTGCTGGTGAAGAATGCTGAAGGTACCATGGACTGCCAAAGGAACTAACAGATCTGTCCTGGAAGAAGTGCAGCTGAGATGCTCCTTGGAAGCGAGGATGGCCAGACTTCATCTTATCTACTTTGGTCATGTTGTCAGAGGGGACCATTCCCTGGAGAAGGATGTCATGCTTGGTAAGGTGGAGGGTTGACGAAGGAGGGAAAGGCCTTCAATAAGATGGATTGATATGGTGGCTGCAACAATGGGCTCAAGTATAGCAAGAATGGTGGAACTGGCGCGGGATCAGGCGGTGTTTGGTTCTGCTGTGCATGGGGTCACTATGAGTCGGAAATGACTTGATGGCACCTAACAACAACAACAGCCATTCATGATCTTATGACTCCAACAAACTGAGTGGGACTATGCAAATAAGGTACTTGTGGTCCACCAAAGGAATTGGACAGCTTGCTAACAATGCAAATAAGGTATATGCAAATAAGTTGTATGGAACCCTAACAAGGGAATTGGTCATTTTTGCCAGCCTGCTAGGCTTAAGATGAGCTATCCCAGAAACAAGAAGAGGGGACCAAGAAAGAAGCTCTAGGAGTGGAGCACATCCTTTGGACCCAGAAACACTGTTCTGAGAACCAACTAGACCCAGGAGACAGAGACAGTGTGATGCAGCAGCAAGCAGCACAGAATTCAATAGAAGAGAAAGGGCAGCAGCAGAACCAGATAGTGCAGTGGACCCACAGAGTGAGGTGGCCACCGTGTAGGTCGTGACCCATGGAATGAGAGCACTGAGCGCCTTGGGTCAGGAGGCTTTCGGTCATATATCAGCAGAGCTAAAGAACTTTGTAACATCTTCCCCAGGCCAAAGGGGAGAGGTCAGACCGTGGTGGCCTTGCAGCAGAGGCCTGTCTAAAGCACCATAGACGAATAAGCTGTCCTGATTGTAGAACTGCAACTGAGTGAGTGGTTCCTGATCCTGAATTGTAACTTGTTACTACTCTAATAAACCTCATAACTGTGAGTATGGTTTGTGAGTTCTGTATGGCCACTGCAATGAATTGTCAAACCCAGCAGGGAAGTAAAGAGTGCTGTGAGAGGGATGATTTGTAGTAGAATTGGTAAAAAGATTGGAGAAAGGACGTATGTCTGACTCTAATCCATGGGTAGCAGCCTTGGACTGATGCTGATGGAGGAGATTTTCTCTCCCCTTTGTGAAGTTAGACAAGGTCAGATGGTGCCATCACATTGCTATTTTAAAAGTACCACAACTTTTTTTAAAAAATCACCTCCACACAGAGACCCTCCCTGACTACCCACTTGAAGTACTCTCTTTTGTACTTTATATCTTGCTGTATAGCGACTGTGCATAGCACTCTTTTCTATGTTGTTGTTGTTCTGTGCTGTTGAGTTGGACCTGACTCATAGCGACCCCTCCTTGGGTTTCCGAGGCAGTATCACTATGGAAGTAGATTGCCTCATCTTCCTTCTGAGGAGTGACTGGTGGGTTTGCACCACCAGCCTCCTGGTTAGCAGTCAAGTGCCTTAGGCACTATGCTACCAGAGGTCTTATACATTTGTTTCTTTAATCATTTTTTGTTGGGTTCCTCCAAATAGAATGTCAGCAGCATGGGGCAGAAAATTTTTCTGCTCATTCCCTGTTGTATCCCCAGATCCAGGAATATATGTGTCTGGCACATATGAAGGGCTTAAAACATCTCTGATGAGTGTCTCCTCTCTTTCCCCATCTTTCTATCTTCACCACTTTTCTTCAGTTTTCTATCTTGTCATTAGTAGCTGACAGATCTTTCAGTATATCCTTCATGACACACTTCATCAAGAAGAGTCACACAGAGGAGAATGCACAGGCCTTCAACCTTCCTGGTGAGGATATTAGAACCTTTCCTACTTGATATCTTCACCTTGGCTTCCTTGGGGTCCCTTGATGCTGAACCCATTTGTCAAGAGCTGTATCTTTAGGCTGGTCTGATGTAGTTCTGAGCTGAGGGAGTGTGAAAGTAGATGGGATCAGTAAGTCAGGAGGTGTTCGTCTGCATATCAGTCTGTCTCTAATTAATTCTTTAACCCTCACGAAGTCAATTCTCAGAGGTTTAGTTTCCTCATCTTCAAAATGGAGATCATCATGACTGTATAATGATATAATTTCCAGGCTAGTGAGAGAGAGGTCTATTTGACCATGAGTAAAACCTGAGGAGCTATAGGAGTTAGACATCAGTGTCTCCTGCAAACCTAAAACCTCTTTGCTTCCCTTCTCCTTGAGGGTCATTAAGCTCACCTGATGGGTCCTCAGAAAAGCCTGGTTGATCTCCCTGACCAGACTAAGCTCCTCAGTTTCATGAGCTCTTAGCAACACATGTCTTTCCTTAACAGTTTACAATGTTTCTATTTTGTTGTTGTGTGGACTCCTCTCAGACTCAGGGCCACCTTATGCATAATAGAGCAGAATCAAACATTGCTCCACCTTGCACCATTTTTGTGATCACTGCTATATTTGTTTTGGCTATTGTGCCAATCCATCTCATTGAGATTGAGGATTTCCCTTGTTTTCACTGACCCTCTACTTCACCAAACATGATGTTCTTTTCTAGTGATTGGCCTTTCCTGATAATTTGTCCAAAGCATGTGAGCTGAAGTCTCACCATTTCTGATTTTAAGGAGCATTCCTTAGTAGTGTTTATATTTACCAAAAAAAAAAAAAAAAAAACAAACAACTCACTGCCGTCAAGTCAATTCTGACGCATAGAGACACATCCTTGGGTTTCTGAGGCAGTACTCTATGAAAGTAGATTGCCCAGTCCTCCTTTCCAGGGGTGGCTTGTGGATATGGTTGATTATTTATTCGATATGCCTTCCACACTGGTCTGTAAGCCTCATGAGGATGGACACCATGTTTGGTTTTGCTCCTAATATATCCACCATGCCTAGTATAGTGCCTGGCCAAAAATAGGTGCTCAGCAAATATTTGGGAGAATGAATGACTGAAGTAAGTAAGCATCCACCTTTTTAAAACCTGCACTCAGGAAACACAGTCAGTGACTCAAACATCTATCTCTACAGGGTTAGTCATACCTGGGAGGCATAAATATTTAAGCACTTAATTACTAGTCAAAAGGTTGGAGGTTCAAATGCACCCAGAGGTGCCTCAGAAGACAAGCCTGGGGATCTGTTCCTGAAAAGTCACAGCCTTGAAAGCTCTACTCTGTACACATGGGGTTGTTGGGAGTTGGGATCATCTCAACTGCAACTAACAACAACAACCAGGCTGGTCATTTTACATAGCCCAAAGTTCTAAGATAGGGGAAGAAGGAAAAAAAAAATCCTGGAGCTGAACTTTCCCACTTGGATCTGGTTAGCCTGGATCAGTCCAGGCTTTGCCCCTAACTTCCCATGTGACCTCAGACAGATCACTTACATTCTCTGGGCTTCAGGTTTATCATGTGTAGATCCATGTGTGTACATGGTAGCAGACCATAGCAATGTCTAGATAAACATAGAATATGGATGTATTAAATAGAGCAGTTGAATCAGGTGCTCGTTGAGGTCTTTTTCATTTCTAAAATTCTGGGATGCAATCTTACAGGATCAGACAGGAAGAGGGGAACCAGAAGTGGTTCAATCCAGTGTACACATCTAGTGGCATTTCAGTTCCTAGTTTGAATGAAAAAAAAAAAAAATAGAGTTTGCAGATGCCTGTTTGAAATGACCTCTAGAAAGGGAATTGCCTGACTCTTGGAGCCTACTTTGTTATTTCCACAATGAGATGCCAATTAAACCAATCCTGCCAACTGTACAGGAATGCTATTGAATCAAGACAGTAGACAGGGAAGTTGCCTCAAGCAGGATACATTTTGAAAGCGAACAGAAAAGGTCACAAATCTCAAACAAAGAGTAAATATACTATATCAATGGGTGGGTATATCTCAAACGGAGCATTAGCCAGAAGGGTCAGATGCAAATATCAGGTGTATGGGGAGCAATCCACCTCCTGGAACTGTCACTAAAATAAATATCAGGCCTTGGGAAATGAGAGTGTTTTCTGTTTAATTACTTTCATTTTTGCACAAAGGAAAAAGTTGTGCAAAAACAATAATAGAGAGGTGAGCAGGGGACTACAGGGAAAAGTAAGCTTCCTAGGAGTCTGAGACCCTTGGAAAAGTGGCTCCTTTTTGTGGCCACATCTGAAAAATAAAGGAGTTGAAGTAGGTACTCTATAGCCCTGGCTGCACTTTAGAATCACCCAGGGACTTTTTATAAGTCTGGACGCCCACCTTCCATTCTAGACCAATTAATTAAGTTAAAATTTCTGGTGGTGGGAACTAGCCATCCCGAGGGGATTTCAATGTGCAGCCGAGGTTGAGAACCTCTGCTCAAGGGCTCTGGGAGCTCTAAAACCCTTATAAGGTTTCTTTTTGCCTAAGCAGCAAGTCTTCTAATATTCCACTAGGTGGCACTTTCCAGCAAACTTCAGTTGGTCTAGAAAGGTCTCTACGTCTAACTTCAAAGAGTCAATTCAGAAAACAGGGTTTGGTGGTCTTCACGGGCAGCAAGGAGTCTGCACTCTTGATAAGAAGCCTGAACTTGCTGGTTAACAACAGGCTGGTGAGCACTGGAACAACAAAATGTTAAGTTTTCCCCTGTTGGGAAACTGAAGCATGGAGAGGGGTGGCTCCATCCTGCATGGCTGAGCTCATCTTTCCAAAGTGTGCTTTGATCTCTTCCACCTACTTGATCCAGTCTCAACACCACCTCCCTCAAAAGTCCTCAAGGAGCCTTTGTTAAGTGCGATAATAGCTGCTTTTTCATCTGGTCAGTTAACAACATCCTGATATTCCTTGAGAATTTACCCTCTCCCGTCTTAGCCAGGGGAGCTCCGGTGGTGTAATGCCTAAGGCATTTGACTGCTAACCAAAAGGCTGGGGGTTCAAACCCATCAGTCAATCCTCAGAAGGAAGGTTGGGCAATCTACTTCTGTAGTGATACCTCCTTGGAAACCCAAGGAGGGGTCACTATGAGTCAGATCTGACTTGATGGTTGTGCTGTTTGTTGCATTATCTTAGCCAGGACACTAGATCATAGCTGACTCCACCCTCAGCTGCTGTCTTAGCAAACCAGAGCACTCTATCCCCTTCAGCTACAGTGATGGGTACTGGGATACATTCCTGACCTGAGCTCAACTCACTGCCATCAAGTTGGATCCAACTCATAGCAACCCTCCTTGGTTTTCTGAGGCAGTATCACTAGGGAAGTAGATTCCCAATCTTCCTTCCGAGGAGTGGCTGGTGGGTTTGAACCGCCAGCCTTCTGATTAGCAGTCAAATGCCTTAGGCACTATACCACCAGAGCTGCTTGACCTAAGCTAGGCAGATCAAAACAGTGGAGGCTCAATTCTGGCTTTTATGTATTTTGGACAGTCATCAGGAAAGAACAATTACCAGAAAAGGACATATATGATAGAGGAGAGGGCCAACTAGAGTGAGGGATTGACACAATAACCAAAACAATGGACTCAAACATATCAATGATCATGAAGATGGCACAGGATCCCTCAATGTTTCCTTCTGTTATGTATAAGGTCACCACGAGTCAAAGCCTACTCTACAGCAACTAACAACAACAGTAGTCAAGAAAGTAGTATCTTAGCCTACCTGGGATTGCTGAGAGGATATGATATAGCCCCAGAAACCATCTTGCCACTGTCAGGAGAATATTGGACATTTTACATTTTCTCCTCAGGATTTACCCTCCACACTGCTCCTCCTGTCCGAGAAAGGCTCAACTATATAAAATGCATTAATGGGCTTCCTTGTTCTCTGGTTTCCAGTAGGTTAGCCCTCTCTGTTAGCCTTTGGGAACCCAGGATAGGATTCCAAAGGAGGGAGAAGAGCAAAGTCAGGGTATTTCTTCCTCCCGCTCTCTCAGTGGGGTATTGCCATTGTCCACACTGAAGGCAGCAGCTCCTATCAGATAGGCCTTTGGAAATAGCCCTCCTTTTCTATCTTCCAGTAACTGGACTTCAACTCACTCTTCATGCCTGTGGCTGAACAGCACACTGCTATTTCTAGCCCCAGGTATTACTTTGCCCCTAAGGTTTCCAAGTCCCTGTGCCATTGTCTTATTAAACTCTCCTTGAATTACCAAGTGAGGATGTTGCATCATTCTCTGCTGAGATGCTGCCTGAATCAAGCAAGCCAAGAGGCTGCTTGAGCAGGGACACCAATACATGAAAGTGGACCTGAGTTACCCAAATAACCCCTGGTATCATCTTTGCTTCCACCCCACCTCACCTTCCTCATTTAAATAATTACCTGATGATCCTTTTTTTATTACCTAATAAATTTTAAATTTATCTCCTCTTCCCTTTCCCTACTATGTCAGACATATATCTGGTACCTGGGTGAAGGATTCCTGCTCAGGATCCTGCTACCTCAAATAGCCAAATTCTCTATCTTGTGGTCTTTTCTCTTATCCTCCAGGTATGAGCATATCCTTGATCTCTGGCTTGCCTGATCTGGATCAGAAAGATGAGCTGAAGTTCCAGTAAGATGGTGGAATAGGCAGAAATACTGCACAGACCTCCTTCAACAAAGAAAAGGGGAAGCAGTTAACTCAGATATGGAAGATCATCCTGGACCCCTGAGCTTTGAAGGGAAGGGTGTAGAAGTGGACTAAATTCCAACTAGCAGAAGAATTTGCATGAAAACACCAAAAAAAAGAGACATACAGAGCTACAGTCTGGCAGCAATCCTGATGTCACAGAAAGCTTGGATACTGCCAAGTGGTGGTAGGACCTAAGAATTAACCTAAAAATTGGCCCTGCTATATGGGGACTACACGGAGGACTGCTCTGGTGGCTGGTGAATAAGAGGGGAAGCAACAAAGAGGAAGGCAGGCCGAGCTGTGGATGTGAATGTTTACAAGCAGTTTGACCATTTTGGATATTTAAAGCAACAGCATTCTCCCAGATGTCAGGGACTTAAGAACAGGCTCTACTTGCTAGAAACCACAAGGACATTCCAGACCCAGACAACAGGAAAGGTGCGACATTCCCCTTTTTACTCTTATACCCCACACACTCTTGGTAAATGGAGGTGAAGCCATTCCTCAATCCCACCCACTTTCTAGACCGGCAGGAATTCCATCCCAGTCTGTGTACTTGGACAGAGCCTGGGTGCCCTGCACTGCCCTGCCCTGACCCATTTTTTTTTCTTTTTTCTTAGTTAGTTTTTTTTGTCTGTTTAAAAACTACTATTATTATTACTTTTGCCGTTTTTATTACTATTCTTTATTCTTCCCTTCCCAGGTTCTAGCTTT
>NW_006921747.1:6153716-6163648 GCF_000298275.1 Orycteropus afer afer
TTGTAGTGCCTAAGACATTTGACTGCTAACCAGAAGGCTGGAGGTTCAAACCCACCAGCCACTCCTCAGAAGGAAGGTTGGGCAATCTACTTCCATAATAATATCACCTAGGAAACCCAAGGAGGGGTCACTATGAGGAAACCCAAGGATGGGTCACTATGAATCAAGTCTGACTCATGACACAAAACAACAACAACAACAGTTCTTTCTTATCCTTTGACCTCCAGGCGGGTGACCTTGCCTCAGGGAAGAGTTTCAGACCCAACTCCTTCTACTCCCCCAAGCTCAGTCATATCCCTCTATTATATGTTTGAGAAATATTTTGTCTTCATTACAATGAGCACAGTTGTAACTTAATTGCATCTTTACTTGTCAAAGTATGTCTTACTCTCTAGACTTGAACCTCTGTGAGGGCAGGGACCATCTCTAATGGTGCCTACCACTGAGCCTCCAGTACCTAACAGCATGCAGCACATAGCAGGTGCTAGGTAAACATTTCTTGAGTGGATGAAGGAGTGAATGAGTGCCTCATGATTAAAGGGGAAAGTTGTTCACCATTGTGAGTTTTAGCTTCCTCAAAATACAGCATCTCCTTTGCATCTAGAAAGGAGGGCTGAAGCTATTGGTCTGTGACTTCCGAGGCCAGTCTCATGATTTACCTTCTGAAAACTCAGTAAATGGCATTCCTGATGACTCACAGCCAGACACCTGGGGATCACAACCCTACCCCACAAACTCTTCCTTCTCATCCTCCTCTGCTAATCTTGTATTAGGGGGAAAACACCCAAAAACCAAACTCACTGCCATGGAGTCAGATCCGACTCATAGCAACCCCTCCTTGGGTTTCTGAGGCAGTATCTTTACGGAAGTATATTGCCCAGTCTTCCTTCCAAGGAGTGGCTGGTGGGTTTGAACGACCAGCCTTCTGGTTAGCAGTCAAATGCCTTAGGCACTATGCCACCAGAGCTCCTGTATTAGGGGAAAAGAGACCCCAAATTCAAACACATTTAATAGATATGCTTTTATTAATCCTTGGACAGAACAAAGACAATCATCCAGAATGAGGGAAACCATCAGCATGAGAAAGCTGAATGAAATCTGCCAAGCCATGGCCATGTGGATAATTATATATGATTTAAAACCATCACAAAGTCATGATTGGTGGTAGATAGATTTGTCACTGTTGCAGGTGGGATTACAGAAGCAGGGAAAAGACCATGGATGGGATAGAAACATAATTGAAGATACCAAAGAAAAACAAAAACTGCCATTGAGTCATTTCTGACTCATAGTGACCCTTCCTCTATGGAAGTAGATTGCCCAACCTTCCTTCTGAGGAGTGGCTGGTGGGTTTGAACTGCCAGCCTTCTTGTTAACAGTCAAATGCCTTAGGCACTATGCCACCAGAGCTCCTTAATTGAAGATAGAAAAGGGTTAAAGGATTGGTTCCGGGTCTTGACTACCCATCTAGGTGGTGGCCCAGATAGGCTGTGACTACCACCATGCAGCCTGAATCTTAGCCACAAGCTGGCTACTAAACAACACCAAGACCTTAACCTTAATTTAAATTAGAACAGGACAAGTTCCCTAGTTCTTTGCGAAAGTATAATCTACTTTCAACAATATTCTTCCTAAAGGCAAACTTCCCCTCCCTAGGTTTATCCTGGAACTTGTCTGTGCATAGCCACAATGATGGTGTAATGCTCAGAAAGAACCCAAATGGCATCTGAAACATCTGTCAAGCCTCAAAATGGAGTTAGAGCTCCCACTGTAGACCACAGCCTTCCACAGCCGCAAATGCTTTAGAATTTAAGCTCTTATACACTCTGTCACTAAGCACTGTCTTTTCACCTTCCACCTCAGTGATTCTCAACTCTGGCTGCAGCTGAATGACCAGGGACACTTTTAAAACATCAGACGCTTGAGTTTCTGATTCAGGAATTCTGAAGGGGCCCAGGCTGTCAGGTGATTCTGATGTGCAGCCAAGCTTGAGACCCAGTCTCTAAACTGACCTTGAAGTTATCTCCTTCTCTCAGGCCACCTGCCCTACCACTTCTCTCTACCATCCCTTTCCTCTGTGAACAGGGGTCTCCTCTTGGCCTCTAGGAGCTCCAGATTTGGGACCCTCCATCCTTTCTCTGGAGGAGAAGCTGAGAAAGAAGCTCCTTTCTCCAGAGCTGACGTGGGATCGGGCAGTGTTTTGTTCTGCTGTGCATGGGGTCGCTATGAGTCGGAAACGACTCAACGGCACCTAACAACAACAACATTCTTTCTCCACCAAACATCACCCTGATATTTCTAGAATGAATGACTAATCATGTCACTCTTTTGCTTAAAACTTTCCCCTGCACCTCATTGCCTTCAAGATAACCCCACACTCCCGTAACCTCACAAAGCTCCCTTTTACTTCTCCAGGCTCATCGTCTGCTTGCTCCTCAGCCATCCTTTTCACCCTCCACATCCAACATGTGAGCCATGCTATGCTCAGGAACTGAACGGGCTGAGTTCTTTCCTTCTTCTGGGCCTCTGTGCAGCTGCATCTTTTTCCAGGAACACTTCGCTGTGCTCCCTCTCTCTCTGACAACACCTGCTTCTCCAAGTTTCCATGGAGGCAGAGCTGCCTCTGAGAAATCTTATCTGACACTCCTCCATCCCTCAGCGCCTTTTGCTGTCCTGTGTTAGCATTTGTCATATCCTATCAAAGTCTGTATTGATAACATTGTGAAAAATGAGAATTCCAGAACACTTAATTGTGATCATGAGGAACCTTTACACAGACCAAAAGAATAAGGGGATACTGTATGGTTTAATACCAGGAAAGGTGTTTGTCAGGGTTGTATCCCTTTGCCATTCTTATTCAATCTGTATGCTGAACAAATAATTGGAGAAGTCGCATTATATAAAGCCGCATTATATAAAGAAGATCATGGCTTCAGGATCAGAGGAAGACTCATTAACAACCTGCAATATGCAGAGGACACAACCTTGCTTGCTGAAAATAAGAAGAGTTGAAGCACTTATTTATGAAGAACAAAGCCTAGAGCCTTCAGTGTGGATTACATCTCAATGTCAATAAAACAAAAATCCTTACAACTGGTCCAATATGTAACATCTTGATAAGTGGAGAAAAGATTGAAGTTGTCAAAGATTTCATTTTACTTGGATCCACAATCAATGTCTATGGAAGTAGCAGTTAAGAAATGAAACAATGTATTTCATTGGGCAAATCCATTGCAAAACACCTCTTTAAAGTGTTTAAGAGCAAAATGTCACTTTGAAGACTAAGGTGTGCCTAACTCAAGCCATGATATTTTCAATAGGTTCTTGAGCATGGGAAAACCAGGCAGTGACTAAGGAAGACATTCGAAGAATTGATGCTTTTGAAATGTGGTGTTGGTGAAGAATATTGAAAGTACCTTGGGTTGCTAGAAGAATGAACAAATCTGTCTTGGTGGAAGGAAGCCAGAATGTTCTTTAGAAGAGAGAATGACCAGACTTCATCTCTCATACTTTGGTCATGTTGTTAGAATGGACCAATCCCTGGAGAAGGATATCATACTGGGTATAGTGGAAGGTCAGTGAAAAAGGAGATCCTCCGTGAGATGGATTTGACACAGTGGCTGCAATGATGGGCTCAAGCATGGCAGAGATTGTGAGGATGGTGCAGAACTAGGCAGTGTTTCATTCTGTATGTTGTACATAGGGTCACTATGAGTCAGGACTGACTCATCAGCACCTGATAACAATAACAACATAGCAATCTGTTTACTAGCATGCTCCTGTGCTTGACTGTGAATGATTTGAGGGCAGAGACTGCATCTTGAATATCTTGAATGGCCAGTGCCCAACACAGAGTTTAGCTCTCCATAACCAAACTCACTGCTGTTGAGTCGGATCCGACTCATAGTGACCCCTCCTTGGGTTTCCGAGGTGGTATCACTACGGAAGTAGATTGTCCAACCTTCCTTCCAAGGAGTGGCTGGTGGATTTGAGACACCAGCCTTCTGGTTAGCAGTCAAATGCCTTAGGCACTATGCCACTGTAGCTCTCTGTAAGTACTTGTTAAATAAATACATATTGATGAACATGGCTTTCATGGAACCACTACTCTACTCTGAAACATCAATTCTTCTGCATTGCCTACATCAGTGGTTCTCAGACTTACAGGCATCAGACTTACCTTTGCCTGGAGGGCTTGTTCAACACACAGTGCTGGGTCCCACCCCCAGAGTTACTGATTCATTAGGCCAGGGTGGAGGCTGAGAATTTACAATTCTAACCAGTTCCCAGTGTTGCTGATATTGATGTTACTGGTCCAGGGACCACATTTGAGATTCACTGACCTTTAAGATTGCAGCTGATGTCATCTCCAAATGATATGCTTCATAATATGTTTAAAATCTAAAGATAATA
Source organism: Orycteropus afer afer (assembly GCF_000298275.1). NCBI lineage: Eukaryota > Metazoa > Chordata > Mammalia > Tubulidentata > Orycteropodidae > Orycteropus > Orycteropus afer. The sequence continues at coordinate 6,158,130 of NW_006921747.1, forward strand.
AGGTTTAATAGACAAATTTTAGGTGAGATAGTGAAGCAGATGTGATCTCATGGTTTAGGCACGCCCAGTGTCAGATTACCTGGTAGGCAAGGTAAGCATGGGCTTACCTGTGTTTACTTACTAATTTGTAGTGAACATTTTCACATGTTGTTCCCCATATGACTGCAGATTAGCAAGTAAGCACAAGTTAACCCAGTTTTACATTGTTTACTGGTACTTACTTTGTCCCTGTGGGGAATTATAAATTTGAAAAGAGGCTTTGATTCTGCAGGAAGGTACTGTGAGATTAGGAGAGAGACAGATGTCAACCATACCTAAGAGTAGAAAAATGGTGGTGAAAAAAAAATGTGAAATTGTTCACTACAGATTAGTAAATAAGCACAATTAAACTCATGCTTACCTTGCTTTTTGGGTGGGTGAGCACCTTCTCTGCTGAAGTACAAGAATCTCTCTCTTTTGTTTGCAGGCATTTGTAACCACTCACGACTTCATTCTCTCCCCTCACTGTGTTTCATTTGCTGTGGGAGTGGCTGCCTGCCAGCCCCCTCTGCGAGGCCTTGTGCCAGGCTGCAAGCAGAGATTGAGGCCCCCAGGTGGCTGCCTGGCTTGTTAATGCAGGCAGCCTGAGGAAAAGGAGTGTTCTGAGCCCTCTCCCATCTCAGACCCCACGATTAGCTGCTGGATCAAATAGACTCAAAAGGTAGAGATATCAGGACAAGGGCCATGGCTGGGAAGACAGAGCAAGATAGGACTCTACAAATGACTCTGTCCCTCCTAAGGGATGCCCAAGGGGCAGCTGTTTGCAAGGCTTGTAGAGAGAGCTGAGATGAACAGGCTGCATGGGGGAAAGAGAAGGGAGTCATGCTGGGAGCTAGTTCTGGGCGCAGGCTGGTACTCTTCAGGAGAGCCTTGAGGGTGTTCTCTCCTCTTGGGAGGTAACCGTGAAAACAGGGGTCCCTGGAAGAAGAGCAGCCAGAATGCTCCTTGGAAGCAAGTATGGCCAGACTTTGTCTCACTTACTTTGGTCATGTTGTTAGGCAGTGTTTAGGAGGGTGGGGACAGACAGACCTCAGAGGTGCCACTTACCAGATGTGTTTCCTTGGGCAAGTAACATCAGCTCTCTGAACCTCACTCTCCTCAATTGTTAAATGGAGATGATTATAGTGCCTGCAGAAAGAGGGGTTATGGTAAAGCCTTTAGTAATGGGCCTGCACAGGTATGTATATATGATATGTAGTAGGTGATAGCTGATGTGGCTTCCTCCCCAGTCTTGCTAGAGTTTAACAAATTGGGGAAGTTTGTCAGATCCACATTTTTCTCTGTGGATGCTCCTGCCCTGCTGTGGACACTTTTCTGACTGCTGTCAATAGCCTAGGATGCTCATCTTACAGAGCAGGTGTTCTTAGAAATGCAGATTCATGGGCCTCTGCCTCAGAGAGTCTGATGCCTGGCTTGGGTCCAGGAATCTACATTTTAATGAGCACTCCAGATGATTCTCATACAAGTAGCAAATCTTGGAGAAACATTGGTTGAAAAAGCCGATAACCAGGAGTAGCCACTGGGAAGTAGATTCCCACTCAATCAAGAAGAACTTTTTTAGGGGTCAAAGGTGCCCAAGAATGGAATAAGCTCCCCTAAGATGTAGTGACGTGAGCTACTTGTTACTGAAGATATGAAAGCAAATGCCAGACAAATACCTGACAGAGATGTTATAAGAGAGGCTCAGGAGTTGGAGTTCATGAAAATCTCTTCAGATTCCATTTTGTTTTCCTTCCACCTTCCATCTCTAAGAAGATCCTCAGGAAGTCCTTTCACACCTATATCACCATGATCCCCTTCCCAGGTAGATTCTTGGTTTAAGTTTCCTCTTTGAGAATTGAATGAATGTTTTGTGTCCTAGGACAAGTAGCTGGGGATGTGATAATTTCAGACTGTCCCATTCAATTGTTCCAAGGTAAGGGACCCCCAGCTTGGCTTCTGGAAGAGGAGTCCTGCCCTCCAGCCTTCAGAGCCTTCCCTTCCCCCTCTTTCTCCCCCAACTTCCCTGTGTAAATTACAAATGGAGTTGGAAGCAAAAGAAACTCTAGAGTCAGTTTGAGACTATGCTCAGGAGAGGACTTGGAGCTGCCACGTCTTGCAGTAACTGTGCCTAACACTGCGTGTAATCACTGCCATGTGTCTCTGTCAAGAATTTGTGTAAGGTTCAGAGCAATCCTGGAAAACTCTCCCTTCCAGGATCTTCTGGGCTGGAGACAAACAAACAAGTTAGGGCAGTGATAAATCCTGCTGTCCTTCCGTTGTCAGACACCCCCTGCAAGGGGCAAGGGGGAGGGCTGGAGTGTGCAGTTGTCCCCAAGTATAAACTCTCAAAGTGGGCCTGGCCAATCATTTATTTTGAGTAGATGGATTGACATGCCAGTTGCTAAGAAATAATAAAGTAGACAAGGAGGAAGGTATCTTTTTTACTTGCTCATTTCTCCACCAATTAACATCAAGGACCCCATACCCTAGAAGTCTCTGGGCCTAGATGTTTCAATCTGGCGAGATATCTTCTCACCTGAATCCTAAAAACCAGCAGACCACTCCTAGGTATATACCCAAAACAATTGGAAGTAGGGACTCAGACAGATACTTCTCCGCCAACGTGCACTGCAGCATTATTCACAATAGCTACCCACCAGCAACTCTTCAGAAGGAAGATTGTGCAATCTACTTCTGTAGAGATAACGCCTCAGAAACCCAAGGTGAGGTCTCTGTGAGTCGAAAATGGCTCGGAGGCAGTGAGTTTGGTATGGTTTGGAAAAGGTGGAAACAGCCCAAATGTCCATTAGCAGATGAATGGAAAAACAATATACGATATATCCATGCAATGAAATATTATACATCCATAAAGAGAAAAGATGTTCTAATATATGCTGCAAAATAGATGAACCTTAAAACATTATGCTGAGTAAGATAAACCAGATACAAAGGGACCACTATTTAATGATTTCAGTTATATGAAATATCTAGAATAGGCATAGACAGAAAGAAGTACTGATGTACTTTCTGAAAGCTGGGGGAGGAAAAAAGGGGGATTTCCTGTTTAATGAGTGTGAAGTTTCTGTTTGAGGTGATGAAAAAGGTTTTGAAATAAATAATGGTGATTGTTGTGCAACACTGTGAATATTACTACTCACTGCTGTTGAGTTGGATCTGACTCATAGCGACCCCTCCTTGGGTTTCTGAGGGAGCATCACTAGGGAAGTACATTGCCTAATCTTCCTTCTGAGATCAATTGTACACTTAAAAATGGCTAAAATGGCAAATATTATGTTATCTCTATTTTGTTGCATAAGTACACACACAAGTCAACAAAAAACATTCCTCCTTACCCTAAGCCCCACAGCTGTCTTTGGAGACCCAACTCCTCTGAATCAAAAGTAAGACTTTCCTATTTGGACTTATCCTCCCACCCCCACCTTCACCCCAAACATACACACACACACACACACACACTTTCAAGGACAATGACTCAGTCTTTCTCTTCAGATACCTGCTGTCTTTACACCTCGAATAACAGTTGTTTCAAGAATGGTGGCCCCATAATAAGCACCTGGTATGTGCCAGACATCAGGCTAAGCCACACATAGAATTTCAATGCTTATAAGTACAGAAAGGAGGAATTATTAGTTCCATTTTGCAGATGACAAAAGTGAGGCACAAAATAGTTAAGTGACTTGTCCAGGTTTGTGTGATTTTAAAATCCATAATTGTTTGGGTTGGGAAATATAAGGCAGAAAATAAGCATGTGGACTCTGGAATCAGACTCCATGGATATGAATCTAGACTTTGCAACTTACTAGCTTCCAGGAGGGTTACTTTAATGTCTCTAAACCTTAGTTTTTTGCCTCTGGAAACTGACAACAATAATAATAATAATAATAATAATAATAATATCTTCTTCTTTGTATTTGTGGTAGGCAGAATATTAGTTCTCTAAATATGTCCACATGCTGATCTCCAGAACCTGTGAATATGTTGTCCTATCTGGCAAAAGGGACTTTACAAGTGTTATTAAGTTAAGGATCTAGAGATGAGACTATTACTCTGAATTACATGTTTGGGTTCAATGTGATCACAAGGTTTCTTCTAAGAGGGAGGCAGAGGGTGAGAGTCAAAGAGTTAGATTTGAAGATGCTATGCTACTAACTTTCAAGATGAAGGAAGAAGCTATGAGCCAAGCACTGCTTTACCTTTTCCCCAGCTGGAAAAGGTAAAGAAACTGAATCTCTCTAGAGCCTCCGGAAGGAATGCAGCCCTACTGACACCTTGATTTTAGCCCAGTGAAACCCATTTCAGACTTGTAATGTCCAGAACTGTAAGATAATAAATTTGTGTTGTTTTAAATCATTGAATATGTGGTAATTTGTTATAGCTGCAATAGGAAACTAATCCAGTATTATTAGGGTTTTTCTATACCAAATAAATAAATAATCAAATGCCATGTACATTGGGTTACTTGAAATGTGGCTACCTCTAGTTTCACTGTGAGCTTCTTTGTATCTTAGATCTCTTTGTATCCCAAACATAATCTGTTATAAGACTTGGCACATAGTACTAGTTGCCATCAAGTCAACTCTGATTCATGATGACCTTGTGTGTATCAGAGTAGAAATGTGCTTCAGGGGCTTTTCAGTGATTGATTTTTCAGAAGTAGATGGCTAGTCCTTTCTTCTGAGGTTCACCTGAGTGTCCTTTAACCTCCAACCTTTCAGTTAGCAGCGGAATGTGCTAACCATGTACCACCTAGGTGCTGTCAAAAGTTGGTGGATGGGGCTTCCGGCAAGATGGTGGACTAGGCAGAAGGATTGCAAAGACCCTCTTCAACAAAGAAAAGGGAAACAAATTAACACAGACACAGAAGATAATCTTGGACCCCTGAGCCTTGAAGGGAATGATACAGAATTGGACTAAACCCCAACTAGCAGAAGAATTTGTGTGAAAATACCAAAAAAAGGAGACATACGGAGCTGCGGTCTGACAGCAAACTGAGTGACCCTGACAGTACAGGCGGCTCGGAGATTCCCGACTGGTGGTGGAATCTAAAAATTAACCTAAAAATCACACTGCTAAACAGGGACTGCATGGACTGTGCACAGTGGCTGGGGAACAAACAGAGAAAGTGAAGAGAAAGGTGGGCTGAGCTGTGGACTTTTGCCAGTCCGGAGGACACCACCATTTTGTAGGTTTAAAAAGCGGCTTGACCATTTTGGATATTTAAAGAGGCAGCGCTCTCGCCGATTCCTGTGGTGGTAGGACTTAAGAATTAACCTAAAAATCACCCGGCTAGCCAGGGCCTGCACGGTCTGTGCACGGTGGCTGGGGAACAAACAGAGATGGTGAAGAGAAAGGTGGGCTGAGCTGTGGACTTTTGCCGGGCCGGAGGACGCCGCCATTTTGAAGGTTTAAAAAGTGGCTTGACTATTTTGGATATTTAAAGAGGCAGCGCTCTGGCAGATTTCTGGTGCTTAAGAACA
>NW_006921747.1:6193849-6214994 GCF_000298275.1 Orycteropus afer afer
TGTCTTGGTGATTTTCTTTTGGGGTCTATCCTGTTTGGGGTTTGTTGGAGTTCCTGAATGAATATATTCTCATCTTTCATCATATCAGGGAAGTTTTCCTCGAGCAAATCTTGGACAACTTTCTCAGTGGTTGTTTTTCTCTTCCTGTTCTGGAATTCCAAGGACACGTAAGTTATTCCTTTTGATGTTATCCCACATGAACCTTAGGCTTTCCTCATTTTGTTTTGATTTTTTTTCTGATTGATCCCTTTCCAAAGAAGTATTCAGGTATTTGTCTTCAATCTCATTGATTATGTCTTCCATTGATTCAATTCTACTCCTTTGCCCTTTCAGTGTGTTATCTACTTCTGAAAATTTCTTAGTCTTCTGGGCACCCAGTGTCCGTCTGAGCACACCGACTGGGATGGAATACTTGCTGGCCCAGAAAGTGGGTGGGAGTGAGGGATAGCTGCACCTCTGTTCACCAAGAGGGTGTAGACTCTAATAACAACAATGGGAATATCATACCTTTCCACTTGTTTTTGTCCTGGGTGTTCTTGTGGTTCCCATCAAGTGAAGCCTATTCCTAAGTCCCTGCAATCTGGGAGAACGGTGTCACTTTAAATATCCAAAATGGTCATATCTCTTGTAAACATTCAAAATGACTGCACCCTCTGGACAGGCAGAAGTCCACAGCTCAGCCCGCCTTACTCTTTGCTGCTTCCTTTTTTACTTAGCAGCCACCAGTGCAGTCCTCTGCTCAGCCCCAGGCTAGCAGGGCTGATTTTTTCGTTAATTCTTAGGTCTTAATACCACTTGGCAATATCTAAGCTGTCTGTGCCATCAGGATCACTGATAGACTGCAGTTCTGTATGTCTCCTTTCTCAGTGTTTTCATGCAGGTCCTTCTACTAGTTGGAGTTTAGTCCACTTCTATATTCTTCCCTTCAAAGCTCTGGGATCCAGGATTATCTTCCATTTCTGTGTTAATTGGTTCCCCTTTTCTTTGTTGAAGAGAGTCTGTGCAGTCTGTCTGCCTATTCCACCATCTTACTTGACCCTCCAGTTATGTAAACATTTTGAAACAGCTCTATTGAATTATAAATACAATGAATTGCACATATGTAAAAGTGTGCAATTTGATGAATTTTGATACATGCATGCACATGAGAAACCATCACTATAACTATCTATCACACAGTGACAAAATTCTGTCCAATGAAATATGGAGAGTGAGTTTGCTGGGGATTTCTGGAAAAGGTCTTACAAAGAGACACAGAGGAAGAAAAGACACATTTTGCTGGATGTTGTTTCTACAAGTGATGCCTGGTATAGTGTCAGCCATCTTGTGACCTTGGGGAAAACGAAGTAGTTTTGTAACAAAGCCTACACATATGAGGAAGGCAAGGAAAGAAGTTGAAATAACCTGGTACTTGATAACATTGTTGAGTCACTGGATTAACCAACCCTGGAGCTATCCTAGGAGTCTTGGTGGTACAGTGGTTGAAGTGCTTGGCTGCTAACTGAAATGTTGGTGGTTTGAAACTACCAGCCTCTCTGTGGGAGACAGATGTGGCAATCTCCTTTCATAACGATTTACAGCTTTGGAAACCCTATAGGGAAATTCTACTTTGTCCTATAGGGTTCCTGTAAGTCAGAATTGACTCGACAGCAGTAGTTTTGGAGCCATCCTACTTTGAAACTTCTGGTTATAGGATAGAGTAATATTTACTTATTGTTTAAGCCAAGCCAAATTGGGTTTTCTGTTACTTATAGGCAATAGCATCCAAAAGGATGTGTTTGGAGAAGGAGCCCTGGTGGTGCTATTGTTAAATGCTTGACTTCTTACTTAAAGGTCATCCTTGGCTTCTACTTAAAAGTCAGTAGTTCAAACCCATCAGACTTTCTGCAGGAGAAAGATGTGACAGTCTGTTGTCCATATAGATTACAATCTTGGAAACCCTACGGAGTGCTTCTCTATCCCATAGGATCGCTGTAAGTCAGAATCAACTAGACGGCAATGGGTATGGGTGGAAAGGAGAAAGTCAGAAATCTGAATTAGAGGTTATGAGAAAATCAGAGGTCACTAGCAGAGGAAACAACCTGGTCAAGGCTGTGGCATGAGACAGCCAGTAGGAACTCCTAGAATATTTAAACATTTCTCCTCAGTACCCATTACATCACATGGGGTAGGGGTAGGTAGAAGGGAGCTTAGACTGTTGTTATTTGGGCATTGAAGGGATGTGAGATCTCTGATAATTAAGGAGTTGGGGACATCCAGGTTACCTTGAACACTCTTATTCCCAGTTTCCCCACCAGCTAAATGGGTATAGAAATTCCTTAACAGCCTACCTATGGGGTTATTATAAAATGAACTATGATCTGAGATAAGGTAGAAAAGACTGAAAATCAGAAACAACACAAATCCACTTCTCTATCTGTCAGAGTGAATTCTATTGATTCAAGTCCTCTGAGTGTCTCTGAGGAGCCAGTATGCATAATTTACATGCTTAGGTACAAAAGAGCCAGACAATTTTTGAAATGTTGTTAGGCAGATTCTCCCTTAGACCCATCAGCCACATGTCAATGAACTTCCTTTCCAAGTGTATTTATATGTGTGTGTGTGTGTAAGTGCCCATGTGGATAGAAATGTAATGTGAGAGTATATGTGAGGTATGTGTAACCACATATAGGTTTACATGTTTGCAGTGTGAATCTGTGTGCCTCTGTTTGCACATGTGAGGAGAGCAGGGTGTGGTTGAAGCACAGTCAGACCTGAGTGCTAGTCCTAAATTTTTCCCTTCCCGGCTCTGTGACTTTGAAGGAGTTCCTTAACATCTCTGAGCATCAAGTTCTTTACCTGTAAAATGGGGCTCCTATGACTTGCAAACAGGCTATGAACTTGAAAGCTGAACTTAGAATGTTTCAGAAGTGTAAGATGGATATATCTGATGTGTGTGAATAAACCTATGTATGCTGTGTGTGTGAATTTGTGTGTGTGTGGAGATGGATGCGAATAATGTGTGCATAGTAGGTAGACATGTGGGTGTGTATGTTTATGTACATGGATGCTATCTATGTCTTATTGTGGGTTTGTGAATATGTGAGTGGGAGAGAGGGAGAAAATAAAGGAGAGGGGAGGGAGGAAGGGAAGAAGAGTAAGGAAGGAGTAAGGAATTGGTGGGAGAGGAAAGATTGGAGGAAAGAAGTTAGGAAGGAAGAGGGAAACAGGGGAATGAGACAGCATGGTCCCAAAAGCCTCTGTCAGCTCCAGGAATGGAGATTGGAATTGGTTCAGAAACCTCAGGAACTCTCTCTGGAGCCTGTCATCTACTCACTCCTCCGTCCTGGGATCACCTCTTAGTACTTAGCAATGCTTGCCAGATGGCTGGGACAGACTAGGGCTGTGTACAGAGTGGCAAAGTGCATTACCTTGGTCCTCCAGTGGACAAGGGGTTGCTCAAACTCATGGGGCTCCACCTTATCTGTGCTTGATCACCTGTACTACCCTTGAAGTCAGGCTCTCCTCTGCTTCTTACAACTTCCCTAACAGTAGTCTTTTGTTGCCTCTCTGCCTCTGTCCCCTCTCACTCCTCTGGTCCATGCTGCACACTGCCACCAAGCTTGCATTTCTAAGATGTTGGGATCTTTCCTCTTCACTCCCTTTGGCTAGAAGGCTCTGCAGTCCCAGCTCTGGGCGTGGCCCTCCCGACCTGGATTATTCAGGGCTGAGCTCAAATATCACCCCCTCAGAGAAGTCTTTTCTGACTTTCCAGTCTACAATAACATAGTCTCCATTCCTAGCTGTTCCATTAATTTTTTATCTTTCAACACTTATGAAAAATGGCACCCATACAGAAAAATATGTAGAATATAAATGCACAAAGTGTTTCCATAAAGAGCTAGAATTTGTCTAGCACCCCAGAAACTCTCTTCCACACCTAAATGATTTTTTTCAGACATGCTCTCTCCTTCCTTCCTGACCTTTTGGCAAGTGCCATGTAGCTAGGAGCTATGGTGGGGTACTGGTTAAGGCATTTGGCTGCTAACTAAATAGTTTGGTAGATCAAGCCCACCAGCCACTCCAGGGCTAGATGATAAGGCAGTATGCTCTGTGAGGATTTCCAGCCTTGGAATCCCTATGGGATAGTTCTACTCTGCCCTTGTAGGATGACCATGAATTGGAATCAGCTTGATGGCAATGGGTTTGGTTTTTGTTTTTCTTATTTGTTTATTTTTTGTACTTATCAGAGGTAGATTGCCAGGTCTTTCTTGCAAGGCACCTCTAGGTAGACTTGAACTTTCAACTTTTTGTTAGCAGCCGAATACATTAACTGTTTGTACCACCCAAGCTGTTCGCTGCTGAGGCTGGGAGAGACCCTGCAAGCCACTTTTCTCCTCTACCAGCTGGCTTGTTCTCAGCTTCTAACAAAAGGGGGCACTAGAGGGATACTGTGAACCTGGAGGAGGGAGAAAGGATGTGCTCTTTCTTATTTACTTCACTTTCTTTATCTGTCAGCTTCCCCACAGCAAAGCTATTTGTTTCTGCAGCAGAAGTTGATTTTAATTTGTAGTTTTCCCAGGACTCACAGAAACAATCTCATGTGCCCCTTCTGAGACACTAGCACCTGCCAAGAGGCCAGCACGCCCTCCTCAGAAGTCTTAGTCTCAGCCTATGCTTCTAAATTTTAATAATTTCAACCTCTTCCCTCCACCCCTCTGTAGCTGCTTCCTACAGGTAAGACCACTGTGAACCCTTCTGCCTTTTCAGTTATTCATTACTTGATCGATGATTCTTTATATTAAGTTCTCCATTAATACAATTAGTATGCTAGTTTCTGTCTCATGAATAGACCCTGGCTGATATAATTTCCTTGTTTTTTTTTTTAAACTTTTACCACTTAGAGATGTATTCCTAAACACTAAAATGTAAGTCTATTTAATACTGAACTTTATATAAAAGGTGCCCAACATCTTTCCTTGAACATGATGTTTGTTGTATGTATTGTAGTTTATTCATTTCTATTGCTGTGTAATACTCCATTGTATGAACATGTCACTATTTATTTACCCATTCTGCTATTCAAAGAGGAACTCTGATAGCGTTGTGCCTAAGGCACTTGACTGCTAACCAGAAGGCTGGCTGTTCAAACCCACCAGCTACTCCTCAGAAGGAAGATGGGGCAATCTACTTCTGTAGTGATACTGCCTCAGAAACCCAAGGAGGGTTCTCTGAGTCGGGTCTGACTCGACGGCACATAACAACAACAACAACAACACTATTCATAGAAATTTCAGTTGTTTGTAGTTCTTAGCTAACAAATACTATAATAAATGTTTGTGTAAGTATTTATTGGTGCTAACGTGAAGATTTGTATTGGACATATTTTTAGGAAATGAATTTCTGGGCCATAGGATATATAAATCAAAGTTTTTTGATTGGTTGTGACAATTTATACTCTCATCAGTGATACATGAGAGTACCTATTACTCCAAATTTTTACCAACTTTTCTTAATATTACCCATTCTGGTGGGCATATAGTGGTATTACATATATAGTGTGTAGTGGTACTGCATCATGGTTTTAATTGCATTCCCTGATAACTAATGAGGTTGAGGATCTTTTCTTACATTCACTGGTCTTTGGATAAGCTCTTTTGTGAGGTGTCTGTTCAAGTCTCTTGTCTGCTTTTCTACTGAGTTGTCTTTTATTGTTCCTTATACATTTGGCTTATGATCCTTGATTAGTCTTACTTTTTGCAAATAACTTCTACTCTGTGGCTTGCATTCTCACTTTCTTAATCATATCATCTGCTGAACAGAAGTTCTAAACTATAATGTAGTCAAATCAATTTTTTTTTTCCTTTGAGATTAGTGCTTTTAATGTACTATTTAAAGAAATCTTTATCATAGGCATTTCTTCTTTATTGTCTTTTTAAAGCTCTGTTGTTTTGCAATTCAGATTTATTTATGTAACTTCACATACTGATTTTTATGTAGGGATGGTCTATCTAAGGGTTCTAATGAATTATTTACATATGTAATCACACCAAATGCAAAAATGCTTTTTATTTATTGCTTTTGAGTCCTTGTACCTTTAATTTTTCTTTTCTTACCACACTGACCAAGGCCTTTCAATATACTGTTGAATAGATGTGGGGTAGCAGCTTCCTTTGAAACTTCTGGATCTAAAAGAGACAGCTCTCAGCACTTCACCAGTAATTGGAATGCTTGCTCTAAGACTTTTTCTAGGGTTCTTTTATCAAATTAAGTACATTCCAATTTATTCCTGTTTTCTAAGAGTTTTATATCATGACTAGATATTGAATTTTATCACATAAATTTTCTGTGTACTCCTCAGAAGGAAGGTTGGGCAATCTACTTCCGTGGTGATACTGCCTCGGAAACCCAAGGGGGCTCGCTATAAGCCAGGTCCGACTTGAAGGCAGGTAGAGTTTTGAGACTGAGATAACAGTTAAAGCATTTGACAGCTAACCAAAAATTTGACAGTTTAAACCCACCAGCAGCTCCATGGGAGAAAGATGTGACAGTCTGCTTCTGCAAAGATTTACAGCCTTGGAAACCCTGGGCAGCAGTTCTCTTCTGTCCTATAGGGTCACTATGAGTCAGTGTTAAATTGATGGTAGTGTTTTTGTTTGTTTGTTTGTTTGTTTTGTATACCCATCTTGTATCCAGGGATAAAACCAATTTGGTTAAGATGTGTATCTTAATTATATATTACTGGATTCTGGTAATGTTTTGATTAGGATTTTGCATTTATGTTTCTGAGTGAGATTTGTCTATAATTTTCCTTTCTTGTATTATCCTTGTCAAAGTTTTCTATCAAGATCATACTGCATTTCATAAAATGAAATGAGAAGTACTTCCTCTTTTTTCTATTATCTGGAAGAGTTTGTAAAATATAATTTGGTAGAATTTGCCTGTGTAGCCATGTGGGCCTAGAAATTTTTGAGAGACAATTTTAATTATGTATTATGAATAACCCTATTCAGATTTTCTATTTCTTCTTGTGTTCATTCTGGTAAGTGGTGTTTCACTAGAAATGTGTTCCATTTTACCTAATTTATTTTCAATTTATTAGTGTAAAATTGTTTATGCTATTACTTTCCTATATTTTTAATTCTGTATAATATATAGTTATACCTCCCTTTGTAATTGCTTATTTTTTGTACTCTTTTTTCCTCTGATTAGCCATTCCAAGGTTTATCAACATTATCATTCCTTTTAAATGATCAGCTTTTAAAAATTGATCCCATCTATTGTATCACTGTTTTCTATTTTATTAATCTGTGCTCCTTTTTTTAGTTTAAATATACTAAATGCTCCAATTAAAACAATGATTGTCAGCCTGGATTAAGAGTCAACAACAAAAACATGTGGTTTACAAGAAACACACTTAAGAATACAGTAAGGTTGAAAGTAAAAAGGTAGGGAAAAATATAGATACACCATGCAATCAGTAATCGAAAGAAAGCTGGTGAGCTATACCAATAGGAAAGTAGAACTTGAAATCAAAAAGCACTATAGAAATAAAGAGGGACTTTTCATAATGCTTATTCATTAGTGTTTGCGTGGTATATCTATATTTTTTTCCTTTCAACCTTTCAGTTGACTCTTTAATCCAGGCTGACAATCATTGTTTTAATCGGAGCATTTACTGCATTTATATATGTATATATTACAGGTACATAGAAAATATACAATAGAATTAAAATACAGGACAATAATGGCATATAAACTGGAATGAGAGAAATGCAGTTAAACGTTTCTGAGTTCCTTGCAGTGTGAGGAAAGTGGATCTATTTATATGTCTGTCTGTCTATCTATCTTTCTATTTATCTAACTATCTCCCTGGTGGCACTTGGATGCTAACTGGAAGATTGGTGGTTTGAACCCACAAGCTGCTCTGTGGCAGAAAAAAATCTGGTGATCAGCTAAGTAATCCCATAATCCCACAAAGATCACAGTCTAGGAAACACTATAGGGCAGTTCTTCTCTGTTCTATAGGATTGTTATGAGTTCTATATGGTGTATTTTCCTTCTGCTTGGAAAAAACCTCCATTTAATATAGGTCTGGTGATGAAAAAAATTGTTGTTGTTGCTGTTAGATGCTGTTGAGTCATCTCCGATTCATAGTGACCTTATGTACAAGGTAAAAAGGATGAAACACTGAGCGGTCCTGGGCTGGCCCCATAGTCTTTGTTATATCTGAGCCCATCCTTGCAGCCACTGTGTCAATCCATCTTATTGAAGGCCTTCCCTTTTTTCATGGACCCTCCACTTTTCCAAGCATGATATCCTTCTCCAGAGAAAGGTCTATTCTCACAACATGACCAAAGTAAGTCAGAATAAGTCTAGCCATTCTTGCCTCCAAGGAGCATTCGGGCTGCACTTCTTCAAGGACACATTTGTTAGTTCTTTCAGCAGTCCACAGTACTCAGCATTCTTCACCAACACTACAACTCAAAAGCATCAACTCTCAAGACAGAAAATAACAAATGCTGGCAAGGTTGTGGAGAGATTGGGACTCTCATACACTGCTGGTGGGACTGTAAAATGGTACAACCATTGTGGAAAGCAGTATGGCGATTCCTTCAAAAGTTGGAAATACAAATACCATTTGACCCAGCCATCCCATTACTAGGTATATACCCTAAAGTAGTGAGAGCCATAACAAGAACAGATATATGCACGCCGATGTTCATCGCAGCACTATTTACAATAGCCAAAACTTGGAAACAACCTAGATGTCCAACAACTGAGGAATGGATAACCAAACTTTGGTACATTCACACAATGGAATACTATGCAACGCTAAAGAATAATGTAGAATCTGCAAAACACCGCATAACGTGGATGAACTTGGAGGACATTATGCTGAGCGAAATAAGTCAGTCACAAAAGGACAAATATTGTATTAGTCCGTTATTGTGAAATTTAAGGAAAGGTTTATACATTGGAGGACATTTTCTTTGTTGGTTACCAGGGGTGGGAGGGAAGGGGAGGGAATGCTGTTAGATAGATAGAGATAAATATTGATTTGGGTGAAGAGAAGGGCAATGTACCAAATGTGAGTGACCAATATGGCAGCATTGAGGATGAGAAAGACAGAGAGAGTTACATGGGCAGTACAAACAACAAATGTGAACCCCTTTGTAAATACAATACTGAGTTGTCAATGAAAGCAAACATGGGTATAGGGACGGATAGATGGGTGAACAAGCTAAACAATTATGTATGTCTAAATGGAGAGTGTATCCAAGAGGGTGCAGAAGAGTATGAAGGGATGGACACTGGGAGGAGGTAACTATGGGGAGGAAGTGGGAGGGGAGCTGCTGCATTGTAAATTTTGGTCAATGACATGAGACAAAGTATATGTGAACTGCTGTATGAAAAGTGAATTTACTCTGTAAATCTTCACCCAAATCCTAATAAAATAAATAAATAAATAAAAGCATCAACTCTTCTTTGGTCTTCCTTATTGTCTAGCTCTCACATGTATAAGAATTGATTGAAAATACCATGGCTTAGGTTAGGCATACTTTAGTCTTCAAGAAGACATCTTTGCTCCTCAGCACTTGAAAGAGGTCTTCTGCAGGATATTTGCCCAATGCAATATGTCTTCTGATGTCTTGACTGTTGCTTCCACTGGGGTTGATTGTAGAACCAAGTAATATGAAATCTTTAACAACTTCAATCTTTTCTCCATTTATTGTTATGTTGCTTATTGGTCCAGTTGTGAGGATTTTTGTTTTCTTTATGTTGAGGTGTAATCCTTACGGCAGACTGTAGTCTTCAGTCTTCATCAGTAAGTGCTTCAAGTCATCCTCACTTTCAGCAAGCAAAATTGTGTCATCTGTGTATCACAGGTTGTTAATGAGCCTTCCTCCAATCATGATGCAACATTTTCTTCATAAAGTCCAGCTTCTCAGATTATTTGCTCAGCATACAGATTGAATAATTATGCTGAAAGGATACAACCTTGACACAATCCTTTCTTAATTTTAAACCATGCAGTACCCTCTTGTTCAGTTTGAATGACAGCCTCCTGGTCTATGTACAGGTTCCTCATGAGCACAATTAAGTGTTCTGGAATTTCCATTCTTCTCAGTGTTATCCATAATTTGTTATGATCCACACAATTGAATGCCTTTGCATAGTCAATAAAACATCTCTCTGGTATTCTTTGCTTTCAGCCAAGATCCATCTGACATCAGCTATGATATCTCTCATTCCATGTCCTCTTCTGAATCCAGCTTACATTTCTGGAAGCTCTCTGTCAATATAATGGTTTCTGTCCTCATTAGAGGATGACTCCTTCTGCAGGCCCAACTGTTGAGAGGGAGGAATAAAATCACTTGGATGCAGAGGTTTTAACAATGAGCTTTGGGCAGGTCAGAGCAATTACTGGTCTGAAACATAATCAGGGGAGATGAGGAAATTGAGGATTAGGAAGAGAGAGACTACATTTTTTAATTATCTTCAGTAAGATTTTACTTGTGTGTAATATTAATGGTATTGTTCAATAATTTCCACATTCTGTGGGATCACCTTTCTTTGGAATGGGTACAAATATGGATCTCTTCCAGTCTTACAGCTGGCCAGGTATCTGTCTTCCAAATCTCTTGGCATAGCTGAGTGAGTGCCTCTAGCACATTGAAACATCTCAATGGGTATTCTGTCAATTCCTGGAGCCTTGTTTTTTTTCAGTTCCTTCAGTGGAGCTTCAACTTATACCTTCAATACCATTGGTTCTTGATCATATGCCACCTTCTGAAATGGATGAACATTGACCAATCCTTTTTGGTACAATGACTCTGTGTATTCTTTCCTTCTTCTGTTGATGTTTTCTGCATCATTCAATATATTGCCCATAGAATCTTTGAATATTGTAACTTTTAATTTCAATTTCTTCCTCAGTTCTTTCAGCTTGAGAAATGTTGAGCATGTTTTTCCCTTTTGGTTTTCTAACTCCTGGTCTTTGCACATTTCATTATAATAATTGACTTTGTCTTCTCTAGCTGCTCTTTGAAATCTTCTGTTCACCTCTTTTATCTTGTCATTTCTGAAAAAATTTAGTTTTTGTGAAATGCCTTTATTTTATATTCATTTTTGAAGGATATTTTCCTAGGCTTAGAATTTTACTTTGCTTGATATTTTCTTTTGGCTTGTCTTTTTTCTTCAATTGTTTCTCTTGAGAAGTGAACTGTTGGGCTAATTTTTGCTCTTTTGAAAGGAATGTGTTGTTTTTCTCAACTCTCAGTTACCTCATTTGGATCAGCAAAGTCCTCTAGGAAATAATTCTGGATACACATCTCTGAATTTCTACCCTCTCTAGGATCTTGGTGCAATATTGTTCACCACCTTAACTTAGCTCTTTGATACACTCAAGCATATTTAAGAGAAAAATGTGTCCAGTTTATCTTATTCTCAACTGGAGTTTGGTCTGAATTCCTTAGTTTGGCATTATCAACCTTATCGTATCCCCTCACTTTACTACCTTCATAGCTTTTACTGCCATCTGAATTGTTCTTGTTTATTCAATTGTGTGCTTTAAAAAAAAAAAAAAAAATTATCCTACTAGGTTATAAGTCACATAGGAGCAGAGACTTTCTTGCTCACTTTTGCAGCCCCCACACTCTAGCCCTGATCAGATTGATCCCTGAAGAGACTAGGCTTCTCTCTTCCATGTCATTTCATATGACATTCTTCTCACTCTCTCCAGTTCTTGTCCTCACTGATCTTCTAACCCTTGTGCTCTCCCCTTATCCTCCCACAATAGGGCCTTTTCATATGCTGTTTCCACTACATGGAAAATACTTCCCTTCCTACTTCATTTAGTTGACATCTCAGTTCAAGCATAACTTGTCAGAGAATCTATTTGTGACCTCCCTTTCTTGGTCAATTACCACTATTACATACTCCCACAGGACTACAGACATATTGCTCATCACACTTCTTACAGTTTAAGTTTTACATATATTTCTGTAATAATTTCTTTTTAAATCTATGAAGGAAGATACTTGTCAGTTTTCCTCAGCACTGTGTCTCCAGCACTTATTGCTTAGTATTCAGTAAACATTTCCTGTATGAATGAATGAATGAATGAATATGGCAATCCTTATACCTTGTATTATCTTTACAGGTGAGGAAATGAGAGAATTGAGGGGTTTTAAATTAGATGTCAGCGTATAAAGACTTATAAGTGTTCTTTCTCTGTGTTTTATGTGACAGAAGGCAAGGGTTTTTTTACTTCTTTAAGCCTTGATTTCTTCATCTATATAATGGGGTTGAACCCTATCTCATCCCGTTGTCATAAGTGTTAAGCAAGATCATGTGCATAATAAACCTAGCACATTGTGCATGGTAAGTGGTCAATAAAATGGTAACTCTTGTTATTACTGTTATTATTGTTGTGAGTGGTTTCTGTCCTCATTGAGGATGACTCCTTCTGCAGGCCCAACTGTCGAGAGGGAGGAATAAAATCACTTGGATGCAGAGGTTTTAACAGTGAGTTTTGGGCAGGTCAGAGCAATTACTGGTCTGAGGCATAATCAGGGGAGATGAGGAAATTGGGGATTAGGAAGAGAGAGACTACAATACAGGGTGAGGGGAAGAAAAGAGGTCTCTGCCCCTTTCCCTGTGGGCCTCCAACATGCTTACAGTAATCCCATAATGTACTTCAGATACTTCTTTAGACTTAGTCGTATTAAGTTTACTTGAATTTTATCAGTCAGTCAGTCATCGGTGTTCTAGATAAGCTGACCTGAAACCAAGCAGAAGCCAGTGAGGTCTTGCCCTGTGATCCTGTCTACCTATTATGGGCAACTCCCTAAATGACCTTGGAACATCTGATAACCTCATAGAGTCATTCTGGAACCTAGGGTCCTATTAGGGTACTGTGAGACTGGCCAAAGAAACATGAGCCTGGCAATAGTAGCCTTAGTAGGAAGAACAGATGCTTTCTGCTTTTTTTCCTTTTGAAAGTTTCTGTTTCTGTTCAAACTGCAAAAAACAATAGTAAATGCCCAGACAGACTCTGCCTACCACAGTTTATTTTGAATAACTGACTTAAGTGGATCTAAAAGTCAGAATTTCCATATAGGAAAGTACAGATGGAGCTATGCCTGAGGACTAGTGCCCCCCAAAGGCCAAACCACAGTAGTAAATGGCATCCTTTGCATCTTTGGAATAATAATGGATCAATAAAGCCAAAATTGCTTCCTTGCTTGGAGCAGCACACTGTATTTATCTGGTAAAGGAAATCGTCCATCAATAACAATAACAATTTTCACTTAGCATACTGTTATTTAACCACACGTTGATTTCATTAAGGTTGGATCACAGTTTTCATCATAATAACAGTGTGTGCTTCACACTTTGTCTCCTATGAGTGAAAAGTTTCCAAGGGTAGCCATTGCCTGATGGGCTGATATTGGTTTTTGAGCTATTACCTTGTCATCAGGAGGAAGAAGGAAAAACAGTTGGGTAAATATTGGATTAAAAACCTTAATGCTATCACTCTGATTAATTTATGAATTCATTTATTTGACCAATGTTTTTGAGCATCTACTATGTGCTTTGTGCTATGCTAGATGCCAAGGATGTAGTAGTTGAATAGGACAGGCTCCATGTATTAGTTATCTATTGCTGTATAACAATATTACCACACACTTGACAGCTTTAAACACAGAGATTCATGATTTCAGAGTTTCTGTGGGTCACGAGTCTGGGCATGGCTTAGCTGGGTTTTCTACAAGGCTGTAATCAAGGTGTTGGCCAGGACTGGGCTCTCATCTGAAGGCTTGACTGGGGAAGGATCTGCTTCCAAACTCCTGTTCTTGGCAGGAGACAGGTCCTTGAAGGGTGTTGAACTAAGGGCTGTACTTCCTAACTAGTTATTGGCTGGAGGCCACTCTCAGTTCCTTGTCATGTGGGCTTCCTCAATATGACTGCTTGCTTCATCAAAGCCAAGAAGGGAAGGAGTCGCCTAGCAAGACAGATATTACAAGCTTATGCAATATAATTACAGAACTGACATCCTGTTGTCTTTGCCATATTGTATAAGTTAGAAGTAAATTACAGGTCCTGATCACACTCGAGAGAGTGGGGGTTATACATGGATGTGAATACTAGAAGTTGGGAATAATTAGGGCTAACTTAGAGTTTGAAGGTTTCTAGGTGGTGCAAATGGTTTGTGTTTGATTACTAATCTAAAGAATGGTGATTTGAATCCATCCAGTGGCACCAAGGAAGAAAGATCTGGCAATCTATTCCTGTAAAGATTATAGCCTAGAAAACACTATGGAGCTAAGTTCTATTCTGTAACAGATGGGGTTGCCATGAGTCAGAATTGACTTGACAGCAATGGGTTTGGTTTTGTAGTCTATTCACTAAACCTCAGTCTCTGCTGTCACTCATTTTACAGAAAAAACAGTCATAAAATAAAATCACTGTGTGATACATTTCAGACCATGAGAGAGAAAGAATCAGTTAATGGCTTCCTAGCCCACTCTTATCAAGGGAAGATGAGACTTGAAGTATGGGAAGGAATTGCTTAAATCAATTGTTGGGCAGGTGTTTTTAGGGGGATGGGAGTACAGAGAGGGTTCCAGGCAGAGGAATTCTAAACTCATAAAATATCAGATCAACAAAGAGACTTAGTGTGATTATCTAGTTGGCTGTTTTTCAGTCTTGGATTCATGTTATAATCATCTGAAGAGCTTTATAAAACACTGATGTCCAGGTACCAACTGAGAGACTCTGATGGATTTATCTGAAGTGGGGCCCATACACTAAGATTTTCAAAAGCTCACAGATGATTTTAATGTATAATTGAGGTTGAGAACCAGTGCTCTGGTCCAATTCTTTCAATTTTACCAATAAGGAATTTGAAGCTCAGAAAGGAACTGGATTTGCCCAAGGATACATAGCTACCAGTTGGCAAAGCCAGGGTGAGGAGTGGGGAAGGCAGTCGGCTGGGAGATAAGGGACCTGGACTGCTGCTGCTAACATCTCTGTCCCTTTCTCCCTCTAGGACTCAACTTCCCCATCTGTAAAATTACATGGACAAGATATGTTCAGAGTCTCTTTTGACTCTTTTGGTCAAATAACCAGTTTCTATCTTGAACTGTGCCTCTACCATGGGCTAGGCCTCCATGTGTCTTTGGAAGCCTGTTTCTTTAGGAACTGTGAACAAAGGCCCTTCTCTGAGTGAGGCTGCTTAGTGGACTGGATGTTCCCAAACATGCCCTTTCTCTGGAAACAATTTTGTCTACTAAAGCCATGTGAGAAGTTCACCCAGCAGGAAGCTGCTCTTGCTGGGTTTAATCTATGGTGTGTTTATTAGGATTAGGATTTTAATTAAAATTGACATTTCAAAGACTATCTGTGAGGGAGTCCTGCTTTAATGGAAAGCACATCATGGTGGTGTAGATAATGCTCCCATGTGATGAGGAAGGTGGCTGTGGAATGAATGTTGGAGGATCTCTCTTCCTTTAGTTAAATTAGCTCACTGTCTGTTAGCATCAGTGGACCCATCCATCCACATTGTCAAATAGAAGAGACAACACAGTGGGCAGAAACAGTGCTGGCTCTGCCCTCTCAGGATGAGGACTTCCCTCCAGCTCTCAATGACTGTGCTAACCCCCCTAGAGCCGTTTCCTCACTTGTAACATAGGAAGAACATGTGAGGCTACTCTGTTATTCACTTTTTTAGAAAATATTTGCTGAGCACTTACATTGAATTACAATTCCTAGTCTTTCTGCTCAAGAAATTCACAGTCAGGGGTGGAGGGGAATGGAGGATGGAGAGCAGAGGTAAGAAAATCAATATAGGATAAGTCTCTTCATTCAGCGTCTGACACATGGGCAGTTCTTGTCATAATTATTGTGTCCAGTGTGGTGGGTGTCCAGGGGAGGCCTGTTTATATCACATAGGAGGAAAATTCAGCCATGTTCTCAAGAATGATGACCACTGACAGATTTTCCAAATGGTTATTGAGCACCGACTATATACCAGGCACCGTTGTAGGTTATGGGTTAAAGTGGTGAACAGGGCTATATCCTTAACTTTACAAAGTTTAACTTCTTACAAAAAAGAATACTAATACTAATAACATAACAGGAACTCTGGTAGCGTAGTGCTGAAGGCACTTGACTGCTTACCGGAAGGCTGGCGGTTCAAACCCACCAGCCACTCCTCAGAAGGAAGGTTGGGCAATCTACTTCCATAGTGATACTGCCTTGGAAACCCAAGGAGGGGTCGCTATGAGTTGGGTCTAACTCAACGGCACATAACAACAACAATAACATAACAATAATAATAGTTTCTATTTGACAAGCATTTATCATGTGCAGGTACTGGGCTCAGTGCTCTATTTACATGGGCTCATTTTATATAATCCTTGAAACAATCTCATCATGTAGGTACTATTATTTTTCTCTTTTACAGATGAGAGAACTGAAGCTCATAGAGGGTTTGAGAATCTTGCCCAAGGTTTTTCAGGTAGAAATGGCAGAAATGAGATTCCTACCCTGGGCCATGGCAGCCTTCACCTTATCCACTATATTATTATTCTGGTTTCTGACCAAGGTCAGATACAACTCATGGAGGGGCTAAACTGTAAGAACGAATATGTGCAAGTGTGTATATGAGTGTCCAGATTGGGTAACTAAAGCACAGAAAGGTTAAGTAACTTCCTGAAGTTACACAGTAAAGCAGCGATGGAACTAGGATTCTAATCTAGGCAGTTATTATGCTATAAAGAAACTGAGGTCAGAGAGGTTAAATCTGTCTGAGGTTGCATGGCTTATGGGTGGTGGCATAACTCCAGATACCATGCTTCTTCTATGGTGCAAATCCATGGATGGTTCTGGAGGTTCTGTTGAGCTACTGATTGAGAAGGAAGGGAAAGAGCATAGAGCTCATTGAGAAGCCCAAATGTCCTAGTGTCCTTCTCAGACCTCAGTGACCTTGCCTGGGAATGAGGCAGAGCTGGGTTCAGGGTATGATCTGAGGAAGCCATGGGACATGGACCAGGATTGAGTGTCCCCAGAATTTCAGTTAGTGAGTGACCAAGTCAAGACTGGAACCAAAGCCCCACCCTCCCAACTCTGTAGTTCTTTCCCATGATTATAGTCTGCAATGGCCCCAAGGGAGGTGGCCACTTATTAGGAATATTACAGTGTGACATGAGGGCTTGGCCAAATGATTATTGACTATTTTTTCTGTTTGTTGTTGTTGTTATGTGCCATCGAGTCAGCCCTGACTCAGCGACCCCTCCTTGGGTTTCCGAGGCAGTATCACTACAGAAGTAGGATTGCCCAAACTTCCTTCCCAGGAGTGGCTGGTGGGTTTGAACCGCCAGCCTCCTGGTAAGCAGTCAAGTGCCTTAGACACTATGCTACCAGAGCTCCTATTTTTTTTTTTTTCTGTAGTTAATTAATTAATTTCCTAAACACTTATTTGTCAGCTATCATGGCTGGCATTTTTCAGACATTATCCATTCAAGTTTACAAATATGTGCCAGATGCAGTGGCAAACAAGACAAACAAGGTCCTCACCTCACAACCATCCCAACATATGGTTATTATTTTTCCCATTTTACATGAGGAAACTGAGGCCCAGAGAACTTATCAAAGTCACAGAGTTAATGAGTGGTAGAGCTGAGATTTGAACTCAAGTCTGTATTCACTGTTTCAGATTTCAGCTTCTTCGTGTGGCCCCATGAATCTACTCAAAGGGTGGTTTGGTTTGACTCTGTATTCCCATAGCCATGCTTGCCTGACAGATACTCCCATGTTCCCATGTCCCAGCCAAATGTCACTGCCTTACCACCATCATCTGTACTCTTTCCAGACACTTTGTTCCTCCTGCCGGGATATCTCTCCATTTCACTCAGATATGCCGTGAAAAATCATGCTTTATTATTCCCCTTAGTACCTCCTGTTCCTTCTGCCAAATATCCTTCCTTTCCCTTTTCCAATATTAGAATGTCTAGTCATTCCTTAAGACCCAGTTCAATCTCCCTCCTCTGGTAAGCCTCCCTGCTCTGTCAGTCCACTATGGCAGAGACTATCCTCTGCGATCCCCCAGCATCCAACTCCTCCTGAGTATTTTTCATTGGTATCCTGGTATTTCATGTACATGTCTGTATCTCTCATTTGTCTCTGAAATCTTTTGGGCCAAGGACCACCCATGTGACCCTTATTCCTGCTGGCACCTGTAGTTCTGGCACATACTAAGTACTCAGTAAATGTTTGTGAGTGAATGTGCAAGGACAGCATAGCCTCTGTCTCCTCTTTGGTCTATAACCCATTTAGAGCTCTCCCTGAAATCCAACTTCATTCTCACTCTTTATCCCTGCAGCTGACTGTGGGTTTAGGCCTTAGATGCTTCATTAACTGATAATAATGAGTCACTGTACTAGCCTCAGGAGCACTGTAAATGATACAGTGTCAGGAGAAGGCAGTGAGATGTGGAATTTTAATGAAGCTGGCATAGTTCTTGAAACAGTAAATGCCATGTGCAACCTTTTTCTGTTACAGCTCCCAACACCAGGCCTCAGACATCACCTTAGAATTTTTCCATCATTCCACTCCAGTTCTAATTCTAGGCTGATACTGTTGTTGTCACGTGGCATTGTATTGGTTCCAACTCATAGCAACCCTATGTACAAGAGAACAAAACACTGCCAGGTCCTGTGCCATCCTTACAATTGTTGCTATGCATGAGCCCTACATTGTAGCCATTGTGTCAATCCATCTTGTTGAGTGTCTTCCCTTTTTTGCTGACCCTTTACTAAGCATGATATCCTTCTCCAGGGACTTGTCTTTCTTGATAACATGTCCAAAGCTCATGAGACAAAGTCTTGCCATCCTCGCTTCTAAGGAACATTCTAGGGATTGATTCTAGGGACTGCAAATTACTGCCACATGTCAGGTGTGATAGGCTGAATAATGATCCCTTAAAATGTAGCCACTTTCTAATCCTTGGAACCTGTGAATGCTACCTCATAAGGCAAAATGGACTTTGCAGATGTGATATTGTACTAAAGTTAAGGATCTGGGAATGGGAACATTATACTGGATTATTTTAGTGGACCCTAAGTGTAAGAGTCATGGTTGTATCCATTTGCCATACTTATTCAAACCTTATGCTGAGCAAATAATACAAGAAGCTGGACTATATGAAGAAGAATGCAGCATTAGGATTGGAGGAAGACTCATTAACCACCTGTAATATGCAGAGATGACACAACCTTCCTTGCTGAAAGTGAAGATGACTTGAAGCACTTACTGATGAAGACTACAGTCTGCAGTATGGATTACACCTCAATATAAAGAAAACAAAACTCCTCACAACTGGACCAATAAGCAGCATCACAATTAATGGAGAAATGATGGAAGTTGTCAAAGATTTCATATTACTTGGTTCCACAATCAACACCAATGGAAGCAGTAGTCAAGACATCAGATATCGTATCATACTGGGCAAATCTGTTGCAAAAGACCTCTTTAAAGTGCTGAAGAGTAAAAATGTCTCTTTGAAGACTAAGGTGCGCCTAACCCAAGCCATGGTATTTTCAATCACCTCATATGCATGTGGAAGCTGGACAATGAAATAGGAAGAACAAAGAAGAGTTGATGCTTTTGAATTGCGGTGTTGGTGAAGAATACTGAAAATACCATGGATTGTCAGAAGAACTAACAAATCTGTCCTGGAAGAAGTGTAGCTGGAATGCTCCTTGGAAATGAGAGTGGCCAGACTTCATCTCACTTACTTTGGTCATGTTGTCAGAAGAGATCAATCCCTGAAAAAGGATATCATGTTTGGTAAAGTGAAAGGACAATGAAGAAGGGGAAGGCTCTCAATAAGATGGACTCACACAGTGGCTGCAACAATGGGCTCAGATATAGCAAGGATTGTGAGGTAGGCACAGGACTGGGTAGTGTTTCATTCTGTTGTACATAGGGTTTCTATGAGTTAGAGCTGAACTGATGACCCCTAACAACAACAACAACAAGTGTAAGAGGCAGATGGAGATTTGAGTACATAAACGGAGAAGATTATATGATGATGGAAGCAGAGATTAGAATGGTATACTTTGAAGCTGAAGGAAGAGGCCACAAGCAAAGAAATACATGGGGCCTAAGCTCTGGTAGCATAGTGGCTAAAGCACTTGACTGCTAACCAGAAGGCTGGCGGTTCAAACCCACCAGCCACTCCTTGGAAGGAAGGTTGGGCAATCCTACTTCCGTAGTGATACTGCCTCGGAAACCCAAGGAGGGGTCGCTATGAGTCGGGGCCGACTTGACGGCACATAACAACAACAACAACAACAACAAGGATCTGAAAAAGGCAAGGAGACATTCTTTCCTCTGGGCTTCCAGAAGGAACCAGCTCTGCCAACACTCTAAGTTTAGCCCTGTGGAACTGAATTTGGACGTCTGACCTCGAGCACTAAAGGGGAATGTATTTAATTAGTTCTAAGCCAGTAAACTTATGATGTATACAAGGAATGTTATTGTTAGGTGCCATCCAGTCAGTTCTGACTGAAAGCAACCCTATGCACAGCAGAATGAAGCACTAACCAGTCCTCAGCATTCCTCACAATTGTTGCTGTGCTTGAGCTCATCATTGAAGCCACTGTAAATCCATCTTGTTGAGGGTCCAAAATATGTGACACAAAATCTGGACATTCTTGCTTCTAAGGAGGATTCCAGCTATACTTCCTCCAAAACAGATTTGTTCACTCTTCTAGCAGTCCATTGTACAGTTGATATTCTTTGCTAACCACAATTCAAATGCAACAATTTTCTTTGGTCTTCCTTATTCATTGTCTAGCTCTCACATGCATATGATGCTATTGAAAATACCATGGCTTAATTGCAAACACTAATATATAGGTGGATACATAGGCAGACAGGAAAGAAGATCAGGTGGACAGGAATATACCCATGACCATAAATAGGTTTGGCAGACAATATTCCTACACACATATTTGTATATGTTATAAAAATGTCCATCGGGTGGACTAGGCAGAAGCACTGCACAGACCCTCTTCAACAAAGACAAGGGAAACCAATTGACACAGACACAGAAGATAATCTTGGACCCCTGAGCCTTGAAGGGAAGGATACA